>NW_027206595.1:0-323299 GCF_024711535.1 Dipodomys merriami
GGGTTAGGTTTAGGGTTAGGGTTAGGTTGAGGGTAAGGGTTAGGTTGAGGGTAAGGGGGAGGGGGAGGGGTAGAGTTAGGTTTAGGGTTAGCCTGAGGATTCAGGTGAGCATTAGGATTACAGTTAGTGTTAGTGTTAGGATTAGGTTTAGGGTGAGGGTTAGGTTTAGGGTTGGTTGTAGGGTGAAGGTTATGGTTCAGTGTGGGGTGAGGGTAAGGGTTAGGGTGAGAGTGAAGGTTTAGCATGAGGGTGGGGGTTAGTGTTAGGGTTAGGGTTAGGGTGCGGGCTAGGCTTAGGGTGAGGGTTAGGGTTAAGTTTAGGGATAGGGTGAGCATTAGTGTTAGGGTTAGGGTTAGTGATAGTGTTAGGGTGAGCATTAGGCAGAGTGGTAGGGTTAGGTTTAGTGTGACGGTTAGGTTTAGTGTGATTGATAGATTTAGGGTTAGGGTGAGGGTAAGTGTTAGGGTGAGGGATAGGGTGAAGGTGAAGTTTAGGGTTAGCATTAGGGGTAGGGGTAGGGTTAGGTTTAGGTTTAGGATTAGGTTGAGGGTTAGGGTTAGGGTTAGGGTGATGGGGAGGTTAGGATTTAGGTTTAGGATTAGGGTGAGGGTTAGGATGAAGGTTATGGTTATGGTTCGGGTTAGTGTGAGGATTAGGTTTAGGGTTAGGGTTAGGGTACGGGTGAGGGTGAGGGTTAGGGTTAGGGTGAGCGTTAGGTTTAGGGTTAGCATTAGGGTGAAGGTTAGGGTTAGGGTTAGCGTGAGGGTTAGGGTAAGGGTGAGCGTTATGGTTAGCATTAGGGTTAGGGTTGGGCTTAGTGTGAGGGTTAGGTTTAGAGTTAGGTTTAGGGTGAGGTAGAGGGTGAGGGTTAGTGTTAAGGTTGGGGTGAAGTTTAGGGTTAGGGTGAGGGTTAGAATTAGGGTAAGGTTTTGGGTGAGGTTTAGGGTTAGGGTTAGAGTGACGTTTAGGGTGAAGTTTAGGGTTAGGGTGAGTTTTAGGGTGAGGGTGAGGATTAGGTTTATGCTTTGGGTAAGGGCTAAGGTGAGGGTGAATATTAGGGATAGCATTAGTTTTAGGGTGAGGGTGAGGGTTAGGGATAGGTTTAGGATTCGGGTTAGGGCTACGCTGAGGATGAGTATTAGGGTTAGGTTTAAGGATAGGGTGAGGATTAGGGTTAGGGTTAGGTTTAGGGTGAGCGTTAGGCTGAGGGGTAGGGTTAGGGTTAGGGTGGGAGTTAGGTTTAGTGTGATTGTTAGGGTTAGGGTTAGGGTGAGAGTAAGGGTTAGGGTGAGAAATAGGGTGAGAGTGAGTTTTAGGGTTAGGGTTAGGTTTAGGATTAGGGTGAGTATGAGGGTGAGGGTTAGGGTGAGGGTGAGGGAGAGGGTAAGTTTTAGGGTTAGAATTAGGGTGAGAGTTAGGATGAAGGTTATGGTTAGGGTTAGGTTTAGTGTGAGGAATAGAGTTATGGTTAAGTTTAGGGTTAGGGTGAGGGTGAGGGTGAGGGTTAGTTTTAGGGTTAGTGTAAGGGTTAGGGTGAGGTTTAGGGTGAGGGTAAAGTTAGGGTTAGCATTAGGTTTAGGGTGAGGTTGAGGGTTAGTGTTAGGGTTAGGTTTAGGGGGAGGGCTAGGCTGAGGGTGAGGGTTAGGTTTAGGTTTAGGGATAGGGTGAACTTTAGGGTTAGGGTTAGGGTTAGGGTGAGCATTAGGCAAGGGGTCGGTTTAGGGTTAGTGTGAAGTTTAGGTTTAGTGTGCTTGTTAGGTTTAGGGTTAGGGTGAGTGTAAGGGTTAGGGTGAGGGATAGGGTGAGGGTGAGGGTTAGGGTTAGCATTAGGGTGAGGGTTAGGGTTAACGTTAGGGTGAGGCTTAGAGTAAGGGTGAGTGTTAGGGTTAGCATTAGGTTTAGGGTTAGGTTTAGTGTGAGGGTTAGGTTTAGGTTTTGGTTTAGGTTGAGGTTGAGGGTTAGGGTTATGGTTAAGGTTATGTTTAGGGTTAGTGTGAGGGTGAGGGTTAGTGTGAGGGTAAGGGTTACGGTGAGGGATGGAGTGAGGTTGAGGTATAGGGTTAGCGTTAGGGTTAGGGTGAGGTACAGGGTTAGGTTTAGGATTAGGGTGAGGGTGAGAGTTAGGGTTAGGGTGATGTTGAGTGTAGGGTTTAGGATTAGGATTAGTCTGAGTTTTAGGGTGAAGGTTATGGTTAGGGTTAGGGTTATTGTGAGGATTAGGTTTAAGTTTAGGGTTATGGTTAGGGTTAGGGTGAGGGTGAGGGTTAGGGTTAGGGTTAGCATTAGGATGAGGGTTAGGTTTAGGGTTAGGGTGAGGGTTAGGATGAGTGTGAGGGTTAGGATTTCGGTGAGGGTTAGGGTGACGGTGAGGTTTAGGGTGAGGTTCAGGGTTAGGGTTAGGATTTGCATTAGGGTGAGGGTTAGGATTAGGGTAATGTTGAGGGTGGGGGTTAGGGTGAGGGTTAGGTTTCGGGTTAGGTTTAGGGTTAATATGAGCATTAGGGTTAGGGTTAGGTTTATGGTTAGAGTTAGGCTGAGGGTGAGGGTGAGGGTTTGGGTTAGGGTGATCTTTAGGGCTAGGTTGAGGTTTAGGTTTATGTTTACGTTTAGCATGAAGATTAGGCTGAGGGGTGGGTTTACGATTAGGGTTAGGGTGAGGGTTAGGGTTATGGTTAGCGTACGGGTGAGGATAAGGGTTAGGGTGAGGGTTAGGGGGTGGTTGTGAGGTAGGGTTAAGGTTAGGTTTGGGCTGAGGATTCTGGTGAGCATTAGGATTATGGTTAGTGTTAGTGTTAGGATTAGGTTTAGGGTGAGTGTTAGGATTAGGGTTAGGGTGAGTTTTAGGGTTAGGGTGAGTTGTAGGGTGAAGGTGAGTGTTAGGTTTATGGTTAGGGTAGGGGTTACGGTGAGGGTTCGGGTGAGGGTGAAAGTTAGGGTTTGCATTAGGTTTAGGCTGAGGGTGAGGGTTAAGGTTAGGGTTAGTTTTAGGGATAGGGTAAGGATTAGGGTTAGGGTTAGGGTTAGAGTGAGCATTAGGCTGAGGGGTAGGGTTAAGGTTAGGGTGAGTGTAAGGGTTAGGGTGAGGGATAAGGTGAGGGTGAGGATTAAGTTTAGGGTTAGGATTAGGATTAGATTTAGGGTGAGGTTGAGGGTGAGGGATTGGGTTAAGGTTAGGGTTACGATTAGATTTAGGTTTAGGGTTAGGGTTTGGGTTAGGGTGAGGTTGAGGGTTAGGTTGAGGGTTAGGGTTAGGGTTATGTTTAGGCTTAGGATTAGTGTGAGGATTAGGGTTATGGTTAGAGTGAGGGTGAGGGTAAGCTTTAGGGTTATATTTAGGGTAAGGTTTAGGGTGAGGGTTAGGGTGAGGGTGAGGGCTAGTATTAGTGTGAGTGTTAGGGTGAGTGTTAGGGTGAGAGTTAGGTTTAGTGTTAGGGTTAGGGTGAGGTTTAGGGTTAGGTTTATGGTGAGGGTGAGGGTTAGGGATATGGTTAGGGTTAAGTTGAGGGTTTGGGTTTGGGTTAAGTTGAGGGTGAGTGATCAGTTGAGGGTAAGTTTGAGGGTTAGGGTTAGGGTGAGGGTGAGGTATAGGTTTAGAGATAGGCTGAGTGTGAGAGTGAGGGTTAGGTTTATGGTTAGGGTGAGGGTGAGGTTGAGGGTTAGGATTAGGATTAAGTTTAGGGTTAGGCTGAGGGTGAGGTTGACGGTAAGCCTGAGGGTGAAGGTTAGAATTAGGATGATGTTTAGGGTTAGGCTTAGGGTGAGGGTGAGGGTTAAGGCAAGGGTGAGGGTTAGCGTTAGGGTGAGGGTAAGGTTTAGGTTGAGGTTAAGGGTGAGGGTGAGGGGTAGGGGTAGGGTTAGGGTTAGCATGAGGATTCGGGTGAGCATTAGGATTATGGTTAGTGTTAGTGTTAGGGTTAGGGTTAGGGATAGGTTTAGGGTGAGGGTTAGGATTAGGGTTAGGGTGAGGTGTAGGGAAAGGGTTAGGGTAAGGGTGAGTTTTAGGGTGAGGGTGATGGTTAGGTTTAGGGTGAGGGTAAAGGTTAGGGTGAGGGTTAGGGTGAGGGTGAAGGTTAGGGTTAGCATTAGGTTTAGGGTGAGTGTGAGGGTTAGTGTTAGTGTTAGGGTTAGGTGAGGGATAGGCTGAGGGTGAGGATTAGGTTTAGGTTTAGGGATAGGGTGAGGATTAGGGTTAGGGATAGGGATAGGGTTACGGTTAGGGTGTGCATTAGGCAAAATTGTAGGGTTAGGGTTTAGGTGAGGTTTAGGTTTAGTGTGTTTGTTAGGTTTAGTGTTAGGGTGAGGGTAAGGGTTAGGGTGAGGGATAGGGTGAGGGTCAGTGTTAGGGTTAGCATTAGGGTTAGGGTTAGGCTTAGGGTGAGGATTAGGTTTAGAATTAGGGTAAAGGTTAGGGTGAATTAGGGTGAGCGTTAGGTGTAGGGTGCGAGTTAGGGTTAGGGTGAGTTTTAGGGTGAGGGTGAGGGTTATGTTTAGGGTGAGGGTAAGGGTTAGGGTGAGGGTTAGTGTGAGGGTGAAGATTAGGGTTAGCATTAGGTTTAGGGTGAGTGTGAGGGTTAGTGTTAGTGTTAGGGTTAGGGTGAGGGCTAGGCTGATGGTGAGGGTTAGGTTACGTTTAGGGATAGGGTTAGGATTAGGGTTAGGGTTAGGGATTGGGTTAGTGTTAGGGTGTGCATTAGGCAAAAGGGTAGGGTTAGGGTTTAGGTGACGGTTAGTTTTAGTGTGATTGTTAGGTTTAGTGTTAGGGTGAGGGTAAGGGTTAGGGTGAGGGATAGGGTGAGGGTGAGTGTTAGGGTTAGCATTAGGGTTAAGGTTAGGGTTAGGGTGAGGATTAGGTTTAGGGTTAGGTTAAGGGTTAGTGTGAGGGTGAGGGTTAGTGTTAGGGTGAGGGTTAGAGTAAGGGTGAGTGTTAGGTTTAGAATTAGGTTTAGGGTTAGGGTTGGCATGAGTGTTAGGTTTAGGGTTAGGGTTATGGTGAGGTTGATTGTGAGGGTGAAGGTTATGGTTAGGGTGAGGTTTAAGTTTAGGGTGAGGGTTAGGGTTAAGGTTAGGGTTAGAGTGAGGTTTAGGGTGAGGGGTAGGGTTAGGGTGAGTTGTAGGGTGAGGGTGAAGGTTAGGTTTACGTTGAGGGTAAGGGTTAGGTTGAGGGTTAGGGTGAGGGTGAAGGTTAGTGTTAGCATTAGGTTTAGGGGGAGGGGTAGGGTTAGGGTTAGGGTTAAGTTTAGGTTTAGGGCTAGGCTGAGGATGAAGGTTAGGGTTAGGTTTAGGGATATGGTGAGCATTAGGGTTAGGGTTACGGTTAGAGTGAGCAGTAGGCTGAGGGGTAGGATAGGGTTAGGGTGAGGGTTAGGTTAAGTGTGATTGTTAGGGTTAGGGTTAGGCTGAGGGTAAGGGTTAGGGTGAGGGATAAGGTGAGGGTGAGGTTTAGGATTATGGTTAGGTTTAGGATTACAGTTAGGATGAGGGTGAGAATTAGGGTTAGGGTGATGGTGAGTGTAGGATTTAGGGTTAGGGTTATGGTTAGAGTGAGCGTTAGGCTGAGGGGTAGGTTTAGGATTAGGGTGAGGGTTTGGTTTAGTGTGATTGTTAGGGTTAGGGTTAGGGTGAGGGTAAGGGTTATGGTGAGGGATAGTGTGAGGGTGAGGGTTAGGCTTAGGGTTAGGTTTAGGATTAGGGTGAGGGTGAGGGTGAGAGTTAAGTATAGGGTGATGATGAGGGTAGGGTTTAGGGTTAGGATTAGTGTGAGTTTTAGGATGAAGGTTATGGTTATGGTTAGGGTTAGTGTGATGATTATGTTTAGGTTTAGGGTTAGGGTTAGGTTTAGGGTGAGGGTGAGGGTTAGGGTTAGGGTAGGGTTAGGGTTAGGGTTAGCATTAGGGTCAGGGTTAGTGTTAGGGTTAGGGTGATGTTTAGAGTAAGGGTGAGCGTTATGGTTAGGATAAGGGTTAGTTTTAGGGTTACTGTGAGGGTTAGGGTGAGGTTTAGGTTTAGGGTGACATTTAGGGTGTGGGTTAGGTTTAGGGTGAGTCTAGGTTTTAGGTTTAGAAATAGGGTGAGGGTTAGGATGAAGGTTATGCTTAGCCTTAGGTTTAGTGTTATGGTTAAGGTTAGGGTTAGTGTTAAGGTGAGGGTGAGTGTTAGGGTAAAGGTTAGGGTGAGGGTTAGGGTTAGGGTGAGGGTTAGTGTTAGTGTTAGGATTAGAGTGAGTTTTAGGTTGAGTTTTAGGTTAGGGTTAGGGTGACGTTTAGGGTGAGGGTTAGGGTTAGGGTGAGTTTTAGGGTGAGAATGAGGGTTAGGTTTATGGTTTCTGTAAGGGTTATTGTGAGGGTTAGGGTGAGGGTGAAGTTTAGGGTTAGCATTAGGTTTAACTTGAAGGTGAGGGTTAGGGTTAGGGTTAGGGTGAGGGTTAGGTTTAGTGTGATTGTTAGGGCTAGGGTTAGGGTGAGGTTAAGGGTTAGGGTGGGAAATAGGGGGAGGGGGAGGGGGAGGGTTAGGGTTAGGCTTAGTTTTAGGATTAGGGTGAGTGTGAGCTTGAGGTTTAGGTTTAGGGTGAGGGTGAGGGTAGGTTTTATGGTTAGAATTAGGGTGAGGTTTAGGATGAAGCTTATGTTTATGGTTATGGTTAGTGTGAGAATTAGGTTAATGGTTAAGTTTAGGGTTAGGGTTAGGGTGAGGGTGAGGGTTAGGGTTAGGGTAAGGTTTAGGCTTAGGGTTATTGTTAGGCTTAGGGTTAGGGTTAGGGTGAGGATGAGGGTTAGGGTTAGGGTTAGGGTGAGGGTTTGGCTTTGGGTGATATTTACGGTGAGGGTGAGGTTTAGGGTGAGGGCAAGGGTTAGGGTGAGTGTGAGGGTTAGGGTGATGGTGAGGTTTAATGTGACAGTGAGGGTTAGGGAGAGGGTTAGAGTTAGGGTGATATTTAGGGTAAGGGTGAGGGTTAGAGTGAAGGTGAGGTTTAGGGTGAGAGTTAGGGTTAGGGTTAGGGTTAAGGTTACGGTTAGGGTGAGTGTGAGGGTAGGGTTTAGGGTTAGAATTAGGATGAGTGTTAGGATGAAGTTTATGGTTAGGGTTAGGGTTAGTGTGAGGTTTAGGTTTATGGTTAAGGTTAGGTTTAGGGTGAGGGTGTGTGTGAGGGTTAGGGTTAGGGTTAGGGTTATTGTTAGGGTTAGGTTTAGGGTTAGGGTTAGGTTTAGGTTGACGGTGAGGGTTAGGGTTAGCGTTAGCGTTAGCGTTAGGGTTAGCGTGAGGGTGAGTGAGAGGGTTAGGTTTAGGACTAGCGTTAGGTTTAGGGTTATTCTTAGGGTGAGGGTGATGGTGAGGCTGAGCCTTAGGGTGAGGTTTAGGGTTAGGGTTAGGGTGAGGGTTAGGGTTAGCTTGATATTTTGGGTGAGCGTGAAGGTTAGGGTGTGAGTGAGGGTTAGGGTGACGGTGAGGGTTAGGGTTTGGGTGAGGGTTAGGTTTTGGGTGAGGGTTTTGGTGTCGGTGAGGGTTAGGGTTTGTGTTAGGGTTAGGGTTAGGTTAAGGGTTAGGGTGAGGGTTAGGGTTAGGGTTAGGGTTAGGTTGAGTTTGAGGTTGAGGGTTAGGTTTAAGGTGAGTTTAAGTTTTAGCATGAGGGTTAGGGTGAGGGTGAAGATTGGGGTTAGCATTTGTGTTAAGTTGAGTGTGAGGCTTAGGGTGAGGGTTAGGGTGAGGTTTTGGGTGAGGGTTAGGGTGAGGGTTAGGTTTAGGGTTAGGGTTAGGGTTAGTGTGAGGATTAGGGTTAGGGTTAGGGTGTGGGTAAGGGTTAGAGTGAGGTTTAGGAAGAGGTTTAGTGTTACTTTGAAGGTTAGGGTGGGGTTAGGGTTAGGGTTAGGGTGAGGATTAGGGTTAGGGTTAAGGTGCGGGTAAGGGTTAGAGTGAGGTTTAGGAAGAGGGTTAGGGTTACTTTGAAAGTTAAGGTGAGGGTTAGGATTAGGGTTAGGGTGAGGGTATATGTTATGGTGAGAGTTAGGATTAGGGTTAAGGTTAGGGTTAGGGATAGGTTTATTGTTAGGGTTAGCGTTAGGATTAGGGTAAGGGTGAGGGTTAGGTTTAGGTTTAGGGTTAGCGTTATTGTTAGCATTATGGTTAGGTTTGTGGTGAGGGGTAGTTTTAGTGTGAGGGTTAGGGTTAGGGTGCGGGTAAGGGTTAGGGTGAAGGTTAGGTTAAGGGTGAGCATTAGGGTTAGCATTAGGTTTAGGGTTAGGGTTAGGCTGAGGGTTAGGTTTAGGGTTAGGTTTAGTGTGAGGGTAAGGGTGAGGGTTAGGTTTAAGGTTGGGTGAGGGTTAGGGTTAGGGTTAGGTTCAGGGTTAGGGTGAGGGTGAGGGTGAGGGTGAGGGTTAGGGTGAGGGTGAGGTTGAGGGTGAGGATTAGGGTTAGGGTAAGGGAGAGGGTGAAGTTGATGTTTAGAGTTAGGATTAGGATTAGGGTTAGGGTGAGGGTTCAGAGAGCATGAGGTTAAGGGTTAGGGTGATAGTTAAGGTGAGGGTGAGAATTAGGGTTAGGGTTAGGTTTAGGGTGAGGGTTAGTGTGAGGGTTATTGTTAGGTTTAGGTTTAGGTTTAATGTAAGGATTAGGGAGAGGGTTAGGGTTAGGGTGAAGGTTAGGTTTAGCGTGAGGGGTAGGGTGACTGTGAGAGTAAGGGTTAGGGTGAGGGTTAGGGTGAGGCTGAGGGTTAGGGTTATTTTTAGTGTTAGGGTGAGGGTTAGTGTTAGGTTTAGGGTTATGGTGGGGGTTAGGATGAGGGTTGGGGTTAGGGTTAGGTTTAGGTTTAGGATGAGAGATAGGGTGAGTGTGAGGTTTAGGGTTACGGTTAGGGTTAGGGTTAGGGTGAGGGTTCGGGTGAGGGGTAGGTTTAGAGTTAGGGTTAGGGTGAGGTTTAGGGTTAGGTTAAATTTTAGTTTGAGGGTTAAGTTTATGGTGAGGCTATGGGTTAGATTGAGGGTTAGGTTGAGGGTTAGGGTTAGGGTGAGGTTGAGTTTTAGGGTGAGGGTGAGTCTAAGGTTTGGGGTGAGAGTAAGCATTAGGATGAGGGTTAGGGTGAGAGTGAAGTTTAGGTTTAGCATTAAGTTTAGGGTGAGGGTGAGGGTTAGGATTAGGGTTAGGGTTAGGTTGAGGGCTAGGCTGAGGGTGAGGGTTAGCGTTAGCTTGAGGCTTAGGGTGAGCATTAGGATTAAGGTTAGTGTTAGTGTTATTGGTAGTGGTAGGGTTAGGGCGAGGGTTAGTGTGAGGGTTAGGGTGAGGGTTAGGGTGATGGTTTGGGTGAGCATGAGTTTTAGTGTGGGGATGAGGGTTAGGTTTAGGGTGAGGGTAATCATTAGGGTGGGGGTCAGGATGAGAGTGAATGTTAGGTTTAGCATTAGGTTTAGGGTGAGGGTCAGGGTTATGTTTAGGGATAGGGTGAGGATTAGGGTGTGGGTTAGGGTTAGGGTGGGTGTTAGGCTGAGTGGTAGGGTTAGGTTTAATGTGTTTGTTAGTGTTAGGGTTAGGGTGAGGTTAAGGGTTAAGATTAGGGATAGGGTGAGGGTGAGTGTTAGAGTTTGCATTAGGTTTAGGGTTAGGGTGAGGGTTAGGGTTAGGATTAGGATTAGGGTGAGAGTTTGGATGATGGTTATGGTTAGGGTTAGAGTTAGTGTGAGGATTAGGGTTAGGGTTAGGGTTAGGGTGAGGGTAAGGGTTAGGTTGAGGTTTAAGGTGAGGGTGAGGGTTAGGTTTAGGGTGAGGTTAAGGGTTAGAGTGAGGGTTAGGTTTTGGGTGAAGTTTAGGGTTATGGTTAGGGTTAGGGTGAGGGTGAGTGTTAGTGTTAGGGTTAGGGTGAGGATTATTGTTAGGGTTTGGGTTAGTGGAAGGCTGAGGGTGAGGGTGAGGGTTAGGTTTATTGTTAGGGTTAGGGTTAGGGTGAGGATTATGGTGAGGGTGAGCGTGAGTTTGAGGGTGAGGGTTAGGTTTAGGTTGAGGGTTAGGTTTACGATTAGGGTTAGGATGTGGGCTAGGGTGAGGATGAGTGTTATGGTTAGGGTTAGGTTGTGGGTTAGTGTTAGGTTGAGGGTTCAGGTGAGGGGTAGGTTTAGGGTTAGGGTTAGGGTGATTATAAGGGTTAGGGTGAGGTTTAGGGTGAGCGTGAGGTTTAGGGGGAGGGTTAGGTTTAGGGTGAATGTTAGGGTGAGGGTTAGGTTTAGGGTTAGAGTGAGAGTATGTGTTAGGGTGGGGGTTTGGGTGAGGGTTAAGGTTAGGGTGAGGGTTAGGGATAGAGTTAGGGTGAGAGTTAGGGTGAGGGTGATGGTGAGATTTAGGGTTTGGATTAGGTTCAGGGTGAGGGTGAGGTTCAGGGTTAGGATTAGTGTTAATGTTAGGTTTAGGCTGAGGGTAAGGGTGAGGGTCAGGTTTAGGGTTAGGGTGAGGGTAAGGTTTAGGGTGAGGCTTAGGCTGAGGGTGAGTTTTAGGGAGAGGGTTAGGGTTATGTTGAGGGTTATGGTTAGGTTTAGGGTATGGGTGAGAGAGAGGGTTAGGTTTAGGATTAGGTTTAGGTTTGTGATTAGGCTTAGGGTGAGGGTGATGTTGACGGTGAGGTTTAGGGTGAGAGTTAGGTTTAGGATTATGGTGAAATTTAGGGTTAGAGTGATTTTTAGGGTGAGGGTGAGGGTGAGGGTGAGGGTTAGGGTGTGGGTGAGGCTTAGGGTGACGGTGAGGGTTACGGTGACCGTGAGCATTAGGGTGAGGGTTAGGATTAGGGTTAGCGTTAGGGTGAGTGATAGGGTTAGGGTTAGGGTGAGGGTGAGGATTAGAGTGAGGTATAGGGTTAGGGTTAAGGTTAGGGTTAGTGTGAGGATTAGGGTTAGGGTTAGGTTGAGGGTGAGGGTTAGGGAGAGGTTTATGGTTAGGGTGAGGGAAAGGGTGAAGGTTTGGGTTAGGGTTAGGTTGAGGGTTCGGGTTCGGGTTCGGGTTAGGGTGAGGGATAGAATTAGGGTGATGGTGAATGTTAGGGTGAGGGTGAGGTTTAGGGTGAGTGTGACAGTTAGGGTGTGGCTGAGGGTTAGGATTACTGTGAGGTTTAGGGTGAGGGTGAGCGTTAGGGTTAGTGTTAGCATTAGGGTGAGGGTTAGGAATAGGGTTAGGGTGAGGGTGAGGGTTAGGGTGAGGGTTAGGGTTAGGGATAGGGTTATTGTGAGGTTTAGGGTTAGGCTTAGGTTTAGGGTGAGGGTAAGGGTTAGGGTTAGGTTTAGGGTAAGGTTTAGGGTGAGGGTTTAGGTGAGTGCGAGGGTTAGGTTAATGTGAGTGTTAGGGTGAGTGTTAGGGTGAGGTTTAGGTTTAGTGTTAGCGTTAGGTTCAAGGTGAGGATTAGGGATAGGGTTAGGGTTAGGATTAAGGTTATTGTTACGGTTAGAGTTAGGGATAGGGTGAGGGTGAGGGTTAAGTTTAGGGTTAGCATTAGGGTTAGTGTGAGGGTGAGCGAGAAGGTTAGGTTTAGGATTAGTGTTAGGTTTAGGTTTAGTCTTAGGATGAGGGTGATGGTGAGGGTGAGGTTTAGGGTCAGGATGAGGGTTAGGGTTACGGTGAGGTTTAGTGTTAGGGTGATAGTTAGGGAAAGGGTGAGGGTTAAGGTGAGGGTGAGGGTTAATGTGAGTTTGATGGTTAGGGTTTGGGTGAGGGTTAGGGTGAAGTTGAGGGTTAGGGTGAGCGTGAGTGTTAGGGTTAGGGTTGGGGTTAGGGTTAGTGTTAGTGTGAGGATTAGGGTTAGGGTTAAGTTTAGGGTTAGGGTGAGGTAAGTATTTAGGGTGAGGTTTAGGGTGAGAGTGAGGTTTAGGGAGAAGGTTAGGGTTAAGGTGAGGGTTAGGGTGAGGGTTAGGGTTAGTGTGAGGGTTAGGATTAGGGTTAGTGATAGGGGTAGGCTGAGGCTCAGGGTGAGGGTGAGGGTTAGATTTAGGGTGATCTTTAGGGTTAGGTTGAGGTTTAGGTTTAGGTTTCGGTTTAGGATGAGGATGAGGGTGAGGTGGGGTTAGGATTAGGGTTAGGGTGAGGGTTAGCATTAGGGTTAGGGTTATTGTTAGGGTTAGGGTTAGGGTTAGGTTTAGGGTTAGGGTGAGCCTGAGGGTGAGGATGAGTGTTAGGATTAGGGTTAGGAATAGGGTTATTATTAGGGTTAGGGTTAGCATTAGGGTGAGCGTGAGGTTTAGGTTTATGGTTACGGTTAGGTTGAGGCTGAGGTTCAGGGTTAGGGTTAGGATTAGGTTTAGGGTTAGTGTGAGGATTAGAGTTAGGGTTAGGGTGAGCGTAAAGGTTAGGGTGAGGTTTAGGGAGAGGGTTACGGTTACGGTGAGGGTTAGTGTTAGGGTTAGGATATGGATTTGTATTAGGTTGAGGGTTAGGGTGAGGGTTAGGATTAGGGTTAGGTTGTTGTTTAGGTTTAGGGTGAGGTTTAGTTTTAGGTTTAGGAAGAGGATTAGGCTGAGGGGTGGGGTTAGCTTTAGGGTTAGGGTGAGGGTTAGGTTTCGGGTTATGGTTAGGGTTATTTTTGGGTTAGGTTTAGTGTTAGAGTTAGGGTGAGTGTGAGGGTGAGGATGAGATTTAGGATTAGGGTTAGGAATAGGGTTATTGTTACGGTTAGGGTTAGGGTTAGGTTGAGGTTGAGGGTTAGATTTAGGGTTAGAGTTAGGGATTTTGTTAGTGTTAGGGTTAGGGTAAGTGTGAGGTTTAGACTTTGTGTGAGGGTTAGGTTTAGGGATAGGGTTATTGTGAGGGTAAGGGTTAGGGTGAGGGTTAGGGTAAGGGTGAACGTTAGGGTTAGCATTAGGTTAGGGTCAGGGTTAGGGTGAGGGTTAGGGTTAGGTTTAGTCATAGGGTGAGGGTAAGGGTGAGGATTCGGGTTAAGTTTACGGTGAATGTTAGGGTTAGGGTGAAGGTTAGGGTTAGGGTTAGGGTGAGAGTGAGGGTGAGGGTGAGCGTTAGGGTGAGGTTGACGTTGAGGGTGAGGTTTAGGGTTAGGGTAAGGAAGAGGGTGAAGATGAGGTTTATGGTTAGGATTAGGGTGTGGGTTAGGGTGTGGGTGAGGGTTAGGGCTAGGGTTAGGTTGAGTCTTATGGTTAGTGAGAGGGTTGGGTCAGCGTGAGGGTAAGGATTAGGGTGAGGGTTAGGGTGAGGGTTAGGGTTAGTGTGAGGGGTAGGGTGACCTTGAGTGTAAGGGTTAGAGTGAGGGTTAGGGTGAGGCTAAGGGTTAGGGTTTTTGTTAGTGTTAGGGTGGGGGTTAGGGTTAGGTTTAGTGTTATGGTGGGGGTTAGGGTGAAGATTGGGGTTATGGTTAGGCTTATGGTTAGGATGAGGGTTAGGGTTAGGGGGAGGATTAGGGTAAGGGTGAGGGTTAGGGTGAGGGTGATGGTCAGGGTTAGGATGAGGGTTAGTGTTAGGTTTAGGGTTAGTATGAATTCGAGTGTGAGGATGAGGGTTGGGGTTTGGGTTAGGTTAAGGGTGAGTGTGAGGTTCAGGTTTACGATTAGGGTTAGGGTTAGGGTTAGGCTGAGGGTAAGGGTGAGTGTGAGGGTTAGGGATAGAGTGAGTGTGAGGTTTAGGGTTAGGTTTAGGGTGAGGGTTAGAGTTAGGGTGAGGGTTAAGATTAGAGTTATTGTTAGGGTGAAGGTTAGGGTTACGGTCAGGGTGAGGGTTAAGTTTAGGGTTAGATTTAGGGTTAGGGAGAGGGTGAAGGATAGGTTTAGGTTCAGGATTAGGGTTAGCTTTAGGGTTAGGCTTAGGGTGAGGGTGATGGTGAGAGTGTGGCTTAGGGTGAGGGTAAGGGTTAGGTTGTGGTCTAGGGTGAGGGTTTGTGTTAGGTTGACGGTTAGGTTTAAGGTGAGGGTTAGGGTTAGGGTTAGGGATATGGTGAGGATGAGTGCTAGGTTTAGGGTGAGGTTAAGTGTTAGGGTGAGTTTCAGGGTGAGGGTTAAGGTTAGGTTGTTGGTTGGGGAAGGGTGAGGGTAAGGTTTAGGGAGAGGGTAATGGTTAGGGTGAGGGTTAGGGTGGGGGGGAAGGTTAGAGTTAGAATTAGGGTTAGGGTGAGGGTGAAGGTTAGGGTTAGAATTAGGGTTAGGGTGAGGATGATCATTAGGTTTAGGGTTATTGTTAGGGTGAGGGCTAGGCTGAGGGTGAGGCTTAGGGTTAGGGTGAGGGTTAGGTTTAGTGTGAGTGTTAGGGTTAGGGTTAGGGTGAGGGTAAGTGTTAGGGAGAGATATAGGGTGAGGTTGAGTGTTAGGGTTAGCAATATGGTTAGGGTTAGGATTAGGGTGAGGGTTAGGGTTAGGTTTAGGGTTAGGGTGAGATTTAGGGTGAGGGTTATGTTTAGGGTTATGTTTAGGGTGAAGGTAAGTGTTAGGGTGAGGTTTAGGGTGAGGGTGAGGGTTAAGCTGACGTTTACGTTAGTGTGAGTGTTAGGGTTAAGGTGAGGGTGAGGGTTAGGTTTAGGGTGAGGTTCAGGGTTATGGTGAGGGTTAGGGTGAGGGTGAAGGTTAGGCTTAGCATTAGGTTTAGGGTGAGGTTGAGGGTTCGGCTTAGGGTTAGGGTTAGTGTGTGGGCTAGTCTGAGGGTGAGAGGGTTAGTATTAGGTTTAGGGTGAGGATTAGGGTTAGGGTGAGGGTCAGGTTTAGGGTTAAGGTTAGGGTTAGGCTTATTTTTCGGGTTAGGGTTAGGTTTAGGGTGAGGGTGCTGGTGAGGGTGAGGGTTAGGTTTAGGGTTAGGTATAGGGTTAGAGTGACGGTAAGGTTTAGGGTGAGGTTTAGGATGAGGGTGAGTTTTAAGGAGAGGGTTAGGGTTAGGGTTAGGGTTAGGGTTAGGGTTAGGGTTAGGGTAAGGGTGATGTTGAGGGTGAGATTTACGATGAGGGTTAGGGTTAGGATTATGGTGAGGGTTAGGGTGAGGCTGATGTTGAGGGTGAGATTTAGGGTGAGGGTTAGGGTTAGGATTATGGTGAGGGTTAGGGTTAGGGTGATGTTTAGGGTGAGAGTGAGGGTTAGGGTGAGGGTGAAATTTAGGATTAGGGTTAGGGTAAGGGCTAGGGTAAGTGTGAGGGTTAGGTTGAGTGTGAGGGTTAGGGTTAGTGTTAGAGTTAGGGTAAGGTTAAGGGTTAGGGTGAGAGTTAGGGTGAGATTGAGGTTTAAGTGTAGCGTTAGGGTTAGTGTGAGGGGTAGGGTGAGGGTTAGGGTTAGGGTTACCTGAGAATTAGGGTTAGGGTAAGGTTGAGGTTGAGGGTGATGTTGAGGGTTAGGGTATGTGTGAGGCTTCGGGTGACGGTGAGGGTTAGGGTGATTTTTAGGTTTAGGGTTAGCATTAAGGTGAGGAATAGGATTAGGGTTAGGGTGAGGTTTAGGGTTAGGGTTAGGTTTAGGGCTAGTGTGAGGATTAGGGTTGGGTTTGGGTGAGGGTAAGGGTTATGGTGAGGATTAGGGTGAGTGTGTGTGTTAGGGAGAGGGTTAGGTTTAGGGTGAGGGAATGGCTGAGTGTTTGGATTAGGGTTAGGTTGAGGGTAAAGTTTCGGGGGAGGCTTAGGGTGAGGGTTAGAATTAGGGTGACGTTTAGGGTTAGGGATAGGGTGAGGGTGAGTGTTAGGATTAGGTTTAGGGTGAGGGTGAGTGTTAGGCTGAGGTTAGGATGAGGGTTAGGGTGTGGGTTAGAATTAGGGTGACGTTTAGGGTTAGGGCTAGGGTGAGGGTGAGTGTTAGAATTAGGTTTATGGTTAGGATGAGGGTCAGGCTGAGGGTTAGGGTTAGGGTTAGGGTGAGGGTTAGGGTTAGTGTGAGAGTTAGGATAAGGTTGAGGGTAAGTGTTAGGATGAGGTTAATGGTGAGGGTGAGGGGTGGGTTTAGGTTCAGGATTAGCTTGAGGATTATCGTGAGTGTTAGGATTATGGTTAGTGTTAGTGTTAGGGTTAGGGTTAGGGTGAGGGTTAGGGTTAGGGTTAGGGTGAGTTTTAGGGTGAGGGTGAGGATTAGGTTTAGGGTGAGGGTAAGGGTTAGGGTGAGGGTGAAGTTTAGGTTTATCATTAGGTTTAGGGTGAGGGCGAGGCTTAGGGTTAAGGTTAGGGTTAGGGTGAGGGCTACTCTGAGTGTGAGGGTTAGGGTTAGGTTTAGGGATAGAGTGAGGATTAGGGTTGGGTTTAGGGTTAGGGTGAGTGTTAGGCTGAGGGGTATGGTTAGGGTTAGGGTCAGGGTTAAGTTTAGTGTGATTGTTAGAGTTAGGTTTAGGGTGAGGTCAAGAGTTAGGGTGAGGGACAGGGTGTCGGTGAGGGTTAGTGTTAACATTAGGGTTAGGGTTAGGGTGTGGTGAGGGTTAGGGCTAGGGTGAGGTTGAGGTTAGGGTTTCGGGTTAGGATTAGGGTGAGGGTTAGGATGATGGTTATGGTTAGGGTTAGGATTAGTGTCAGGATTAGGGTTAGGGTTTGGGTTAGGGTGAGGGTAAGTGTTAGGGTGAGGTTTAGGGTGAGGGTGAGTGTTAGGCTGATTGTTAGGTTTAAGGTGGGGTTTAGGGTTATGGTTAGGGATATGGTGAGGTTGAGGGTTAGGTTTAGTGTGAGGTAAAGGGTTAGGGTGAGGGTAAATGTTAGGGTTAGCATTAGAGTTAGGGTGAGGGTGAGGATTAGACTTGGGGTTAGGGTTAGGGTTAGGGTTAGGGTTTGGGTGAGGGTTTGGGTTAGGGTTAGGATTAGGGTGAGGGTGAGGGTTAGGGTTAGGGTTAAGGTGAGGGTTATTGTTAGGGTTAGGTTTAGGGTTAGGGGAAGGTTGAGGGTGAGGGTGAGGGTTTGGGTTATTGTTAGGGTTAAGGTTAGGGTGAAGGTGAGGGTAAGGGTGAGGGTAAGGGTTAGGTTTAGGGTTAGGGTGATGGTGAGGTTTAGGGTGAGGGTTAGGGTTAGGGTTATTGTGAGGGTTAGGTTGAGTTGTAGAATTAGGGTTATGGTGAGGGTAATGTTTATTGTGAGGGTTATGCTTAGGTTTAGGGTGAGGGTCAGGGTTATGGTGAGGGTTTGGTTGAGATTGAGGTTTAGGGTTAGCGTTAGGGTTAGTGTGAGGGTTAGGGTGAGGGTTATTGTTAGGGTTAGGGTTAGGGTTAGTTTTACTGTGAGGTTGAGGATTAGATTTAGGGTTAGGGTGGGGGTTAAGATTAGGATGAGGGTTAGGGTTAGAATTAGGGTGAGGTTGAGGGTGATGGTTAGGGCTAGAGTGAGGGTGAGGGGAGGGTTTGGGTTAGGATAAGGATTAGGTTTAAGCTGAGGGTAAGGGTGAGGGTGAGGGTTAGGGTTAGTGTTAGGGTGAGGGTCAGTGTGAGGGTTAGGTTAGTGTGAGAGTTAGAGTTAGGGTTAGGATAAGGGTAAGGGTTAGGGTCAGTGTTAGGTTGAGGATGAGTGTTAGGGTTAGGGTTAGGGTTATGGTGAGGGTTAGGATGAGTGTTAGGTTTAGTGTTAAGATGAGGGTTAGAGTGAGGTTTAGGCTTAGTGTTAGGGTTAGGGTTAGGGTGACTGATAGGGTAAGGTTGAGGATTACGGTTTGTGTGAGGGTTAGGTTTAGGGTGAAGGTGAGGGTTATGGTGAGATTTAGGGTTAGGATTAGGTGTAGTTATAGTGTTAGGCTGAGGGTGAATGTGAGGGTGAGTTTGAGGGCTGGGTTAGGGTTACAGTTAGGATTAGGGTAAGGGCTAGACTGAGGGTGAGTTTTAAGGTGAGGGTGAGGGTGAAGGTGATGGTTAACTTAAGGGTTAGGGTTAGGGTGAGGGTTAGCGTTAGGGTTAGAGTGAGGGTTACTGTTAGGGTGATGTTTAGTGTGAGGGTGAAAGTTAGGTTGAGGGTGAGTGTTAGGATGTGGGTGAGGGTTAGGTTTAGGGTGAGGGATAGGGTTACAGTGAGGGTGAGGGTGAGGCGGAGGGTGAGGTTGAGGGTGAGGGTTAGGTTTAGGGTGAGGGTTAGGTTTAGGTTTGGGGTGAGGGTTAGAGTGAGGTTTAGGGTTAGGGTGAGGGTGAGGGTAAGGGTTAGTGTTAGGGTTAGGGTTAGGTTTAGGTTTAGGGTGAGGTTAAAGTTTATGGTGGTGGTTAGTGTGAGGGTGAGGGTGAGGGTTAAGGTTAGAGTTTGGGTTAGGGTTAAGGTAAGAGTGAGCATGAGGGTTAGGGTTAGGATTAGGTTAGGTTTAGGTTTAGGCTGAGGGTGAGGGTGAGGGAGAGGGTGAGGGTTAGGGTTACTTTTAGGTGTAGGATGATCTATAGGGTTACCGGTAAGGTTAGGATTAGTGTGAGGGTTATTGATATTATGTGGGTTAGGGTTAGGCTTAGTGTTAGGGTGAGGGTAAGCCTTAGGGTGAGGGTTAGGGTGAGGGTGAGGGTTAGGCTTAGAGTTAGGGTTAGGGTGAGTGTTAGGGTGAGAGTGAGGGTTAGGGTTAGCGTGAGTGTTAGGGTGAGAGTTAGCGTGAGGTTTAGAGTTAGGGTGAGGGTTAGTATGATGGTTAGGGTTAGGGTTAGGGTTAGGTTGAGGGTTAGGGTGAGGTGAGGGTTAGGTTAGGGTGAGGGTAAGGGTTAGGGTGAAGGAGAGGGTTATTCTGTGGGTTAGGGTTAGGGTGAGGCTTATGGTTAGGATAAGGGTGAAGGTGAGGGTGAGGGTTAGGGTTAGGATTAGGGTTAATATTAGGTTTAGGCTGAGGGTGAATGTGAGGGATGAGGTTGAGGGTTTGGATTAGTGTTAGGACGAGGGTGATGGTAAAGGTTAGGGTTAGTGTGAGGTTTATGGTTAGGGTTAGGGTGAGGTTAAGTGTTACTGTGAGGGTGAGGGTTAGGATTAGGGTGAAGGTGAGGGTGAGGTTGAGGGATAGGGTTAGGATTAGGTTTAGGGATAGGGTTAGGCTGAGGCTGAGGGTGAGGCTGAGGGTGAGAGTTTGGTTAGGGTTATCGTTAGGATTATGGTGAATGCTAGGGTGAGAGTGAGGGTTAGGGTTAGGGTGAGGGTGTGGGTGAGGGTTATGTTTAGGGTGAGGGTTATGGTGACGGTGAGGGTGAGGGTTAGGGTTAGGTTTAGGGTTAGTGTGAGGATTAGGGTTATGGTTAGGGTGAGGATAAGGGTTATGGTGAGGTTTAGGGTGAGGATTAGGGTTAGGGTTAGCGTGAGGGTTAGGTTTAGTGTGATTGTTAGTGTTAGGGTTAGGTTGAGTTTTAGGGTGAGGGTGAGGATTAGGTTAAGGTGAGAGTAAGGGTTAGGGTGAGAGTTAGGGTGAGTGTGAAGTTCAGGGTTAGCATTAGGTTTAGGGTGAGGGTGAGGGTTAGGTTTAGGGTTAAGGTTAGGGTGAGGGCTTGGCTGAGGGTGAGGGTTAAGTTTAGGTTTAGGGATAGGGTGTGGATTAGGGTTAGGGTTAGGGTGAGTGTTAGGCTGTGGGGTAGGGTTAGAGGTCGGGTTAGGGTTCGGTTTAGTGTGATTGTTAGTGTTAGAGTTAGTGTGAGGGTAAGGGTGAGGGCGAGGATTAGGTTAAGGTGAGGGTTAGGGTTAGCATTATGGTTAGGGTTAGGGAGAGGGTTAGGGTTAGGTTTAGGATTAGGGTGAGGTTGAGTGTTAGGGCTAGGGTGAGGTTAATGGTAGGGTTTAGGGTAAGGATTAGGGTGAGGGTTAGGATGAAGGTTTTGTTTACGGTTAGGGTTAGTGTGAGGATTAGGGTTAGGATTAGCATGAAGGTAAGGGTTAGGGTGAGTTTTCGGGTAAGGGTTAGTGTTAGGCTGACACTTAGCGTTATGGTGTGGGTTAGGGTTAGGTTTAGGTATATGGTGAGGGTGAGGGTTAGGTTTAGGTTGCGGTAAAGGGTTAGAGTGAGGGTTCAGTTGATGGTGAAGGTTAGGGTTAGACTTAGGGTTAGGGTGAGGGTGAGGGTTAGCCTTAGGGTTAGCTTTAGGGTTAGGGTTAGGGTTTGGGTGAGGCTTAGGTTTAGGGTTAGGGTGAGAGTGAGAGTTAGGGTTAGGGTTAGGGTTAGGGTGAGGGTTATTGTTAGGGATAGGGTTACAGTTAGGGTGAGATTGAAGTTGAGGGTGAGGGGTAGGATTATTCTTAGGGTTAGGGTTAGGGTTAGGGTGAGGGTAAGGGTGAGGGTTAGGGTTAGGGTTATGTTGAGGGTGAGGGAGACGGTTAGGTTTAGGATTAGGTTTAGGGTTAGGGTTAGGCTTAGGGTGAGGTTTAGGGTGAGTGTTAGGATTAGGATTAGGTTGAGGCTTAGGGTTAGGGTGATATTTAGGTTGAGGGTGATGGTTAGGGTGAGGGTGGGGGTGAGGGTGAAGGTGGGGGTTAGGGTTAGAGTGTGGGTGAGTGTTAGTGTTAGGATTAGGGTTAGGTTTAGGTTTAGGCTGAGGGTAAGGGTGAGGGTCAGGGTTAGGGTTAGTGTTAGGGTGACGGTGACGGTGAGGGTTAGGGTTAGGTTTACGTTGAGGGTAAAGGAAAGGGTGAGGGTTAGATTGAGTTTGAGGGTTAGGGTTACGGTTAGGGATACTATGAGGGTTAGGGTTAGGGTTAGCATTAGGGGTCTGGTTAGTGTGAGGTTTAGGATGAGGATTAGGCTTAGGGTTAGTGTTAGGGTTAGGGTGATTGTTAGGGTGAGCATGAGGGTGAGGGTTAGGTTTAGGATTAGGGTTAGGGTTAGGGTTATTGTTAGGGTTAGGGTTAGGGTGAAGGTGAGAGTTAGGGTTAGGGTTAAAGTTAGGGTGAGGGTAAGGGTTAGGTTTATAGTTAAGTTAAGGTTTACAGTGAGGGTTAGAGTGAGAGTGAGGCCTAGTTTTAGGGTTAATATTATGGTGAGTATTAGTGTTAGTATTAGTGTTAGTATTAGGTTACTATTTAGTGTTAGTATTTAGTGTATTAGTATTGAGTGATAGGGTTAGGGTGAGGGTCACCCTAACCTAAACCTAAACTTAAGCGTCACGCTTAGGTTTAGGGTGAGGGTGAGGGTTAGGGATAGGTTTAGGGTTAGGGTTATTGTTAGGGTTAGGGTTAAGGTGAGTGTGAGGGTGAGGGTTAGGGATAGCATTAGGTTTAGAGAGAGTGTGAGGGAGAAGATTAGGTTTAGGATTAAGGTTAGGTTTAGGGTTAGGCTTAGGGTGAGGGTGATGGTGAGGGTGAGGCTTAGGGTCAGGGTTACGGTTAGGGTTAGGGTGAGGGTTAGTGTTAGGGTGATATTTAGGGAAAGGGTGAGGGTTAGGGTGAGGGTGAGGGTGAGGGTTAGGGTGAGTGTGAGGGTTAGGGTTTGGGTGAGGGTTAGGTTAACGTTGAGAGTTAGGGTGAGGGTGAGTGTAAGGTTTAGGGTTAGTGTGAGGATTAGGGTTAGTGTGGTTAGGGTTAGGTTTAGGGTTAGTGTGAGGATTAGGGTTAGGATTAGCGTTAGCATTAGCGTGAGGCTTAGGGTTACAGTTAGGGTGAGGGTTGTGGTTAGGGATAGGGTTATGGTTAGGATGAGGGATAGGGTTGGGTGAGGGTAAAGGTGAGTGTGAGGGTTAGGGTGAGGGTGAGGGTTAGGATTAGGGTGAGGGTTAGGATTAGGGTTAGGATGAGGGCTAGGGTGAGGGTGAAGGTTAGGATTAGGGTTATGGTTAGGTTGAGGGTTAGGGTTAGGGTGAGGTTTCGGGTGAGTGGTAGGTTTAGGGTTAGAGTTAGGGTGAGGGTAAAGGTTAGGGTGAGGTTTAGGGTGAGGGAGAGATTTAGGGAGAGGGTTAGGGTTAGGGTGAGGGTTAGCTTGAGGGATATGGTTAGGATTAGGGTGAGGGTATGAGTTAGGGTGAGGGTTAGGGTGAAGGTTAGCGTTAGGATGAGGCTTAGGGATAGGGTTAGTGTTATGGTTTGGGTAACGATGAGGTTGAGGTTTAGTTTTAGGATTAGATTCAGGGTGAGGGTGAGGTAAAGGGTGAGGATTAGTGTTAGGGTGAGGGTGAGGGTTAGGTTTAGGTTTAGGGTGAGGATTAGGGTTAGGGTTATTGTGAGGATTAGTGTCAGGGGTAGGGTGAGGGTAAGGGTTATGGTGAGGTTTAGTGTTAGGGTTAGCATTAGGGTTAGCATGAGTGTGAGGGAGATGGTTAGGTTTAAGATTAGGGTTAGGTTTACGGTTAGGCTTAGTGTGAGGGTCATGGTGAGGGTGAGGCTTAGGGTGAGGTTTAGGATTAGGATTAGGGTGAGGGTTAGGGTTAGGGTGATATTTAGGGTGATGGTGAGGATTAGGGTGAGTGTGAGCTTTAGGGTGAGTGTGAGGGTTAGGGTGTGAGTGAGGGTTAGGTTGATGGTGAGCGTTAGGGTGAGGGTGAGTGTTAGGGTTAGGGTTAGCATTAGGGTGAGTGTTAGGGTTAGGCTTAGTGTGAAGGTGAGGGTTAGGTTGAGGGTTAGGGTTAGGGTTAAGGTTAGGGTGAGTGTGAGGATTAGGGTTAGGGTTAGGTTTAGTGTGAGTGTTAGGGTGAGAGTGAGCGTTAGGTTTAGTGTGAATGTTATGGTGAGTGTTAGGGTGAGGGTTAGGTTTAGTGTTAGGGTTAGGGTGAGGGTGACGGTAAGGGTTAGGGTGAGGGTGAGGGTTAGGGATAGGGTTAGGGTTAGGGTTAGGGTTATTTTTAGGGTTAGGGTGAGGGTGACGGTAAGGGTTAGGGTGAGGGTGAGGGTTAGGGATAGGGTTAGGGTTAGGGTTAGGGTTATTTTTAGGCTTAGGGTTAGGGTTAGGGTTAGGGTTAGGGTGCAGGTGAGTGTTAGGGTTAGCGTGAGGGTAAGGGTTAGGGTTATAGTTAGGGTAAGGTTTAGGGTGAAGGTTAGGGTGAGAGTGAGGACTAGTTTTAGTGTGAGTATTAGGGTGAGGGTTATGTTGAGTGTTAGGGTTAGGGTGAGGGTGACAGTTAGTTTTAGGTTGAGGGTGAGGGTTAGTGATAGGGTTAGGGTTAGGGTTATTGTTAGGGTTAAGGTTAGGGTTAGGGTGAGGGTGAGGGTGAGGATTAGGGATTGCATTATGTTTAGATTGAGGGTGAGGGAGAGGGTTAAATTTAGGATTAGAGTTAGGTTTAGGGTTAGGCATTGGGTGAGGGTGTTGGTGAGGGTGAGGCTTAGGGTCAGGGTTAGGATTAGGGTTAGGGTGAGGATTAGTGTTAGGGTGATATTTAGGGAAAAGGTGAGGTTTAGGGTGAGAGTGAGGGTTCGGTTTAGTGTGAGTGTTAGTGTGAGTGTTAGGGTGAGATTTAGGTTTAGTGTCAGGGTTAGGGTGAGGGTGATGTTAAGGGTTATGGTGAGGTTTAGTGTTAGGGTTAGCATTAGGGTTAGCATGAGTGTGAGGGAGATGGTTAGGTTTAGGATTAGGGTTAGGTTTACGGTTAGGCTTAGTGTGAGGGTCATGGTGAGGGTGAGGCTTAGGGTGAGGGTTAGGATTAGGATTAGGGTGAGGGTTAGGGTTAGGGTGATATTTAGGGTGATGGTGAGGATTAGGGTGAGTGTGAGCTTTAGGGTGAGTGTGAGGGTTAGGGTGTGGGTGAGGGTTAGGTTGATGGTGAGCGTTAGGGTGAGGGTGAGTGTTAGGGTTAGGGTTAGCATTAGGGTGAGTGTTAGGGTTAGGCTTAGTGTGAAGGTGAGGGTTAGGTTGAGGGTTAGGGTTAGGGTTAAGGTTAGGGTGAGTGTGAGGATTAGGGTTAGGGTTAGGTTTAGTGTGAGTGTTAGGGTAAGCGTTAGTTTGCGGGTTAGGTTTAGGATTAGGGTGAGGGTGAGGGTTAGGGTTAGGGTTAGCATTAGGGTGAGGGTTAGGGTTAGGGTTAAGGTGAAGGTGAGGGTGAGGGTTAGGGTGAGGTTAGGGTTAGGGTTAGGCTTAGGATTAGTTTGAGGATTAGGGTTAGATTAAGGGTTAGGATGAGGGTAAGGTTTAGGGTTATAGTTAGGGTAAGGTTTAGGGTGAGGGTTAGGTTGAAAGTGAGGGCTTGTTTTAGTGTGAGTGGTAGGGTGAGTGTTAGGGTGAGGGTTAGGTTTAATGTTAGGGTTAGAGTAAGGGTGAGGATTAGGTTGAGGGTGAGGGTGAGGGTTAGGGATAGGGTTAGGGTTAGGGTTATTGTTAGGGTTAGGGTTAGGGTTAGGGTGAGGTTCAGGGTTAGGCTTAGGGTGAGGGTGATGGTGAGGGTGAGGCTTATGGTAAGGGTTATGGTTAGGGTTAGGCTGAGTGTTAGTGTTAGGGTGATATTTAGGGAAAGAGTGAGGGTTAGGGTGAGGGTTAGGGTGAGGGTTAGGGTTAGGGTAAGGTTTAGGGTGAGGGTTAGGGTTAGGGTTAGTTTGAGGATTAGGGTTAGGGTTAGGGTGAGGGTAAGGGTTATGGTGAGGTTTAGGGTTAGGGTTAGCATTAGGGTTAACATGAGGGTGAGTGAGAGGGTTAGGTTTAGGATTAGGGTTAGGTTTACAGTTAGGCTTAGGGTGAAGGTCATGGTGAGGGTGAGCCTTAGGTTGCGTGTTAGGGTTAGGTTTAGGGTGAGGGTTAGGGTTTGGGTGATATTTATGGTGAGATGTGGGTTAATGTGAGGGTGAGGGTTAGGCTGCGTGTGAGGAATAGGGTGTGCGTGAGGTTTAGGGTGACGTTGAGGGTTAGGGTGAGGGTGAGGTTTAGGGCTAGGGTGAGCATTAGGGTGAGGGTTAGGGTTAGGGTTAGGTTGTGGTGAGGGTTAGGGTGAGGCTTAGTGTTAGGGTTAGGGTTAGGGTTAGTGTGAGGATTAGGGTTAGGGTGAGGGTATGGGTTAGGTTTAGGTTTAGGGTAAGGGTGAGAGTGAGTGTTAAGTTTAGTGTGAGTTTTAGGGTGAGTGTTAGGGTGAGGGCTAGGTTTAGTGTTAGGGTTAGGATGAGGGTGAGTGTTAGCGTTAGGGTGAGGTTAGGGATAGGGTTAAGGTTAGGGTGAGTTTTAGGGATAGGGTTAGGGTTAGGGTTAGTGTTAGGGTGAGGGTTAGGGTTAGGGATAGCATTTGGGTTAGTGTGAGGGTGAGGGAGAGGGTTTGGTTTAGCATTAGGGTTAGGTTTAGGGTTAGGCTTAGGGTGAGGGTGCTGTTGAGGGTGAGGCTTAGGGTCAGGGTTAGGCTTAGGCTTAGGGTGAGGGTTAGTGTTAGGGTGATATTTAGGGAAAGGGTGAGGGTTAGGGTTAGGTTGAGGGTTAGGGTTAGTGTGAGGGTTAGGATTTGGGTGAGGGTTAGGCTGACGGTGATGGTTAGGGTGAGGGTGAGGTTTAAGGTTAGGGTTAGCATTAGGGTGAGGGTTAGGGTTAGGGTTATGTTGAGGGTGAGGGTTAGTGTGAGGGTTAGGTTTAGGTTTATGTTGAGGGTGAGGTTTAGGGTGAGGGTTAGGTTTAGGGTTAGCATTAGTGTTAACGTGAGAGTTAGGGAGAGGGTTAGGTTTAGGATTAGGGTTAGGTTTATGGTTAGGCTTAGGGTGAGGGTTATGGTGAGGGTGAGGCTTAGGGTCAGGGTTAAAGTTAGGGTTAGGGTGAGGGTTAGTGTTAGGTTGATATTTAGGGAAAGGGTGAAGTTTATGGTGAGGGTGAGGTTAAGGTGAGGGTGAGAGTTAGGGTTAGGTTTAACATAAGAGTGAGGGTTAGGGTGAGGGTTATGTTGGGGGTGAGGGTTAGGGTGAGGGTTAGGGTTAAGGTTAGTGTTAGGGTTAGTGTGAGGATAAGGATTAGGGTTAGGGTTAGGGTGAGGGTAAGGTTTAGGGTGAGGTTTAGTGTGAGGGTTAGTGTTATGGTTATTGTGAGGATTAGGGTTAGGGTTAGGTTGAGGGTGTGTGTTAGGGTGAGGGTTAGGGTGAGAGTTAAGGTGAGCGTGAGGGTTAGGGATAAGGTTAGGTTTAGGGTTAGGATGAGGATGAGGGTGAGGGTTAGTGTTATGGTTAGGTTTAGGGTGAGGATAAGGTTCAGGGTTAAGATTCGAGTTTAGATCAGGGTTAGACTGAGAGTGAGGGTTAGGCTTAGGTGATCTTTAGGGTTAGGATGAGGTTTAGGTTTAGGTTTAGGATTAGGATGAGGATTAGGCTGAGGGGTGGGGTTAGAATTAGGGTTAGGATTATGTTGAGGGTGAGGTTTAGAGTGAGGTTTATGGTGAGTGTTAGGGTTAGGGGCATTGTTAGGGTTCGGATTGGGGTTCGGGTTAGGGTGAGGGTGAGGGTTAGGTTTAGGGATAGAATTAGGATTAGCTTGAGGGTGAGGGAGAGGGTTAGGTTTAGGATTAGGGTTAGGTTTAGGGTTAGGCTTAGGGTGAGGGTGATGGTGAGGGTGAGGCTTAGGGTCAGGGTTAGGGTTAGGGTTAAGGTGAGGGTTAGTTTTAGGGTGATATTTAGGGAAAGGGTGAGGGTTAAGGTGAGGGTGATGTTTAGGATTAGGGTTAGGTTTAGGGTTATTCTTAGGGTTAGGGTGAGGTGAGGGTGAGGGTTAGGTTTAGTGTGAGGGTTAGGTGTAGGGTTAGGTTTAGTGTGAGGGTAAGGTTTAAGGTGAGGGTTAGGGTAAGGTTGAGCTTTAGGGTTAGCATTAGGGTTAGGGTTACGGTTAGGGTTAGGGTTAGGGTTAGCGTTAGGGTGAGGGTTAGGGTTAGGGTTAGGGTGAATGTGAGGGTTAGGTTGAGGGTTAGTGTTAGGGTTAGCATTAGGGTTAGTGTGAGGGTTAGGTTTTGGGTTAGATTTAGAGTGAGGGTAAGGGTTTGGGTTAGGGTTAGGGTAAGGTTTAGTGTGAGGGTTAGGGTGAGAGTGAGGGTTAGGTTTAGTGAAAGTGTCAGGGTGAGGGTTAGGTTTAGTGTTAGGGTTAGGGTGAGGTTGAGGGATAGGGTAAGGTGAGGGTGAGGGTAAGGGATAGGGTTAGGGTTAGGGTTAGGGTTATTGTTAGGGTTAGGGTTAGGGTTAGGGTTAGGGTGAGGGTGAGGGTTAGGGTTAGGGTTAGCATTAGGGTTAGCATGAGGGTGAGGGAGAGGGTTAGGTTTAGGATTAGGGTTAGGTTTAGGGCTAGACTTATGGTGAGGGTGATGGTAAGGGTGAGGCTAAAGGTCAGAGGTAGGGTTAGGGTGAGGGTTAATGTTTGGGTGATATTTAGGGAAAGGGTGAGTTTTAGGGTGAATGTGACGGTTAGGGAGAGTGTGAGGGCTAGGGTTTGTGTGAGGGTTAGGGTGACGGTGAGGGTTAGGTTTAGGGTGAGGGTTAGGGTTAGGGTTAGCGTTAGGGTGAGGGTTAGGGGTAGGGTTAACTTTAGGGTGAGGTTTAGGTTTAGGGTTAAGCATTAGGGTTAGCGTGAGGGTGAGGGAGAGGGTTAGGTTTAGCATTAGGTTTCGGTTTAGGGTTAGGTTTAGGGTGAGGGTCATGGTGAGGGTGAGGCAAAGGCTCAGGGTTAGGGTTAGGGTTAGGGTGAGTGTTTGTTAGTGTTTGGATGATATTTAGGGAAAGGTTGACAGTTAGAGTGAGGTTGAGGGTTAGGGTGAGGGTCAAGTTTAGGGTTAGGGTTAGCATTAGGTTGAGAGTTAGGGTTCGGGTTATGTTGAGGGTGAGGGTTAGGGTGAGGGTTAGGGTTAAGGATAGGGTTAGGGTGAGGGTAAGGGTTAGGTTGAGGTTTTGGGAGAGGGTTAGGTTTACGGTGAGGGTTAGAGTTAGGATTAGGGTGAGCGTATGTGTTAGGGTGAGGGTTAGGATGAGCTTTACGGTTAGGTTGAGGGTTAGGGATAGGTTTAGGGTTAGGGTTAGTGTGAGGATTCGGCTGAGGGTGAGGGTGAGGGTGAGGTTTAGGTTTTGGGTGATGTTTATGGTTAAGGTGAGTTTTAGGTTTAGGATGAGGATTAGCCTGAGGAGTGGGGTTAGTTTTAGGGTTAAGGTGATGGTTTGGGTTAGGGTTATTGTTAGGTTAGTGTTAGGGTTAGGATGAGGGTGAGGGTGATGATGAGGGTTAGGATTAGGGTAAGGGATAGGGTTATTGTAGGGTTAGGGTTAATGTTAGGGTGAGGGTGAGGGTTAGGTTTAGGGTTAGGGTTTGGGTTACAGTTAGTGTTATGGTTAAGGTTATGTTGAGGGTTTCGGTTTAGTGTAAGGGTTAGGTTTAGGGTTAGGATTAGGGTGAGGGTAAGGGTTAGGGTGAGGGTTAGGGTAAGGGTGAGCGTTAGGGTTAGAATTAGGGTTAGGGATAGGGTTAGGGTGAGTGTTATGGTTAGGGTTAGGGTGAGGGTGAGGGTTAGGGTTAGGTTTAGGGTTAGGGTGAGGGTGAGGGTGAGGGTTAGGGTGAGGGTGAGTTTGAGTTTGAGTTTGAGGGTTGGGGTTAGTTTAGGGTAGAGGGTGAAGATGAGGTTTAGGGTTAGGATTACGGTTAGGGTTAGGGTGAGGGTGAGGGTTAGGGTTAGGGTTAGGTTGAGGTTTAGGCTTAGTTTGAGGGTTGGGTGAGTGTGAAGGTAAGGTTTAGGGTTAGGGTTAGGGTTAAGTTGAGGGTTAGGGTGAGGATTAGGGTTTGGGTTAGGGTGAGAGTATGTGTTAAGGTGAGAGGTAGGGTGAGGGTTAAGGTTAGGGTGAGGGTTAGGGTTAGGTTTAGTGTTAGGCTGAGGGTGAGGTTGAAGGGAGGTTAGGGATAGGGTTATCTTTAGGGTTAGGGTGAGGTTTAAGTTTAGGTTTAGGATGAGGATTAGGCGGAGGGGTGGGGTTTGGATTACGGGTAAGGTGAGGGTGAGGGTTAAGGTTAGGGTTATTGTTAGGGTTAGGGTTAGTGTGAGGGGTAGCGTGACGGTGAGTGTAAGGGTTAGGGTTAGAGTTAGGGTGAGGCTGAGGGTTAGGGTTGTTGTTAGTGTTAGGGTGAGGGTTAGGGTTAGGTTTAGGGTTATGGTGGGGGTTAGGGTGTGGGTTGAGTTTAGGGTTAGTGTTTTGGTTAGGATGAGGGTTAGGGTGAGGGTTAAGGTGAGGGTGAGGATTAGGGTGAGAGTGAGGTTTAGGGTTAGGATTAGGGTTATGGTTAGGATTAGCGTTAGGATGAGGGCTAGGGTGAGGGTGAGGGTTAGGGTTAGGGTTAGGGTTAGGTTGAGGGTTAGTGTTCGGTTGAGGGTTCGGTGAGGTTAGGTTTAGGGTTAGGTTTAGGGTGACTGTAAAAGTTAGGGTGAGTTTTAGGTTGAGGGTGAGCTTTAGGGAGAGAGTTAGTGTTAGGGTGAGGGTTAGGGTGAGAGATAGGATTAGAATTAGGTTGAGGGTATCTGTTAGGGTGAGGGTTAGGGTGAGTGTTAGGGTTAGGATGAGGGTTAGGAATAGGGTTAGGGTTAGGGTTAGAGTGAAGATGAGGTTGAGGGTCATGGTTAAGGTTAGGATTATGATTAGCATTAGGGTGAGGGTAAGGATTAGGGTGAGGGTGAGGGTGAGTGTTAGGTGAGGGTTAGGGTTAGGGTTAGGTTTAGGCTTAGGATTAGTGTGAGGATTAGGGTTAGGGTTAGGGTTAGGGTTAGGGTGAGGGTAAGGTTTATGGTTATAGTTAGGGTAAGGTTTAGTGTGAGTGTTAGTGTGAGAGTGAGGGCTAGTTTTAGTGTGAGTGTTAGGTTGTGTGTTAGGGTGAGGGTTAGGTTTAGTATTAGGGTTAGGTTGAGGGTGAGGTTTAGGTTAATGGTGAGGGTGATGATTAGGGATAGGGTTAGGGTTAAGGTTTGCGTTAGGGTGAGTGTTTGGGTTAGGGATAAGTTGAGGGTGAGAGTTCAGTTGAGGGTTAGTGTGAGGGTAAGAGTTAGGTTGAGGGTTAGGTATAGGTTTAGAGTTAGGCTGAGGATGAGGATGAGGGTTAGGGTTAGGGTGAGGGTGACGGTGAGGTTTAGGATTAGGTTTAGGTTTAGGGTTAGGCTGAGGGTGAGGATGACTGTATGGCTGAGGGTGAGGGTGAGAATTAGGGTGACGTTGAGGGTTAGGGTTAGGTTGAGGGTGAGGGTTAGGGTTAGGTTTACCGTTAGGATGAGGGTTAGGCTGAGGGTTAGGTTTAGGGTTAGGGTGAGGGTGAGGGTTAGTGTGAGGGTTAGGGTTATCGTGAGGTTAAGAGTTAGGGTGAGGGTAAGGGTAAGGGTGAGGGGTAGGTTTAGGGTTGGGGTTAGCATGAGGATTCGGGTGAACATTAGGATTACGGTTAGTGTTAGTGTTAGGGTTAGGGTTAGGGTGAGGGATAGGGTGAGGGTTAAGATTAGGGTTAGGGTGAGGTTTAGGGTAAATGTTAGAGTTAGGGTGAGTTGTAGGGTGAGGGTGAGGGTTAGGTTTAGGGTGAGGGTAAGGGTTAGGGTGAGGGTTAGGGTGAGGGTGAAGTTTAGGGTTAGCATTATGTTTAGGGTGAGGTTGAGGGTTAGTGTTAGGGTTAGGGTTAGGGTGAGGGCTAGGCTGAGGGTGAAGTATAGGTTTAGGTTTAGGGATAGGGTGCGGATTAGGGTTAGGGTTAGGTTTAGGTTGAGGTTGAGCATTAGGCCCAGGGGTTGGGTTAGGGTTTTGGTGAGGGTTAGGTTTAGTGTGATTGTTAGGTTTAGGGTTAGGGTGAGGGTAAGAGTTAGGGTGAGGGATAGCGTGAGGGTGAGGGGTAGGGTTAGCATTAGGGTTAGGGTTAGGGTTAGGGTGAGGGTTAGGTTTAGGTTTAGGATTAGGGTGAGGGTGAGGGTTAGGTTTAGGGTGATGCTGAGGGTAAGTTTTAGGGTTAGGATTAGGGTGAGGGTTAGGATGAAGGCTATGGTTAGGGTTAGGGTTAGAGTGAGGATTAGGTTTAGGTTTAGGGTTAGGTTTAGGGTTAGGGTGAGGGTGATGGTTAGGATTATGGAGAGCGATAGGTTTAGGGTTAGCATTAGGGTGAGGGTTAGGGTTAGGTTTAGGGTGAGGGTTAGGGTAGGGTTGAGCGTTAGGTTTAACATTAGGTTTAGGTTTAGGGTTAGTGTGAGGTTTAGGTTTAGGTTTAGGGTTAGGGTTGAGGGTTAGGGTTAGGGTTAAGGTTAGGGTGAGGGTTAGGTTTAGTGTTAAGATTAGGTTTAGGAAAAGTGGAGTGTGAGGGTGAGGGTTAGAATTAGAGTGAGTGTACGGATGAAGTTTATTGTTTGGGTTAGGGTTTGGGTGAGGATTAGGGTTATGGTTAAAGTTAGGGTGAGGGTTATGTTGAGGGTGAAGGTTAGGGTTAGCATTAAGTTTAGGTTGAGTGTGAGGGTTAGGGTTATTGTTAGTGTTAGGGTTAGGGTTAGGTTTAGGGTTATGGTGGGGTTTAGGGTGAGGGTTGGGGTTAGGGTTAGGGATATGGTTAGGATGAGGGTTAGGGATAGAGTGAGGGTTAAAGTGAGGGTCAGAGTTAGGGTGAGGGTGAGGGATAGGTTTAGGGTGAGGGTTAGGTTTATAATTAGGGTTAGGATGAGGGCTAGGGTGAGGATGAGACTTAGGGTTAGGGTTAGGGTTAGAGTTAGGGTTGAGTTTTCAGGTGAGGGGTAGATTTAGGGTTAGGGTGAGGGTGAGGGTAAAGGTTCGGGTGAGGTTTGGGTGAGGTTGAGGTTCAGTGAGAGGGTTAGGTTTAGGGTGAGGTTTAGAATGAGGGTTAGGTTAGGATTAAGGTGAGGGTATGTGTTAGTGTGAGTGTTAGGGTGAGGGTTAGGGTTAGTATGAGGATTAGGGATAGGGTGGGAAGGTTAGGTTTAGGGTTAGGTTCAGGGTTAGGGTGAGGTTCATGTTAAGGATTAGGTTTAGGGTTAGGGTTAGGCTGTGGGTGAGGGTGAAGGTAAGGTTTAATGTTAGGGTGAGAGTGAGGGTTAGGGTTAGGTTTAAGGTGAGGGTTAGGGTTAGGGTTAGTGTGAGGATTAGGGTTAGATTTAGGGTGAGGGTAAGGGTTATGGTGAGGTTTAGGGTGAGGGTGAGGGTTAGGGAGAGGTTTAGGGTTGGGGTGAGGTTTAGGTATTGGTTTAGAGTTAGACTGAGGGTGAGGATGAGGGTTAGGGTTAGGGTTCGTGTGCGGGTGTGGGTGAGGGTTAGGATTAGGTTTAGTGTTAGGCTGAGGGTGAGGATGACAGTAAGGCTGAGGGTGAGGGTGAGAATTAGGGTTACGTTTAGGGTTAGAGTTAGGGTGAGGGTTAGGGTGAGGTTTAGGTGTACCGTTAGGATGAGGGTTAGGGTTAGGGTTAGTGTGAGGGTTAGGGTTAGTGTGAGGGTTAAGGTTAGGGTGTGGGTAAGGGTTAGGGTGAGGGTAAGGGTGAGGGTGAGGGGTAGGGTTAGGGTTAGCGATAGCATGAGGATTCGGGTGAGCATTAGTATTACTGTTAGTGTTAGTGTTAGGGTTAGGTTTAGGGTTAGCCTTAGGATTAGGCTTAGGGTGAGGTTTAGGGTGAATGTTAGGGTTTGGGTGAGCTGTAGGATGAGGGTGAGGGTTAGGTTTAGGGTGAGGGTAAGGGTTAGGGTGAGGGTTAGTTTGAGGGAGAAAGGTTCAGCATTATGTTTAGTGTGAGGGTGAGGGTTAGTGTTAGGGTTAGGGTTAGGCTAGTGCTAGGCTGAGGGTGAGGGTTAGGGTTAGGTTTAGGGATAGGGTGAGGATTAGAGTTAGGGTTAGGGTTAAGGTGGGCATTAGGCAGAGGGGTAGGGTTAGGATTAGGGTGAGGGTTAGGTTTAGTGTGATTGTTAGGTTTAGTGTTAGGTTGAGGGTAAGGGTTAGGGTGAGGGATAGGGTGAGGGTTAGGGTTAGGGTTAGCATTAGGGTTAGGGTTAGGGTTAGGGTGAGGGTTAGGTTTAGGTTTATCATTAGGGTGAGTGTTAGGGTTAGGGTGATGGTGAGGGGAGGGTTTAGGTTTAGGATTAGGGTGAGGGTTAGGATGAAGGTTATGGTTATGGTTAGGCTTATTGTGAGAATTAGGTTTAGGGTTAGGTTTAGGGTTAGGGTTAGGGTGAGGGTGAGTGTTAGGGTTAGGGTGAGCGTTAGGTTTAGGGTTAGCATTAGGGTGAGGGATAGAGTTAGGGTTAGGGTGAGGGTTAAGTAAGGTTGAGCATTTGGGTTATCATTACGGTTAGGGTTAGGGTTAGTGTGAGGCTTAGGTTTAGGGTTAGGGTTAGGGTGAGGTTTCGGGTTAGGATGAGGGCTAGGGTGAAAGTGAGGGTTAGGGTTAGGTTTATGGTTAGGTTAAGGGTTAGGGTTAGGGTGAGGTTTCAGTTGCGTGTGAGGTTTACAGAGAGTGTTTGGTTTAGGTTGAGAGAATGAGGGTTAGGGTTAGGATTAAGGTGAGGGTATGTGTTGGGGTAAGTGTTAGTGTGAGGGTTTAAGTTAGGATGAGGGTTAGCGATAGGGTGAGAAGGTGAGATTTAGGTTTAGGTTCAGGGTGAGCGTGAGGTTCATGTTTAGAATTAGGCTTAGGGTTAGGGTTAGGTTGTGGGTGAGGGTGAGGGTGAGGGATAGGGTTAGGGTGAGAGTGAACGTTAGGGTTAGGTTTAGGGTGAGGATTAGGGTTAGGGTAAGTGTGAGGATTAGGGTTAGAGTTATGGTGAGGGTAAGGGTTATGGTGAGGTTTAGGGTAAGGGTTATGGTTAGGTTTAGGGTGAGGGTGAGGGTTAGGGAGAGGTTTGGCTTTAGGGTGAGTTATAGGTATTGGTTTAAAGTTAGACTGAGGGTGAGGGTGAGGGTTAGGGTTAGGGTTCATGTGCAGGTGAGGGTGAGGGTTAGGATTAGGTTTAGGGTTAGTTTTAGGCGAAGGGAGATGGTGATGTTTAGAATTAGGCTGATGTTTAGGGTTAGGATTAGGGTGAGGGTGAGTGTTAGGGTTAGGTTTACGGTTAGGATGAGGGTTAGGCTGAGGATTAGGTTTAGGGTTAGGGTTGTGTGAGGGTTAGTTTTAGGGTGAGGGTAAGGGTTAGGGTGAGTGTAAGGGTGAGTGTGAGGGTTAGGATTAGGTTTAGGGTTAGGGTTAGGCTAAGGGAGAAGATGACAGTGAGGTTGATGGTGAGGTTTAGAATTAGGGTGATGTTTAGGGTTAGGATTAGTGTGAGCGTGAGGGTTAGGGTTAGATTTATGGTTAGGATGAGGGTTAGGCTGAGGATTAGGTTTAGGGTTAGGGTGAGGGTTAGGGTTAGTGTGAGGGTTAGTGTTAGGGTGAGGGTTAGGGTTAGGGTGAGGGTAAGGGTGAGGTTGAGGTTTAGGGTTAGGGTTAAGGTTGACCTGAGGATTCGGTTGAGCATTAATATTACGGTTAGTGTTAGTGTTAGGATTAGGTTTACGGTGAGGTTTAGGATGAGGGATAGGATTAGTGTTAAGGTGAGGTTTAGGGTGAGGTTTAGGGTTAAGGTGAGTTGTAGGGTGGGGGTGAGGGTTAGGTTTAGGGTGAGTACAAGTGTTAGGGTGAGGGTTAGGGTGAGGGTGAAGATTATTGTTAGCATAAATTTTATGGTGAGGGTGAGGGTTAGTGTTAGGGTTAGTGTTAGGGTGAGGGCTAGGCTGACAGTGAGGGTTAGGGTTAGGTTTTGGGATAGGGTGAGGTATAGGGTTAGGGTTAGGGTTAGTGTGAGCATTAGCCAGAGGGTTAGGGTTAGGGTTAGGGTTTGGGTTAGGTTTAGTGTGATTGTTAGGTTTAGGGTTAGGGTGAGGGTAAGGTTTAGTTTGAAGGATATGGTGAGGTGAGGGTTAGGGTTAGCATTAGGGTAAGGGTTAGGTTTAGTGTGAGGGTTAGGGTTAGGTTTAGGATTAGGGTGAGGGTGAGAATTAGGATTAGGGTGAGGGTGAGGGTGAGGGTTAGGGTTAGGGTTAGCATTAAGGTGAGAATTAGGGTGAGGGTGAGGGGTAGGGTGAGGGTTAAGTTAATGGTTATCATTAGGGTTAGCGTGAGGGTGAGGGAGAGGGTTAGGTTTAGCATTAGGGTTAGGTTTAGAGTTAGGCTTAGTGTGAGGGTGATGGTAAGGGTGAGGCATACCGTCAGGGTTAGGGTTAGGGTTAGGGTGAGTGTTAGTTTTAGGGTGATATTTAGGGAAAGGTTGAGGGTTATGGTGAGATTGAGGGTTAGGGTGAAGGTGAGGTTTAAGGTTAGGGTTAACATTAGATTGAGGTTTAGGTTTTGGGTTATCCTGATTGTGAGGTTTAGGGTGAAGGTTCGGGTTAGGGTTCAGGTACGGGTTAGTGTGAGGATTAGGGTTAGGGTTTGAGTTAGTGTTAGGGTGAGGGTAAAGTTTAGGGTGAGGTTTAGGGTGAGGTTTAGGGTGAGAGTTAGTTTTAGGGAGAGGGTTAGAGTTAACGTGAGGGTAAGGATGAGGGGTAAAGTTAGGGTTAGGGTGAGGGTATGTGTTAGGGTGAGGGTTAAGGTTAAGGGGGAGGGTTAAGGTTAGGGTTAGGCTGAGCGTGAGGGTGAGTGTGAGGGTTAGGGTTAGGGTGATCTTTAGGGTTAGGGTGAGTTTTAGGTTAGGGTTAGGATGAGGATTAAGCTGAGGGGTGGGATTAGGATAAGGGTTAGGGTGAGGGTTTGGGTTAGGGTTAGGGTTAGGGTGAGGGTAAGGATTAGGGATAGGATTAGGGTTAGGAATAGGGTTATTGTTAGCGTTAGGGTTAGGGTAAGAGAGAGGGTGAAGATGAGGTTTAGGTTTAGGATTAGGGTTAGGGTTAGGGTGAGGTTGAGTGTTAGTTTTAAGGTTAGATTGATGTTTAGGTTTAGTGTGAGGGTTGGGTGAGTGTGAGGGTAAGGGTTAGGTTGAGGGTTAGGGTGAGGTTGAGACTTAGGGTTTGGGTTAGTGTTAGGGTGAGGGTTAGTGTGAGGGTAAGGGCTACGGTTAGGTTTAGGGTTAATGTGAGGATTAAGGTTAGGGTTAGTGTTAGGGTGAGGGTTAGGTTTAGTGTGAGGGGTAGGGTGACGGTGAGGTTAAGGGCTAGGGTGAGGGTTAGGGTGAGGCTGAGGGACAGGGTTATGGTTAGAGTTAGGGTGAGGGTTAGGTTTAGGTTTAGGCTTATGGTGGGGGTTAGGGTGAGGGTTGGTCTTAGCGTTAGCATTAGGTTTAGCCTGAGGGTTAGGGAGAGGGTTAGGTTTAGCATTAGGGTTAGTTTTAGGGTTCGGCTTAAGGTGAGGGTGATGGTGAGGGTGAGGCATAGGGTCAGGGTTAGGGTTAGGGTTAAGTTTAGGGTGAGTGTTAGTGTTAGGGTGATATTTAGGGAAAGAGTGAAGGTTAGGGTGAGGTTGAGGGTTAGGGTGAGGGTGAGGTTTAGGGATAGGGTTAGCATTAAGGTGAGGGTTATGTTTCAGGTTATCATGAGGGTGAGGGTTAGGGTGAGGGTTAGAGTTAGGTTTCGGGTTAGGGTTAGTGTGAGGATTAGAGTTAGGGTTAGAGTGAGGGTAAGGTTTAAGGTGAGGTTTAGGATGAGAGTTAGGTTTAGGGAGAGGGTTAGGGTTAAGGTGAGGGTTAGGATGAGGTTTAGAGTTAGGGTTAGGTTGAGGGCATGTTTTAGGTTGAGGGTTAGTGTGAGGGTTAAGGTTAGGGTGAGGGTTAAGTTTAGGGTTAGCCTGAGGGTGATGGTGAGGGTGAGGATTAGGGTTAGGGTGATCTTTAGGGTTAGGGTGATGTTTAGGTTAAGGTTAGGATGAGGATTAGGCTAAGGAGTGGGATTAGGATTCGGGTTAGGGTGAGGGTTAGGGTTAGGGTTAGGGTGAAGGAGAGGGTGAGGATGAGGGATAGGATTAGGGTTAGGAATAGGGTTATTGTTAGGGTTATGTTAAGAGAGAGGTTGAAGATGAGGTTTAGGGTTAGTGTTAGGGTGCGGTTGAGGGTTAGGTTTAAGGTTAGCTTGAGGTTTAGGGTTAGTGGGAGGGTTGGGTGAGCTTGAGGGTAAGGGTTAGGTTGAAGGTTAGGGTGAGGGTGAGAGTTAACGTGAGGGTGAGGGTGAGGGTGAGGGTTAGGTTTAGGGTGAGGTTAGGGTTAGGATTAGGGTTAGGATGAGGGCTAGGGTGAGAGAGGTTTAGGGTTAGGGTTAGGTTGAGGGTTGGGGTTAGAGTGAGGGTTAGGGTGATGGTTAGGGTTAGGAAGAGGGTTAGGGCTAGGGTTAGGGTAAGGTTTAGGGTGAGGGTTAGGGTTAGGGTTAGTGTGAGGATTAGGGTTAGAGTTATGCTGAGGGTAAGGGTTATGGTGTGGTTTAGTGTGAAGGTGAGGGTTAGGGTTAGGTTTAGCATTAGTGTGAGGGTTAGGGTTAGGGTTCACGTTAGGGTGAAGGTTAGGTTTAGGGTTAGGGTTAGGCTGAGGTTGAGGGTGACGGTTAGGGTAGCGGTGATCATTAGGGTTAGGGTGAGGTTTAGGTTTAGGTTTAGGTTTAGGATGAGGATTAGTCTGAGGGGTGGGTTTAGGATTAGGGTTAGGGTTCGGGTTAGGTTTATGGTTAGGGTTCGGGTGAGGGTAAGGGTTAGGGAGAGGGTAAGGTTGAGGGTGAGGGTTAGGGTTAGGGTTAGGGTTGACCTGAGGATTCGGGTGAGCATTAGGATTATGGTTAGTGTTAGTGTTAGGATTTGGTTTAGGGTGAGGGTTAGGGTGAGGGTTAGGATTAGGGTAGGGTGAGGTTTAGGGTGAGCGTTAATTTTAGTGTGAGTTTTAGGGTGAGGGTGAGGGTTAGGTTTCGGGTGAGGGTAAAGGTTAGAGTGATGGTTAGAGTGAGGGTGAGGGTTAGGGTTAGCATTAGGTTTAGGGTGAGCGTGAGGTTTAGGATTTAGGATTAGGATTAATGTGAGTTTTAGGATGAAGATTATGGTTATGGTTAGGGTTAGTGTGAAGATTAGGTTTAGGGTTAGGGTTAGGATGAGTGTTAGGCTGAGCAGTAGGATTAGGGTTAGGGTGAGGTTTAGGTTTATTGTGATTGTTAGGGTTAGGGTTAGGGTGAGGGTAAGGGTTAGGGTGAGGGATAGGGTGAGGTTGTGTTTTAGGCTTAGGGTTAGGTTTAGGATCAGGGTGAGGGTGAGGGTGAGGGTTAAGGTTAGGGTGAGGGTGAGGGTAGGGTTTAGGGTTAGAATTAGGGTGAGGGTTAGGATGAAGGTTATGGTTAGGATTAGGGTTAGTGTGAGGTTTAGGTTTAGGGTTAGGTTTAGGGTGAGTGTTAAAATGAGCAGTAGGGTTAGGGTTAGGGTGAGGGGTAGGTTTCTCGTGATTGTTAGGGTTAGGGATAGGGTGAGGTTAAGGGTTAGGGTGAGGGATAGGGTGAGGTTGTGTTTTAGGCTTAGGGTTAGGTTTAGGATTAGGGTGAGTGTGAGGGTGTGGGTTAAGGTTAGGGTGAGGGTGAGGTTAGGGTTTAGCGTTAGAATTAAGGTGAGGGTTAGGATGAATGTTATTTTTAGGATTAGGGTTATGGTTAAATTTAGGGTTAGGTTTAAGGTGAGGATGAGGATTAGGCTTAGGGTTAGGGTTAGGGTTAGGGTTAGGGTTATTGTTAGGGTTAGGGTTAGGGTGATGGAGAGGTTTAGGTTTAGGGTTAGCATTAGGTTTAGTCTGAGAGTGAGGGAAAGGGTTAGGTTTAGGATTAACGTTAGGTTTAAGGTTAGCCTTAGGTTGAGGGTTGATGGTGAGGGTGAGGCTAAGAGTGAAGTTAGGGTTAGGGTTAGGGTGAGAGTGAGGATTAGGGTGAGTGTGAGGGTTATGGTGTGGGTGAAGGTTAGGGTGACAGTGATGTTTAGGGTGAGGGTGAGGGTTAGGGTTAGGATTAGAATTAGGGTAAGGGTTAGGGTTAGGTTTAGGGTAAGGGTGATTGTTAGATTGAGAGTTAGGGTTAGGGTTAGGTTGAGGCTTAGGATTAGTGTGAAGATTAAGGTTAAGCTTAGGGTTAGGGTGAGGTTAAGGTTTATAGTTAGGGTAAGGTTTAGAGTGAGGGGGAGGGTGAGAATGAGGGCTAGTTTTAGTGTGAGTGTTAGGGTGAGGGTTAGGTTTAGTGTTAGGGTTAGAATGAGGGTGAGGGTTAGGTTTATGGTGAGGGTGAGGGTTAGGGATAGGGTTAGGGTTAGGGTGAGGGTTAGGGTGAGGGTTTGCATTAGGGGTAATTTGAGGGTGAGGGTACTGTTGAGGGTTAGGGTGAGGGTTAGGGTAAGGGGGAGGATTAGGTATTGGTTTAGAGTTAGGATGAGTGTGAGGGTGAGGGTTTGGGTTAGCGTTAGGGTGAGGGTGAGGGTGAGTGTTAGAATAAGGATGACTTTTAGGGTTAGGGTTAGGGTGAGTCTGAGGGTTAGGTTTTGGTTTACCGTTAGGATAAGGGTTAGGCTGTGGGTTAGGGTTAGGTTTAGGGTGAAGGTTAGGGTTAGTGTGAGGGTTAGAGTTAGGGTGAGGGTAAGGTTTAGGGTGAGGGTAAGGGTGAGGGTAAGGGGTAGGGTTAGGGTTAGGGTTAGCATGAAGATTCGGGTGAGCATTAGGGTGACTAACACTAACCGTAATGGTTAGTGTTAATGTTAGGTTTAGGCTTAGGGTGAGGGTTAGGATTAGGGTTAGGGTGAGGTTCAGGGTGAGGGTTAAGAATAGGGTGAGTTGTAGGGTGAGGGTGAGGGTTAGGTTGAGGGTGGGGGGTAAGGGTTAGGGTGAGGATTAGGGTGAGGGTGAAGTTTAGGGTTAGCATTAGGTTTAGGGTGAGGGTGAGGGTTAGGGTTAGGGTTAGAGTTAAGGTGAGGGCTAGGATGAGGCTGAGGGCTAGGGATAGGTTTAGGGATAGGGTGAGGATTAGGGTTAGGATTAGGGTTATGGTTAGGGTGAGTATTAGGCAGAGTGGTAGGTTTAGGGTTAGGGTGAGGGTTAGGGTTAGTGTGATTGTTAGGTTAATGGTTAGGGTGAGGGTAAGTGTTAGGGTGAGGGAAAGGGTGAGGGTAGGGTTTAGGGTTAGGATTAGTGTGAGTTTTATGATGAAGATATGGTTAGGGTTAGGGTTAGTGTGAGGATTAGGTTTACGTTTAGGGTTAGGATGAGGTTTAGCATGAGGATGAGGGTTAGGGTTAAGCTGAGAGTTAGGTTTAGTGTTAGCATTAGCGTGAGAGTTAGGGTTATGGTTAGGGTGAGTGTTAGGGAGAGTGTAAGGTTTAGGGTTTGGGTGAGGGTTAGAGTGAGGGTTAGGGTTACGGTTATTTTGAGGGTGAGGGTTAGGGTGAGGTTTAAGGTTAGGATTAGCATTAGGATTAGCGTGAGTGTGAGGGAAAGGGTTAGGTTAGCATAAGGGTTAGGGGTGATATTTAGAGAAAGGGTTAGGGTTAGGGTGAGGTTGAGGGTTAGGGTGAGGGTGAGGTTTAGGGTTAGGGTTAGCATTAGGGTGAGGGTTAGGGTTAGGGTTAGGGTAAGGGTGAAGCTTAGTTTGAGAGTTAGGTTTAGGGTTAGGTTTAGGCTTAGGATTAGTGTTTGGATTAGGGTTAGGGTTAGGGTTAGGGTTAGGGTGCGGTAAGGTTGAGGGTTACAGTTAGGGTAAGGTTTAGGGTGAGGGTTAGGGTGAGATTGAGGGCTAGTTTCAGTGTGAGGGTTAGGGTGAGTGTTAGGGTGATGGTTAGGTTTAGTGTTAGGGTTAGGGTGAGTGTGAGGGTTAGGTTTATGGTGAGGGTGAGGGTTAGGGATAGGGTTAGGTTTAGGGTGAGGGTTTTGGTTAGGGTTAAGTTTTGGGTGAGGGTTCGGTTGAGGGTGAGGGTGAGGGTTAGGGTTAGGTTGAGGGTTAGGTATAGCTTTAGAGTTAGGCTGATGGTGAGGGTGAGGGTTAGGGTTAGGGTTAGGGTGAGGGTGAGGTTTAGAATTAGGGTGACTTTTAGGGTTAGGTTTAGGGTGAGGGTGAGGGTTAGGTTTATGTTCACCGATAGGATGAGTGTTAGGCGGAGGGTTAGGGTTCGGCTTAGGGTGAGGTTTAGGGTTAGTGTGAGGGTTAAGGTTAGGGTGAGAGTAAGAGTTAGGGTGAAGTTAAGGGTGAGAGTAAGGGGTAGGGTTAGGGTTAGGTTTACCATGAGGATTTGGGTGAGCATTAGGATTACGATTAGTGTTAGTGTTAGTGTTAGGGTTAGGGTGAGGGTTAGGGTGAGGGTTAGAATTAGGGTTAGGGTGAGGTTTAGGGTGAGGGTTAGGGATAGGGTGAGTTGTAGGGTGAAGGTGAGGGTTAGGTTGAGGGTGAGGGTAAGGGTTAGGATGAGGTTTAGGGTGAGGGTGAAGGTTAGGGTTAGCATTAGTTTTAGGGTGAGGGTGAGGTTTAGGGTTAGGGTTAGGGTTAGGGTTAGGGTAAGCATCAGGCAAAGGGGTAGGGTTAGGGTTAGGGTGAGGGTTAGGTTTATTGTGTTTGTTAGGTTTAGGGTTAGGGTGAGGGTAAGGGTTAGGGTGAGGGATAGGGTGAGGGTGAGGGTTAGGGTTAGCATTAGGGTTAGGGTTAGGGTTAGGGTGAGGGTTAGGTTCAGGTTTAGGATTAGGTTGAGAGTGAAAGTTAGGGTTAGGGTGATGGTGAGGGTAGGGTTTAGGGTTAGGATTAGTGTGAGTTTTAGGATGAAGGTTATGGTTAGTGTTAGGGTTAGTGTGAGGATTAGGTTTACGCTTAGGGTTAGGGTGAGGGTGAGGGTTAGGGTTAGTGTGAGCTTTAGGTTTAGGGTTAGCATTAGGATGAGGGTTGGGGTGAGGGTTAGGTTGAAGGTTAGAGTAAGGGTGAGGGTTAGGGTTAACATTAGGCTTAGGGTTAGGATTAGTTTGAGTTTTAGGATGAAGGTTAAGTTTAGAGTTAGGGTTAGTGTGAGCATTAGGTTTAGGGTTAGGGGTTAGGCTTAGTGTTAGGGTTGGAGTGAGGGTTAGGGGTAGGGTGAAGGTTAGTTTTAGGGTTAGCATTAGGATGACGGTTAGGGTTAGGGTTAGGGTTAGGGTTAGGGTGAGGTTTAGGTTCAGGTTTAGGATTAGTTTGAGGGTGAAATTTAGGGTTAGGGTGATGGTGAGGGTAGGGTTTAGGGTTAGGATTAGTGTGAGTTTTAGGATGAAGGTTATGGTTAGGGTTAGGGTTAGTGTGAGGATTAGGTTTACGGTTAGGGTTAGGGTTAGGGTTAGGGTGAGGGTGATGGTTAGGGTTAGGGTGAGCATTAGGTTTAGGGTTAGCATTAGGATGAGGGTTAGGGTTAGAGTTAGGTTGAAGGTTAGAGTAAGGGTGAGGGTTAGGGTTAACATTAGGCTAAGGGTTAGGATTAGTTTGAGTTTTAGGATGTACGTAAGTTTAGGGTTAGGATTAGTGTGAGCATTAGGTTTAGGGTTAGGGGTTAGGGTTAGTGTTAGGTTTGGAGTGAGGGTTAGGATTAGGGTGAAGGTTAGGTTTAGGGTTAGCATTAGGATGAGGGTTAGGGTTAGGGTTAGGGTGAGTGTGAGGGTTAGGGTTTGGCTGAGGGTTAGGGTGACAGTGAGTGTTAGGGTCAGGGTGAGGGTTAGGGTTAGGGTTAGCATTAGGGTGAGGGTTAGGGTTAGGGTTATTTTGAGGGTGAGGTTTAGGGTGAGGGTTAAGGTTAGGGTTACCATTAGGGTTAGCATTAGGGTGAGGGAGAGGGTTAGGTTTAGCATTAGGTTTAGGTTTAGTGTTAGGCTTATGGTGAGGGTGATGGTGAGGGTGAGCCATAGGTTCAGGGATAGAGTTAGGTTTAGGGTGAGTGTTAGTGTTAGGGTGATATTTAGGGAAAGGTTGAGGGTTAGGGTGAGGTTGAGGGTTAGGGTGAGGGTGAGGTTTAAGGTTAGGGTTAGCATTAGGGTGAGGTTTAGGGTGAGGGTTATGTTGAGGGTGAGTGTTCGGGTGAAGGGTAGGGTTAGGGTTAGTGTTAGGGTTCGTGTGAGGATTAGGGTTAAATTGAGGGTTAGGGTTAGGTTGAGGGTAAGGTTTAGGGTGAGGTTTAGTGTGAGTGTTTGGTTTAGGTAGAGGGTTAGGGTCAAGGTGAGGGTTAGGATGAGGGTTAGGGTTAGGGTTAGGGTGAGGGTATGTGTTAGGGTGAGGGTTAGGGTGAGGGTAAGAGTTAGTTTTAGGGCTAGGTATAGGGTTACTGTGAGGGTTAGGGTTAGAGTTATTGTTAGGGTTAGGGTTAGGGTGAGGGTGAGGATGAGCATTAGGATTAGGGTTAGGAATAGGGTTATTGTTAGGGTTAGGGTTAACTTTATGGTGAGGGTGAGTGTTACGTTTATTGTGAGGGTTACGTTTAGGGTTAGGTTTCAGGTGAGGGTAAGGATTAGGGTGAGGGTTAGGGTAACTTTAAGCTTTAGGGTTAGCATTACGGTTAGGTTTAGTGTTAGGGTGAGGGTTAGGGTTAGTGTTAGGGTTAGGATGAGGGTGAGGGTTAGTGTGAAGTTTAGGGTGAGGGTTAGGGTTAGGGTCAGTGTTAGGGTTAGGCTTAGTGTTAGGGTGAGGGTGAAGATGAGGGTTAGGATTAGGGTTAGAATAGGGTTATTGTTAGGGTTAGGGTTAGAGTAAGAGAGAGAGTGAAGATGAGGTTTAGGGTTAGGATTAGCATCAGGGTAAGGGTGAGGTTGAGGGTTAGGTTTACGGTTAGGTTGAGGTTTAGGGTTAGTGTGAGGATTGGGTGAGCATGAGGGTAAGGGTTAGGGTGAGGGATAGGGTGAGGGTGAGACTTAGGGTTAGGGTCAGTGTTAGGGTGATGTTTAGTGTGAGGGAAAGGTTTAGGTTTAGGGTTAGGGTTAGTGTGAGGATTACGGTTAAGGTTAGGGTTAGGGTGATGGTTAGGGTTAGTGTGAGGGGTAGGGTGACAGTGAGGGTAAGGGTTTGGGTGAGGGTTAGGGTGAGGCTGAGGGTTAGGGTTATTGTTAGTTTTAGGGTGAGGGTTAGCGTTAAGTTTAGGGTTATGGTGGGGGTTAGGGTGAGGGTTGGGTTTAGGGTTAGGGTTAGGATGAGGGTTAGGGTTAGGGTGAGTGTTAAGGTGAGGGTGAGGGTTAGGGTGAGGGATAGGGTTAGGTTGAGGGTTAGGGTTAGGGTGAGGGTGAGGGTGAGGGATAGGTTTAGGGTTAGGGTTAGCATGAGGATTCGGTGAGCATTAGGATTATGGTTAGTGTTAGTGTTAGGTTTAGGGTTAAGTTGAGGGTTAGGGTGAGGTTTAGCATTAGGGTTAGGGTGAGGTTTATTGTAAGGGTTAGGGTTAGGGTGAGTTGTAGGGTGACGGTGAGGGTTAGATTTAGGGTGAGGGTAAGGGTTAGGGTGAGGGTTAGGGTGAGGGTGAATGTTAGTGTTAGCTTTAGGTTTAGGGTGAGGGTTAGTGTTAGGGTTAGGGTGAGGGTGAGGGCTAGGCTGAGGGTGAGGGTTAGGGTTAGGTTTAGGGTAAGGGTGAGGATTAGGGTTAGGGTTAGGGTTAGGGTGAGCATTAGGCAGAAGGGTAAGGTTAGGGTTAGGGAGAGGGTTAGGTTTAGTGTGATTGTTAGGTTTAGGTTTAGGGTGACAGTAAGGGTTAGGGTGAGGGATAGGATGAGGGTGAGGGTTAGGGTTAGCATTAGGGTTAGGGTTAGGGTTAGGGTGAGGGTTAGGGTTAGGTTTAGGTTTAGGTTTAGGGTGAGGGTGAGGGTTAGGGTTAGGGTGATGGTGAAGGTAGGGTTTAGGGTAAGGATTAGGGTGAGGGTTAGGATGAAGGTTATGGTTAGGGTTAGGTTAGTGTGAACATTAGGGTTAGGGTTAGTGTTAGGGTGAGGGTGAGTGTTAGGGTTAGGGTGAGCGTTCGGGTTAGGGTTAGCATTAGGGTGAGTTTTAGGGTTAGGGTTAGTAAGAGGGTTATGGTAAGGGTGAGCGTTAGGGTTAGCATTAGGTTTAGGATTAGGTTTAGTGTGAGGCTTAGGTTTAGTGTTAGGGTTAGGGTGAGTGTTAGGATTAGGGTGAGGATGAGGGTGAGGTTAAGGGTTAGGGTTAGGTTTAGGATTAGAGTGAGTGTGAGGGTGAGGTTTAGGGTTAGGTTGAAGGTGAGGGTAGGGTTTAGGGTTAGAATTGTAGTGAGAATTAGGGTGAAGTTTATGGTTAGGGTTAGTGTGAGGATTAGGGTTATGTTTAAGTTTAGGGTTAGGTTTAGGGTGAGGGTGAGGGTTAGGTTTAGGTTGAGGTTAAGGGTTAACGTGAGGGTTAGGGTGAGGGTGAAGGTTAGGTTTACCAATAGGTTTCGTGTGAGGATTAGGGTTATTGTTACTGTTAGGTTGAGGGTTACAGTTAGGTTTAGGGTTAAGATGAGGCTTAGGCTGAGGTTTAGGGTTAGGGTTAGGGTGAGGGTTAGGGTTAGTGTGAGGGTTAGGGTTAGTGTGAGGGTTAGGTATAGGTTTAGAGTTAGGCTGAGGTTGAGGGTGAGGGTTAGGTTTAAGGTTAGGGTGAGGGTTAGGGTTAGGGTGAGAGTTAGTGTTAGTGTTAGCGTTAGGGTGAGGATTAGGTTGAGGTTTAGGGTTAGGGTTAGTGTGACGTTTAGGGTGAGGGTTAGGGTTTGGTGAGTTTTACGGTGAGGATGAGGTTTAGGTTTATGGTGTGGGTAAGGTTTAAAGTGAGAGTCAGGGTGAGGGTGAAGGTTAGGATTAGCATTAGGTTTAGGGTGAGGGTGAGGGTTAGGTTTAAGGTTAGCGTTAGGGTTAGGGTTAGGCTGAGGATGAGGATTAGGGTTAGGTTTAGGGAAAGGGTGAGGATTTGGGTTAGGGTTAGGTTTAGGGGGATGGTTAGGATGAGGTGTAGTGTTAGGGTTAGGGTGAGGGTTAGCTTTAGTGTGATTGTTAGGGTTAGGGTTAAGGTGATGGTAAGGGTTAGGGTGAGAGATAGGTTGAGTGTGAGTTTTAGGGTTAGGGTTAGTGTTAGGATTAGGGTGAGTGTGTGTGTGAGGGTTTAGGGTTAGGGTGAGTGTGAGGGTAGGGTTTAGGGTTAGAATTAGGGTGAGGGTTAGGATGAAGGTTATGATTAGGGTTAGGGTTAAAATGAGGTTTATGGTTATGGTTAAAGTTAGGGTTTGGGTTAGGGTGAAGGTGAGGGTTAGGTTTAGGGTGAGGGTAAGTGTTAGGTTGAGGGTTAGGGTGAGGGTGAAGTTTAGTGTTAGCATTAGGTTTAGGGTGAGGGTGAGGGTTAGTGTTAGGGTTAGGGTTAGTGTGAGGGCTTGGCTGAGGGTGAGGTTTAGGGTTAGGTGAAGGGATAGGGTGAGGATTAGGGTGAGGGTTAGGGTGAGGTTTAGGTTTAGTGTGATTGTTAAGTTTAGTGTTAGGGTTAGGGTAAGGGTTAGTGTGAGGGATAGGGTGACATTGAGGGTTAGGGTTAGCATTAGGTTTAGGGTTAGGTTTAGGGTGAGGGTTAGGTTTAGGTTTAGGATTATGGTGAGGGTGAGGTTTAGGGTTAGGGTGATGGTGAGGGTAGGGTTTAGGGTTAGGATTAGGGTGAGAGTTAGGATGAAAGTTATGGTTAGGGTTAGGGTTAGTGTGAGGATTAGGTTTGGGGTTAGTGTTAGGTTTAGGGTGCGGGTGAGTGTTAGGGTTAGGCTGAGCGTTTGGTTTAGGGTTAGCATTAGGGTGAGGGTTATGGTTAGGGTTAGGGTGAGGGGTAGGTAAGGGTGAGCATTAGGGATAGCATTAGGGTTAGGGTTAGGGTTAGTGTGAGGGTTAGGTTTTGGGTTAGGTTTAGGGTGAGGGTGAGGGTGAAAGTTAGGGTTAAGCTTACGGTGAGGGTTAGGTTTAGGGTGAGGGTTAGTGTTAGGGTTAGTGTTAGTGTGAGCATTAGCGTGAGGTTTAGAGTTAAGGTTAGGGTGACATTTAGGGTGAGGGTTAGGTTTAGGGTGAGGGTGAGGGTAGGGTTTAGAGTTAGAATTAGGGTGAGTGTTAGGATGAAATTTATGGTTATGGTTTGGGTTAGTGTGAGGATTAGGGTTATGGTTAAAGTTAGGGTTATTGTTAGGGTGAGGGTGAGGGCTACAGTGAGGGCAAGGGTTAGGGTGAGGCATAGGGTGAGGGTGAGGTTTAGGGTCAGCATTAGGGTTAGGGTTAGTGTTCGGGTGAGGGTTAGGGTTAGGTTTAGGATTAGGGTGAGCGTGAGAGTTAGGGTTAGGGTGATGGTGATGGTAGGGTTTAGGGTTGGATTAGTGTGAGTTTTAGGATGAAGTTTATCTTTAGGATTAAGTTTAGTGTGAGGATTAGGTTTAGGTTTAGGGTTAGGGTTAGGGTTAGGGTGAGGGTGAAGGTTAGGTTTAGGGTGAGGGTTAGGGTGAGGGATAGGATGAGGGTGAGGGTTAGGGTTAGCATTAGGGTTAGGGCTAGGGTTAGGGTTAGCTTTAGGGTTAGCCTGAGGGTGAGGGAGAGGGTTACATTTAAGGTTAGCGTTAGGTTTAGGGTTAGGCTTAGGGTGAGGGTGATTGTGATGGTGAGGCTTAGGTTTAGGATTAGCGTTAGGGTTAGGGTGAGGGTTAGGGTGCGGGTGAGGGTGAGGGTGAGGGCGAGGGTTAGGGTGAGGGTGAGGGTTTGGGTTTGGGTGAGGGTTAGGGTGACGGTCAGTTTTAGAGTGAGGGTAAGGGTTAGGATGAGGGTGAGGGTTAGGGTTAGGATTAGACTTAGGGTGAGGTTTAGGGTTAGGGTTAGGGAGAGGGTGAGGGTTAGGGTGAGGAATAGAGTTAGGGTTAGGTTTAGGCTGAGGATTAGTGTGAGGATTAGGGTTAGGGTTAGTTTTAGGGTGAGGGTAAGGTTTAGGGTTATAGTTAGGGTAAGGTTTAGGGTGAGGGTTAGTGTGAGAGTGAGGGCTAGTTTTAGTGTAAGTGTCTGGGTGATGGTTAGGTTTAGTGTTAGCGGTTGGGTGAGGATGAGGTTTAGGTTTAGGGTGAGGGTGAGGGGTAGGGATAGGGTTAGGGTTAGGGTTATTGTTACGGTTAGGGTTAAGGTTAGGGTGTGGGTGAGGGATAGGGTTAAGGTTAGCATTATGGTTAGCATGAGGGTGAGGGGGAGGGTTAGGTTTAGGATTCGGGTTAGCTTTAGGGTTAAGCTTAGGGTGAGTGTGATGGTGACGGTGAGGCTTAGGGTGAGGGTTAGGTTTAGGGTTATGGTGAGGGTTAGTGTTAGGGTGATATTTAGGGTAAGAGTGAGGGTTATGGTGAGGTTGAGGGTTAGGGTTAGTGTGAGGCTTAGGGTGTGGTGAGGGTTAGGGTGACAGTGAGGGTTAGGGTGAGGCTTAGGGTTAGGTTTAGGATTAGGGTGAGTGTGTGGGTAGGGTTTAGGGTTAGCATTAGGGTGAGGGTTAGGTTGAGGGTGACGGTTAGTTTTAAAGTGAGCATAAGTTTTAGCGTGAGGGTTAGGGTGAGGTTGAAGATTAGGGTTAGCATTAGTGTTAAGGTGAGGGTGAGGCTTAGGGTGAATGTTAGGTTTAGGGTTTTTGTGAGGGTGAGGTTTAGGGTGAGGGGTATTGTTAGGGTTATGTTTAGCGTTAGTGTGAGGATTAGGGTTAGTGTTAGGGTGAGGGTAAGGTTTAGGGTGAGGTTTAGTAAGAGGTTTAGTGTTACTGTGAAGGTTAGAGTTGGGGTTACGGTTTGTGTTAGGGTGAGGGTATGTGTTATGGTGAGGGTTAGGATGAATACTAAAGTTTGGGTGAGTTTTAGGGATAGGGTAGGGTTAGGGTTAGGGTGAGGGTGAGGGTTAGGGTTAGGGTTAGGGTGAGGGTGAGGATGATGGTCAGGGTTCGGATTAGGGTTAGGGTTACAGTTAGGCTGAGCGTGAGGGTGAGGGTGAGGGTTAGGGTTAGGGTTAGGTTGAGGGTGAGGATGATGGTCAGGGTTCGGATTAGGGTTAGGGTTACAGTTAGGCTGAGCGTGAGGGTGAGATTTAGGGTTAGGGTTAGGGTTAGGGTTAGTGTGAAGATTAGGGTTAGTGTTAGGGTAACGGTAAGGTTTAGGGTGAGGTTTAGGAAGAGGTTTAGTGTCACTGTGAAGGTTAGGGTGAGGGTTAGGGTTTGGGTTAGGGTGAGGGTATGTGTTATGGCAAGGGTTAGGATGAGGGTTAAGGTTAGGGTGAGTGTTAGGGATAGGGTGAGGGTTCGGGTTAGGGTTAGGGTGAGGGTGAGGGTTAGGGTTAGGGTCAGGGTCAGGGTGAGGATGATGTTCAGGGTTAGGATTAGGGTTAAGGTTATGGTTAGGCTGAGTGTGAGGGTGAGGGTGAGGGTTAGGTTTAGGGTGATGTTTAGGGTTAGGGTGAGGTTTAGGTTTAGGTTTAGGTTGAGGATTAGGCTGAAGGGTGGGTTTAGTTTTAGGGTTAAGGTGAGGGTTAGGTTTAGGGTTATTGTTAGGTTTAGGGTTAGGGTTAGGGTTAGGTTTAGGTTGAGGGTGAGGGTGAGGATGAGGGTTAGGATTAGGGTTATGGATAGGGTTATTGTTAGGGTTAGGTTTAGGGGTAAGGTGAGGGTGAGGGCTAGGGTTAGGGTTATTGTTAGCATTATGGTTAGGGTTATGGTGAGGTTTAGGTTTAGTGTGAGGGTTAGATTTAGGTTTAGGTTTAGAGTGTGGGTTAGGGTTAGGGTGAGGGTTAGGGTAAGGGTGAGCGTTAGGGTTAGCATTAGGGTTAGGGTTACGGTTAGGGTGAGACTTAGGTTTGGGGTTAGTGTTAGGGTGGGGGTGAGGGTGAGGGTTAGGGTTAAGGTGGGGTGAGTGTTAGGGTTAGGTTGAGGGTCAGGGTTAGGTTTAGGGTTAGGGTGAGAGTGAGGGTGAGGGTTAGGGTGAGGGTGGGGTTTAGGGTGAGGATTAGGGTTAGGGTAAGGGAGAGAGTGAAGATGAGGTTTAGGGTTAGGGTTATGGTGAGGGTGAGGGTTAGGGATAGGGTTAGGTTGAGGTTTAGCGTTAGTGTGAGGGTTAGGTGAGCGTGAGGTAAGGGTTAGAGTGAGGGTTAAGGTGAGGGTGAGAGTTAGGATTAGGGTTAGGGTTATGGTGAGGGTTAGTGTGAGTGTTAGGGTTAGGTTTAGGGTTAGTGTGAGTATTAGGGATAGGGATAGGGTTAGGGTGAGTGTTAGGGTTAATGTGAGGGGTATGGTGACGGTAAGGATAAGGTTTAGGATGAGGCTTAGGGTGAGGCTGAGGGTTGGGGTTATTGTGAGTGTGAGGATGAGGGTTAGGGTTAGGTTTAGGGTTATGATGGGGGTTAGGATGAGGGTTGGGTTAGGGTTAGGTTTATGGTTATGATGAGGTTGAGGGTTAGATTGAGGTTTAGGGTGAAGGTTAGTGTTAGTGTGAGGGTGCAGGTTAGGGTTAGGATTAGGTTTAGGATATGGGCAAGGGTGAGGTTGAGGGTTTGAGTTACGGTTAGGGTGAGATTTAGGGTGAGGATTCGGTGAGGAGTAGGTTTAGGGTTAGTGTTAGGGTGAGGTTTAGAGTGAGGTTTAGTTTTAGGGTGAGGTTTAGGATTAGGATGAGGGTATGTGTTAGATTGAGGGTTAGGGTGAGGTTTAGGGTGAGGGTTAGGGTTAGGGTTAGGGTTAGGGTTAGTGTGAGGATTAGGGTTAGTGTTAGGGTGAGGGTAAGGTTTAGTGTGAGGTTTAGGAAGAGGTTTAGGGTTACTGTGAAGGTTAGGGTGAGTGTTAGTGTTTGGGTTAGGGTGAGAGTATGTGTTATGGCGAGGGTTAGGATGAGGGTTAAGGTTAGGGTGTGTGTTAGGGATAGGGTGAGTGTTAGGGTTAGGGTGAGGGTGAGGGTGAGGGTTAGGTTTAGGGTGAGGGTGAGGATGATGTTCAGGGTTAGGAGGAGTGTTAGAGTTACGGTTAGGCTGAGCGTGAGTGTGAGGATGAGGGTTAGGATTAGGGTGATGTTTAGGGTTAGGGTGAGTTTTAGGTTTAGGTTTAGGTTGAGGATTAGGCTGAGGGGTGGGTTTATTTTTAGGGTTAAGCTGAGGGTTAGGTTATGGTTATTGTTTGGGTTAGGGTTAGGGGTAGGGTTAGGGTTAGGTTTAGGGTGAGGGTGAGGGTGAGGATGAGGGTTAGGATTAGTGTTAGGGATAGGATTATTGTTAGGGTTAGGGTTAAGGGTAAGGTTAGGGTGAGGGTTAGGTTTAGGGTTAGGGTTAGGGTTAGGGTTAGCGTTAGGTTTAGGTTTAGGCTGAGGGTGAGGGTGATAGTGCGTGTGAGGCTTAGGCTGAGGTTTTGTGTTAGGATGAGGGTGAGGGTTAGGGTTAGTGTGATATTTAGGGTGAGGGTGAGGGTTAGGTTGAGGGTGAGGGTTAGGGTTAAGGTGAGGGTTCGGGTTAGGATTAGGGTTAGGATGTGGCCTAGGGTGAGGATGAGGGTTAGGTTTAGGGTGACGGTGAGGGTTAGGTTAACGGTGAGTGTTAGGGTTACGTTTAGCTTTAGGGTGAGGGTTAGGGTTAGAGTGAGGGTAAGGGTTAGGGTGAAGGTTAGGTTTAGAGTTAGGTTTGGTGTGAGGATTAGGGTTAGGGTTAGGGTGAGGGTAAGGGTTAGTGAGGGTGAGGTTTAGGGTTAGGGTGACATTTAGGGTTAATGTGGAGGGTTTTGTTTAGGTTTAGGGTTAGGATGAGGATTAGGCTGAGGGGTAGGTTTAGGGTAAGGGTGAGGATTAGGGTTAGGGTTAGCGTTAGGTTTAGGGTTAGGCTGAGGGTGAGGGTGATGGTGTGTGTGAGGCTTAGGCTGAGGTTTTGTGTTAGGGTGAAGGTGAGGGTTAGGGTTAGTGTGATATTTAGGGTGAGGTTGAGGGTGAGGTTTAGGGTGAGTGTGAGGGTTAGTGTGTGAGTGAGGGTTAGGGTGACGGGGAGGGTTAGGGTGAGGGTGAGAGTTAGCGTTTGGTTGAGGGTTAGGGAGACGGTAAGTGTTAGGTTTAGTGTTAGGGTTATATTTAGGGTTAGGGTAAGGGTTAGGGTGAAGGGTAGGGTTAGGGTTAGGGTTATGGTGAGGTTTAAGGTGAGGGACAGGGTTAGGGTGAGGGTTAGGTTGAGGGTGAGGTTTAGGTTTAAAGTGAGCATAAGTTTTAGCGTGAGGTTTAGTGTGAGGTTGAAGATTAGGGTTAGCATTAGTGTTAAGGTGAGGGTGAGGCTTAGGGTGAGGGTTAGGGTTAGGGTTAGGTTGAGGGTGAGGTTTAGGGTTCGGGTTAGGTTTAGGGTTAGTGGGAGGATTAGGGTTAGTGTTAGGATGAGGGTAAGGTTTAGATTGAGGTTTAGGAAGAGGTTTAGGGTTACTGTGAAGGTTAGTGTGGGTTAGGGTTTGGGTTAGCGTGAGGGAATGTGTTATGGCGAGGGTTAGGATGAGGGTTAAGGTTAGGGTGAGTGTTAGGGATAGGGTGAGGGTTAGGGTTAGGGTGAGGGTGAGTGTTAGGGTTAGGGTTAGGGTGTGGGTGAGGATGATGTTCCGGGTTGGGATTAGGGTTAGGGTTATGGTTAGGCTGAGCGTGAGGGTGAGGATTAGGTTTAGTGTGATGTTTAGGGTTAGGGTGAGGTTTAGGTTTAGGTTTAGGTTGAGGATTAGGCTGAGGGGTGGGTTTAGGTTCAGGGTTAAGGTGAGGGTTAGGTTTAGGGTTATTGTTAGGGTGAGGGTTAGGTTTAGGTTTAGGGTGAGGGTGAGGGTGAGGATGAGGGTTAGGATTAGGGTTAAGGATAGGGTTATTTTTAGGGTTAGGGTTAGGGTTCAGGTAAGGGTGAGGGTAAGTTTAGGGGTATTGTTAGCATTATGGTTAGGGTTATGGTGAGGGTTAGTTTTAGTGTGAGAGTTAGGTTAAGGTTTAGGGTTAGGGTGCGGGTTGGGGTTAGGGTGAGGGTTAGGGTAAGGGTGAGCATTAGGGTTAGCATTAGGGTTAGGGTTACGGTTAGGCTGAGAGTTAGGTTTAGGGTTATGGTTAGGTTGAGTCTTAGGGTTCGGTTTAGGGTAAGGTGAGAGTGAGGGTGAGGGTTATGGTGAGGGTGGGGTTGAGGGTGAGGCTTAGGTTTAGGGTAAGGGAGAGAGTGAAGATGAGGTTTAGGGTTAGGGTTATGGTGTGGGTGAGGGTTAGGTTTAGGGTTAGGTTGAGGTTTAGCGTTAGTGTGAGGGTTGGGTGAGCATGAGGTAAGGGTTAGAGTGAGGGTTAAGGTGAGGGTAAGGGTTAGGGTTAGGGTTATTGTGAGTGTTAGGGTGAGGGTTAGGGTTAGGTTTAGGGTTATGGTGGGGTTTAGGATGAGGGTTGGGGTTAGGGTGAGGTTTACTGTTAGGATGAGGTTTAGGGTTAGATTGACGTTTAGATTGAGGGTGAGGGTTAGTGTGAGGGTGAGGGTTAGGGTTAGGATTAGGTTTAGGATGAGGGCTAGGGAGAGGGTGAGGGTTAGGGTTATGGTTAGTGTTGGGGTTAGGTTGAGGTTTCAGGTGAGGGGTAGGTTTAGGGTGAAAGTTAGGGTGAGGGTAAGGGTTAGGGTGAGGTTTAGGGTGAGGGTGAGTTTTAGGGTGAGGTTTAGGAATAGGATGAGGGTATGTGTTAGATTGAGGGTTAGCTTTAGCGTTATGGTTAGGGTGAGGATTAGCGTTAGGGTTAGGTTTAGTGTTAGGGTGATGGTAAGGTTTAGCGTGAGGTTTAGGGTGAGAGTGAGATTTAGGGAGAGGTTGAAGGTTAAGGTTAGGGTTAGGGTGAGGCTTAGGGTTAGGGTTAGGGTGAGGGTATGTGTTAGGGTGAGGGTTAGGGTGAGGGTTAGGGTTAGGATGAGTGTTAGGGATAGGGTTAGATTTAGGGTTAGGGTGACGTTGAGGGTGAGGTTTAGGTTTAGGGTTAGCTTCTGGTTGAGGGTGAGGTTCAGGTTTAGGATTAGGGTTAGGGTTTGTGTAAGGGTGAGGGTGAGGGTTAGGGTTAGGGTGAGAGTGAGGATGAGGGTTAGTTTTAGGGTGAGGTTTAGGGTTATGGTTAGTGTGAGGATTATGGTTAGAGTTCGGGTGAGGGTAAGGGTTATGTTGAGGTTTAGGGTGAGGCTGATGGTTAGGGAGAGGATTAGGTTTAGGGTGAGGGTTAGTTATAGGTTTAGAGTTAGGCTGAGGGTGAGGGTGAGGGTTAGGATTAGGGTTAGTTTGTGGGTGAGGGTGAGGTTTAGGATTAGGGTTAGGGTTAGGGTTAGTCTGAGGGTGAGGATGAAGGTGACTGTGAGGGTGAGGTTTAGAATTAGGGTGATGTTTAGGGTTAGGGTTAGGGTGAGGTTGAGGGTTAGGGTAAGGGTGAGGGTTAGGGTTACGTTTAGGGTTAGGATGAGGGTTAGGCAGAGGGTTAGGGTTAGGGTTAGGGTGAGGGGTAGGGTTTGTGTGAGGGGTAGGGCTAGGTTGAGGGTAAGGGTTAGGGGAGGGAAAGGGTGAGGGTGAGGGGTAGCGTTAGGGTTAGGGTTGGCCTGAGGATTCGGGAGAGCATTTAGTGTTTGTGTTAGGATTAGGTTTAGGGTGAGGTTTAGGATTAGGGTTAGGGTGAGGTTTAGGATGAGGGTTAGGGTTAGGGTGAATTGTAGGGTGAGGGTGAGGGTTAGGTTTAGTTTGAGGGTAAGGGTTATGGTGAGGGTTAGGGTGAGGGTGAAGGTGAGGGTTATCACTAGTTTTAGGGTGAGGGTGAGGGTTAGTGTTAGGGTTAGTTTTAGGGTGAGCTCTAAGCTGCAGGTGAGGGTTAGGTTTAGGTTTTGGGATAGGGTGAGGATTAGGGTTAGGGTTAGGGTTAGGGGTAGGGTGAGCATTAGGCAGAGGGGTAGGATTAGGGTTAGGGTGAGTGTTAGGTTTAGTGTGATTGTTAGGTTTAGGGTTAGGGTGAGGGAAAGGGTTAGGTTGTGGGATAGGGTGAGGGTGAGGGTTAGGGTTAGCATTAGGGTTAGGGTTACGGTGAGGGTTAGGGTTAGGTTTGGGATTGGGGTGATGGTGAGATTTAGGTTTAGGGTGATGGTGAGGGTAGGGTTTAGGGTTTGGATTAGTGTGAGTTTCAGGATGCAGGTTATGGTTAGGGTTATGGTTATGGTAGGTTTTACTGTTTAGGTTTAGGTTTAGGGTTATGGTTAGGGTTAGCATTAGGATGAGGGTTAGGGTTAGGGTTAGGGTGACTGCGAGGGTTAGGGTTTGGATGAGGGTTAGGGTGAGGGTGAGGGTTAGTGTGAGGGTGAGGGTTGGGGTTAGGGTTAGCATTAGGGTGAGGGATAGGGTTAAGGTTATGTTGATTTTGAGGTTTAGGGTGAGGGTTAAGTTTAGGGTTTGCATTAGGGTTAGCATGAGGGTGAGGGAAAGTGTTATGTTTAGCATTAGTGTTAGGTTTAGGGTTAGGCTTAGGGTGAGGGTGATGGTGAGGGTGAGGCATAGGGTCAGGTTTAGGGTTAGGGTTAGGGTTAGGGTTAGGGTTAGGGTTAGTGTGAGGATTATCGATAGGGTTAGGGTTAGGCTAAGGGTGAGGTTGAGGTTTATGGTGAGTTTTAGGGTGAGAGTGAGGTTTAGGGAGATTTTTAGGGTCAAGTTGAGGGTTAAGGTGTGGGTTAGGGTTAGGATTAGGGTGAGGGTATGTGTTAGGGTGAGGGATAGGGTGAGGGTTAACGTTAGGGTGAGGGTTAGGGTTAGGGTTACAGTTAGGCTGAGGGTGAGGGTGAGGGTGAGGGTTAGGGTAAGGGTGATCTTTAGTGTTAGGGTGAGGTTTACGTTTAGGTTTGGGTTTAGGATGAGGATTAGGCTGAGGGGTGGTGTTAGGTTTAGGGTTAGGTTTAGGGTTAGCATAAGGGTTAGGTTGAGGTTTAGGGTGAGGTTTAGGTTTAGGGTGAGTTGTAGGATGTGGGTGAGGGTTAGGTTTAGGGTGAGCGTAAGGGTTAGAGTGAGGGTTAGTGTGAGGTTGAGGCTTAGGGTTAGCATTAGGTTTAGGGTAAGGGTGAGGGTTAGGGTTTAGGGTTAGGATTAGTGTGAGTTTATCATGAAGGTTATAGTTAGGGTTAGGGTTAGTGTGATGATTAGGTTTAGGGTTAGGGTGAGTGTGAGGGTTAGGGTTAGGGTGAGGGTTAGGGTTAGGGTTAGCATTAAGGTGAGGGTTAGGGTTAGGGTGAGGGTGAAATTTAGGGTTAGCATTAGGTTTAGGATGAGGGTGAGGATTAGGGGTAGTGTTAGGTTTAGGTCTAGGCTGAGGATGAGAGTTAGGGTTAGGTTTAGGGATAGGTTGACGATTAGGGTTAGGGTTATGGTTAGAGTGAGCGTTAGGCTGAGGGGTAGGGTTAGGGTTAGTGTGAGGGTTAGGTTTAGTGTGATTGTTAGGGTTATGGTTAGGTTGAGGGTCAGGGTTAGGGTGAGTGATAGGGTAAGTGTGAGTTTTAGGCTTTGCTTTAGGTTTAGGATTAAGGTGAGGGTGAGGGTGTGGGTTAGGGTTAGAGTGAGGGTGAGGGTAGGGTTTAGGGTTAGGGTTAGGTTTAGGGTGAGGGTGAGGGTTAGGGTTAGGGTCAAGGTGATGTTGAGCTTTAGGGTTAGGGTTAGGTTTAGGGTGAGGGTGAGGGTTAGGGTTAGGGTCAAAGTGATGTTGAGCTTTAGGGTTAGGGTTAGCGTTAAGGTTAGCCTGAGTTTGAGGGAGAGGGTTAGGTTTAAGATTAGCGTTAGGTTTAGGGTTAGGCTTAGGGTGAGGGTGATGGTGAGGGTGAGGCTTAGTGTGAGGTTAGGGTTAGGGTTAGAGTTAGGGTTAGGGTTAGGGTGATATTTAGGGTGAGGTTGAGGTTTAGGGTGAAGGTAAGGGTTAGGGTGAGTGTGAGGGTTAGGGTGTGGGTGTGGGTTAGGGTGATGGTAAGGTTTAGGGTGTGGTGTGAGGGTTAGGGTTAGGATTAGAATTAGGTTGAGGGTTAGGTTGAGGGTTAAGGTGAGGGTGAGGGTTAGGTTGAGGGTTAGGGATAGGGTTAGAGTGAGGGTTAGGGTGCGGGTGAGGTTTAGTGTTAGCATTAGGTTTAGGGTGAGGTTGAGGGTTAGGGTTTAGGGTTATGTTAAGTGTGAGTTTTAGGATGAAGGTTATGGTTAAGGTTAGGGTTAGTGTGAGGATTAGGTTTAGGGTTAGTGTTAGCGTGAGGATGTGGGTTAGGGTTAGGGTGAGGGTTAGGTTTATGGTTAGGTTTAGTGTTAGGGTTAAGGTGAGAGTGAGGGTTAGGTTTTTGGTGAGGGTGAGGGTTAGGGTTAGGGGTAGGAGTAGGGGTAGGGTCAGGGTGAAGTATAGGTTTAGAGTTAGGCTGAGGGTGAGGGTGAGGATTAGGGTTAAGTTTAAGTTTAAGGTGAGGGAGATGGTTAGGATTATGTTTAGGTTTAGGGTTAGGCTGAGGGTGAGGATGATGTTGAGGGTGAGGGTGAGGGTTAGAATTAGGGTGAAGTTTAGTTTTTGGGTTAGGGTTAGGGTTAGGGTTAGGGTTAGGGTTAGTGTGAGCATTAGGCAGAGGCGTAGGGTTAGGTTTAGGGTGAGGGTTAGGTTTAGTGTGATTGTTAAGTTTAGGGTTAGGGTGAGGGTAAGGGTTAGGGTGAAAGATAGGGTGAGGATGAGGGTTAGGGTTAGCATTAGTGTTAGGGTTATGGTTAGGGTGAGGGTTAGGTTTAGGTTTAGGTTTAGGGTGAGAGTGAGGGTTAGGGTTAGGGTGATGGTGAGGGTAGGGTTTAGGGTTAGGATTACGGTGAGTGTTAGCATGAAGGTTATTGTGAGTGTTAGAGTTAGTGTGAGGATTAGGTTTTGGGTTAGGTTTAGGTTAGGGTTAGGGTGAGGGTGAGTGTTAGGGTTAGGGTGAGTGTTATGTTTAGGGTTAGCATTAGGGTGATGGTTAGGGTTAGTGTTAGGATGATGTTTAGGGTAAGGGTGAGAGTTAGCATTAGCATTAGGGTTAGGGTTAGGTTTAGTGTGAGGGTTAGGTTTAGGGTTAGGGTGAGGGTTAGGATTATGGTTAGGGTTAGGATCAGGGTTAGGTTTAGTGTTAGGGTTAGGTTTAGGATTAGGGTGAGTGTTAGGGTTAGGTTGATGGTGAGGGTAGGGTTTAGGGTTATAATTAGGGTGAGAGTTAGGATGAACGTTAGGGTTAGGGTTAGGGTTAGTGGAAGGATTAGGGTTATGGTTAAATTTAGGGTTAGGGTTGGGGTGAGGGTTAGGGTTAGTTTTAGGGTGAGGGTAAGGTTTAGTGTGAGGGTTAGCGTGAGGGTGAAAGTTAGGGTTAGCATTAGGTTTAGGGTGAGGCTGAGCGTTAGGGTTATTGTTAGTGTTAGGGTGAGGGTTAGCGTTACGTTTAGAGTTAGGATGAGGGTTAGGGTTAATGTGAGAGTTAGGGTTGGTGTGAGGGTTAGGGTTTGGGTGATTGTAAGGGTTAGGGTGAGGGAAAGGGTGAGGGTTAGGGTTAGGTTTGGCCTGAGGATTCCAGTGAGCATTAGGATTATGGTTAGTGTTAGTGTTAGAATTAGGTTTAGGGTGAGGGTTAAGGTGAAGTTTAGGGTGAGGGTTAGGTTTAGGATGAGTTTAAGGGTGAGGGTGAGGGTTAGGTTTATGATGAGCGTAAGGGTTAGTGTGAGGGTTAGGATGAGGGTGAAAGTTAGGGTTAGCACTAGGTTTAGGGTGAGGGTGAAGGTTAGTGTTACGGTTAGGGTTAGGGTGAGGGCTAGGATGAGGCTGAGGGTTAGGGTTAGGTTTTGGGATAGGGTGAGGTTTAGGGTTAGAGTTAGGGTTAGTGTGAGCATTAGGCAGAGGGTTAAGGTTAGGTTTAGGGTGAGGGTTAGGTTTAGTGTGATTGTTAGGTTTTGGGTTAGCGTCGGGGTAAGTGTTAGGGTGAGAGTTAGGGTTAGGGTGATAGTGTGGGTAGGGTTTACGGTTAGGTTTAGTGTTTGTTTTAGGCTGAAGGATATGTTTAGGTTTAGGGTTAGTGTGAGGATTAGGTTTGGGGTTATGGTTAGGGTTAGGGTTGGGGTGAAGGTTAGCATTAGGGTGAGGGTTAGGGTTAGGATTAGCATTAGGGTGAGGATTAGGGTTAGGTTTAGAGTGAGGGTTATGGTGAGTGTGAAGGTTAGGGTTTGGGTGAGGGTTAGGGTGAAGGTGAGGGTTAGGGTGAGGTTGAGGGTTAGGGTTAGGGTTAGCATTAGGGTGAGGGTTAGGGTTAGGGTAATGTTGAGGGTGAGGTTTAGGGTGAGGGTTAAGTTAAGGGTTAGGGTTAGGATGACTGTGAGGATTATTGTTAGGATTAGGGCATGTGTTAGGGTGAGGGTTAAGTTTAGGGTGAGGTTTAGGGTTAGGGTTACGCTGAGGGTGAGGGTGAGTTTGAGGTTTAGGGTTAGGGTGATCTTGAGGTTTAGGGTGAGGTTTAGGTTTAGGTTTAGGTTTAGGAGGAGGATTAGGATGAAGGGTGGGTTAAGGATTAGGGTTAGGGTGAGGGTTAGGGTTAGGGGTAGGCTTTGGGTTAGGGTTAGGGTGAGGGTAAGGTTTAGGTTAGGGTTAGTGTGAGGGTTAGGGTTACGGTTAGGGTTAGGGTTAGGGTTAGGGTGAGGTGAGGGTGAGGGTTAGGATTAGGGTTAGGAATAGGGTTATTGTTAGGGTTAGGGCTAGTGTTAGGATGAGGGTGAGGTTTAGGTTTAGGGTTAGGTTCAGGGTTATTGTTAGGGTTAGTGTTATGGTGAGGGTGAGGATTAGGTTTAGTGTGAGGGTTAGGTTTAGTGTTGGGTTTCGGGTGAGGTTAAGGATTCGGGTGAGGGTTAGGGTAAGTTTGAGCTTTAGGGTTAGTGTTAGGTTAGGGTTAGGGTTAGGTTGAGGGTTTGTTTTAGGGTGAGGCTTAGGGTGAGGGTTAACGTTAGCGTGAGGGTTAGGGTTAGGATAAGGGTTAGGCTGAGGGGATGGGGGAGGGGGAGGGTTAGGTTTAGGGTGATCTTTAGGTTTAGGGTGAGGTTTGGTTTAGGTTTAGGTTTAGGATGAGGATTAGGCTGAGGGATGGGTTTAGGATTAGGGTTAGGGTGAGGGTTAGGGTTAGGGTTAGGTTTAGGGTTAGGGTTCAGGTGAGGGTAAGGGTTAGGGTGAGGGTAAGGGGGAGGGGGAGGGGTAAGTTAGGGTTAGGGTTGGCCTGAGGATTCTGTTGAGCTTTAGGATTACTGTTAGTGTTAGTGTTAGGATTAGGTTTAGGGTGACGGTTAGGGTCAGGGTTAGGATTAGGGTTAGGGTGAGGTTTAGGGATAGGGTGAGGATTAGGGTTATGGTTATGGTTAGAGTGCCCATTAGGCTGATGGTTAGCGTTAGGGTCAGGGTGAGGGTTAGGTTTAGGATTAGGGTGAGGGTGATAGTTAGGCTTTGGGTGATGTTGAGGGTAGGGTTTAGGGTTAGGATTAGTGTGAGTTGTAGGATGAAGGTTATGGTTAGGGTTAGGGTTAGTGTGAGGATTAGGTTTCGGGTTAGGGTGAGTGTGAGGGTTAGGGTTAGGGAGAGGGTTAGGGTTAGGGTTAGCATTAGGATCAGGGTTATGGTTAGGGTTAGGGTGACGGTTAGTGTGAGTGTGAAGGTTAGGGTTTGGGTGAGGGTTAGGGTGACAGTAAGGGTTAGGGTGAGGATGAGGGTTAGGGTTAGCATTAGGGTGAGTGTTTTGGTTAGGGTTATGTTGAGGGTGAGGTTTAGGGTGAGGGTTAATGTTAGGGTTAGCATTAGGGTTAGCGTGAGGGTGAGGGAGAGGGTTAGGTTTAGCATTAGTGTTAGGTTTAGTGTTAGGCTTAGAGTGAGGGTGATGGTGAGGGTGAGGCATAGGGTCAGGGTTAGGGTTAGGGTTAGATTTAGGGTAAGGGTGAGGGTATGTGTTAAGGTGAGGGTTAGGGTGAGGGTTAACGTTAGGCTGAGGGTTAGGGTTTGGGTTAGGCTGAGGGGGAGACAGAGGGTGAGTGTTAGGTTTATGGTGATCTTTAGGGTTAGGGTGAGGTTTGGTTTAGGTATAGTTTTAGGATGAGGTTTAGGCTGAGGGGTGGTGTTAGGATTAGTGTTAGGGTGAGGGTTCGGGTTAGGGTTAGGTTTAGGGTTCGGGTAAGGGTTAGTGTGAGGGTAAGGGGGCGGGTGAGGGGTAGGGATAGGGTTAGGTTTGGCCTGAGGTTTCAGGTGAGCATTAGGATTACTGTTAATGTTAGTGTTAGGATTAGGTTTAGAGTGAGGGTTAGGGTGAGGGTTAGGATTAGGGTTAGGGTGAAGTTTAGGCTTAGGGTTAGGATTAGGGTGAGGTGTATGGTGAGGGTGAGAGATAGGTTTAGGGTGAGGGGAAGGGTTAGGGTGAGGTTGAAGGTTAGTGTTTGCATTAGGTTTAGGTTGTGGGTGAGGGTTACGGTTGGGGTTAGGGTTAGGGTTAGGGCTAGGCTGAGGATGAGGGTTAGGGGTAGGTTTAGGGATAGGCTGAGGATTGGTTTAGGGTTATGGTTAGAGTGAGTGTTAGGCTGAGGGGTAGGGTTAGGTTTAGGTTGAGGATTAGGTTTAGTGTGATTGTTAAGGTTAGGGTTATTGGCAGGGTAAGTGTTACGGTGAGGGATAATGTAAGGGTGAGGTTTAGGGTTAGGGTTAGGTTTAGGATTAGGGTTAGGGTGAGGGTGAGAGTTAGGATTAGGATGATGGTGAGGGTAGGGTTTAGGGTTAGGATTAGTATGAGGTTTAGGATGAAGGTTATGGTTAGGGTTAGTGTTAGTGTGAAGATTAGGTTTAGGGTTGGTTTAAGGTTAGGGTTAGGGTTAGGGTGAGGGTTAGGGTTAGGGTGAGCATTAGGGTGAGGGTTAGGGTAAGGGTGAGCATTAGGGTTAGCATTAAGGTTAGGGTTAGGGTTAGGGTGAGGTTATTGGTGAGGGTTAGGGTTAGGGTTAGGCTGACTTTTAGGGTGAGGATTAGGGTTAGGGTGAGTTGTAGGGTGAGGGTGAGGTTTAGGTTTATGGTGAGGGTAAGGGTTAGGGTGAGGTTTAGGGTGAGGGTGAAGGTTAGGTTTAGGTTTAGGGTTAGGGTTAGGGTTAGGGCTAGGCTGAGGATGATGGTAGGGTTAGGTTTACGGATAGGGTGAGGATTAGGGTTATGGTTATGGTTAGATTGTGCATTAGGCTAATGGTTAGCTTTAGGGTTAGGGTGAGGTTTAGGTTTAGTGGGATTTTAGGGTTAGGTTTACGGTGAAGGTAAGTGTTAGGGTGAGGAATAGGGTGAGGGTGAGTTTTAGGTTTAGGGTTAGGTTTAGAATGAGGGTGAGCGTGAGGTTTTGGGTTAGGGTTAGGGTGAGGGTGAGGGTAGGGTTTAGGGTTAGAATTAGGGTGAGGGTTAGGATGAAGATTATTGTTAGGATTAGGTTTACTGTGAGGATTAGTGTTATGGTTAAGGTTAGGGTTAGGGTTAAGGTGAGGGTGAGGGTTATGGTTATGGTTATGGTTAGGGTTATTTTTAGGATTAGGGTTAGCATTAGGGTTAGCTTGAGGGTGAGGGAGTGGGTTAGGTTTAGGATTAGCATTAGGTTTAGGGTTAGGCTTATGGTGAGGGTGATAGTGAGGGTGAGGCTTAGTGTGAGGTTAGGGTTATGGTTAGGGTTATGGTTATGGTTAGGGTGATATTTAGGGTGAGCGTGAGTGTTAGGGGGAGGGGGAGGGTTAGGGTGAGTGTGAGGGTTAGGGTGAGGGTGAAGGTTAGGGTTAGCATCAGGTTTAGGGTGAGCGTGATGGTTAGTGTTAGGTTTAGGGTTAGGGTGAGGGCAATGCTGAGGGGGAGGGTTAGGGTTAGGTTTAGGGATAGGTTGAGGATCAGGGTTAGGGTTAGTGTTAGGCTGTGCATTAGGCTGAGGGTTAAGGTTAGGGTGAGGGTGAGGGTTAAGTTTAGTGTGATGATTAGGTTTAGGATTAGGGTGAGGGTAAGGGTTAGGGTGAGGGATAGGGTAAGGGTGAGGGTTAGGGTTAGCATTAGGGTTAGGGTTAGGGTTAGGGTGAGGGTTAGGTTTAGGTTTAGGATTAGGGTGTGGGTGATGGTTAGGGTTATCGTGGTGCTGAGGGTGAGGGTTAGTGTTAGGGTGAGAATTAAGTTTAGGGTTAGTATTAGGGTGAGGGTTAGGGTTAGGGTTAGGGTGAAGGTTAGGTTAAGGGTGAGGGTTAGGGTTAGCATTAGGGTTAAGGTTAGTGTGAGGGTTAGGTTTAGGCCTATGGTTAGGGTGAGTTTGAGGGTGAGGGTCAGGGTTAAGGTTAGGTTTAGTATTAGCATTAGGGTGAGGGTTAGAGTTAGGCTTAGGGTGAGGGTGAGGGTGAGGGTTTGGGTGAGGGTTAGGGTTAGGGTTAGGTTTAGGCTTAGGATTAGTGTGAGGATTAGGATTAGGATTAGGGTTAGGGTGAGGGTGAGGTTTAGAGTTATAATTAGGGTAAGGTTTAGGGTGTGGGTTTGGGTGAGAGTGAGGGATAGTTTTAGTGTGAGTGTTAGGTTGAGTGTTAGGGTGAGGGTTAGGTTTAGAGTTAGGGTTAGGGTGAGGGTTAGGTTTATGGTGAGGGTGAGGGTTAGGGATAGGGTTAGGGTTATGGTTAGGTTTTAGGGTGAGGGATTGGGTTAAGGTTAAGTTTAATGTGAGAGTACGGTTGAGGTTTAGGGTGAGGGTTAGGGTTAGGGTGAGTGTTAGGTTTAGGTATACAGTTAGGCTGAATGTGAGGGTGAGAGTTAGGTTGAGGGTTAGGGTGAGGGTGAGGGTGAGGGTTAAGATTAGGTTTAGGATTAGGGTTAGGCTGAGGGTGAGGATGACAGTAAGGCTGAGGTTGAGGGTGAGAATTAGGGTGACGTTTAGGGTTAGGGTTAGGGTGAAGGTGAGGGTTAGGGTTAGGTTTACAGTTAGGATGAGGGTTAGGCTGAGGATTAGGTTTAGGGTTAGGGTGAGGGTTAGGGTTAGTGTGAGGGTTAGGGTTAGCATGAGGTTAAGGGTTAGGGTGAGGGTAAGGGTGAGGGTGAGGGGTAGGCTTAGGGTTAGGGTTAGCATGAGGATTCGGGGGAGCATTCGGATTACGGTTATGTTAGTGTTAGTGTTAGGGCTAGGGTGAGGGTTAGGTTGAGGGTTAGGACTAGGGTTAGGGTGAGGTTTAGGGTTCGGTTAGGGTTAGGGTGAGTTGTAGGGTGAGGGTGAGAGTTAGGTTGAGGGTGAGGGTAAGCTTAGGGTGAGGATTATGGTCAGGGTGAAGTTTAGGGATAGGGTGCGGTCTAGGCTGAGGGTGAGAGCTAGGGTTAGGTTTAGGGATAGGGTGAGAATTAGGGTTAGGGTTAGGGTTAGGGTTAGGGTGAGCATTAGGCAGAGGGGTAGGTTTAGGGTTAGGGTGAGGGTTAGGGTTGGTGTGAAGTTTAGTGTTAGGGTGAGGGGAAGGGTTAGGGTGAGGGGAAGGGTGAGGGTGAGGGGTAGGTTTAGGGTTAGGGTTAGCATGAGGATTCGGGTGAGCATTAGTATTACGGTTAGTGTTAGTGTTAGGGTTAGGTTTAAGTTTAGGGTTAGGTTAAGGGTTAGGATTAGGGTTAGGGTGAGGTTTAGGGTTCGGGTTAGGGTTAGGGTGAGTTGTAGGGTGAGGGTGAGGGTTAGGTTTAGGGTGAGAGTAAGGGTTAGTGTGAGGGTTAGGGTGAGGGTGGAGGTTAGGTTTAGCATTAGGTTTAGGGTGAGGGTGAGGGTTAGTGTTAGGGTAAGGGCTAGACTGAGGGTGAAGTTTATGGTTAGGTTTAGGGATAGGGTGAGGATTAGGGTTAGGATTAGGGTTAGGTTGAGCATTAGGCAGAGGTGTAGGGTTAGGGTTAGGGTGAGGGTTAAGTTTAGTGTCATTGTTAGGTTTAGGTTTAGGGTGAGGGTAAGGGTTAGTGTGAGGGATAGGGTGAGGGTGAGGGTTAGGGTTAGCATTAGGAGTAGGGTTAGGGTGAGGATTAGGTTTAGGTTTAGGATTAGGGTGAGGGTGAGGGTTAGGGTTAGGATGATGATGAGGGTAGGGTTTAGGGTTAGGTTTAGGGTGAGGGTTAGGATGAAGGTTATGGTTAGGGTTAGGGTTAGTGTGAGGATTAGGTTTAGGTTTAGGGTTAGTGTTAGGGTGAGGGTGAGGGTTAGAGTTAGGGTGAGCGTTAGGTTTAGGGTTAGCATTAGGGTGAGGGTTAGCGTTAGGTTTAGGGTCAGGGTTAGGGTAAGGTTGAGCGTTAGGGTTAACATTAGGTTGAGGGTTACGGTTAGTGTGAGGTTTAGGTTTAGGGTTAGGGTTAGGGTGAGGGTTAGGTTTAGGGTTAGGGTTAGGGTGAGGGTTAGGTTTAGTGTTAGGATTAGGTTTAGGGTGAGTGTGAGGGTGAGGGTTACGGTTAGGTTGAGGATGAGGTTAGGCTTTAGGTTTAGAATTAGGATGAGGGTTAGGATGAAGGTGATGGTTAGGATTAGGGTTAGTGTGAGCATTAGGGTTATGGTTAAGGTTATGTTTAAGGTTAAGGTGAGGGTGAGGGTTAGGGTTAGGTTTTAGGGTCATTTTTAGGGTTAGGGTTAGGGTAAGGTTTAGAGTGAGCCTGAGGTTTAAGGTTAGGGTTAGCGTTATGGTTAGCGTGAGGGTGAGGGAGAGGGTTAGGTTTAGGATTAGCATTAGGTTTAGGATTAGGCTTAGGGTGAGAGTGATGGTTAGGGTGAGTCTTAGTGTGAGGTTAGTATGAGGGTTAGGGTGAGGGTTAAGGTTAGGGTGATATTTAGGGTGAGGGTGAGGGTTAGGGTGTGGGTGAGTGTTCGGGTTAGTGTTAGGGTTAGGGTGTGCGAGTTGGTTAGGGTTAGGATTAGAATTAGGGTGAGGGTTAGGGTTAGGATTAGGGTGAGGGTGAGGGTTAGGGTGAAGGTGAGGGTTAGGGTTAGGTTTAGGTTTAGACTTAAGATTAGTGTGAGGATTAGGATTAGGGTTAGGGTTAGGGTGAGGGTAGGGTTTAGGGTTATAGTTAAGGTAAGGTATAGGGTGAGGGTTAGGGTTAGAGTGAGGGCTAGTTTTAGTGTTAGTGTTATGGTGAGGGTTAGGTTTAGTGTTAGGGTTAGGTTGAGGGTGAGGGTTAGGTTTATGGTGAGTGTGAGGGTTAGGGATAGGGTTAGGTTTAGGGTGAGAGTTAGCTTGAGGGTTTGGGTTAGGGTTAAGTTGAGGGTGAGGGTTAGGTTGAGTTTTACTGTGAGGGTTAGGGTTAGGGTCAGGGTTAGGTATAGGTGTAGAGTAAGGCTGAGGTTGAGAGCGAGGGTTAGGTTTAGGTTTAAGCTTAGGCTGAGGGTGAGGATGACGGTAAGGCTGAGGGTGAGGGTTAGAATTAGGGTGACGTTTAGGTTTCGTGTTAGGGTGAGTGTGAGTGTGAGGGTTAGGGTTAGGTTTACCATTAAGTTGAGGGTTAGGCTGATGGTTAGGGTTAGGGTGAGGGTTAGGGTTATTGTGAGGGTTAGGGTTAGGGTGAGGGCTAGGGTTAGGGTGAGGGTGAGGGGTAGTATTAGGGTTAGGGTTAGCATGAGGATTCGGGTGAGCATTCGGATTACGGTTAGTGTTAGGGTTAGGTTTAGGGTAAGGGTTAGCATGAGGGTTAGGATTAGGGTTAGGGGGAGGTTTAGGGTGAGGGTTAGGATTAGGGAGAGCTGTAGGGTGAGGGTGAGGGTTAGGGTTAATGTGAGGGTAAGGGTTAGGGTGAGGGTTAGGGTGAGGTTGAAGGTTAGGGTTAGCATTAGGTTTAGGGTGAGGGTGAGAGTTAGTGTTAGGGTTCGTGTTAGGGGGAGGGCTTGGCTGAGGGTGAGGGTTAGGTTTAGGTTTAGGGATAGGGTGAGGATTAGGGTTAGGGTTAGGGTGAGCATTAGGCAGAGGCCTAGGCTTAGGGTTAGGTTGAGGTTTAGGTTTAGTGTGATTGTTATGTTTAGGTTTAGGGTGAGGTTAAGGGTTAGGTTGAGGGATAGGGTGAGGGTGAGGGTTAGGGTTAGCATTAGGGTTAGATTTAGGGTTAGGGTGAGAGTTAGGTTTAGGTTTATGATTAGGTTGAGTGTGAGGCTTAGGTTTAGGGTGATAGTGATCGTAGGGTTTAGGGTTAGGATTAGCGTGGGGGTTAGGATGAAGGTTATGGTTAGGGTTAGGATTAGTGTGAGGATTAGTTTTAGGGTTAGGGTTAGGGTTAGCCTGAGTGTGAGGGTTAGGGTTAGGGTGAGTGTTAGGGTTAAGTTTAGCATAGGGTGAGGCTTAGGTTTAGGTTAGGGTGAGGGTTAGGTTAAGGTGGAGCGTAAGGGTTAGCATCAGGGTTCGGGTTAGATTTAGAGTGAGGGTTAGGATTAGGGATAGAGTTTGGGTGAGGGTGAGGGTGAGGGTTAGGGTTAGGGTTAAGGTTTTGGTGAAGGTTATTGTTCGGTTGAGGGTCACTTTTGGGTTTAGGGTGAGGGTTAGGGTGAGGTTTAGGGTTAGGGTTAGGGTGACGTTTAGGGTTACGGTTAGGGTTATGGTGACTTGTATGGTGAGGGTGAGGGTTAGGTTTAGGGTGAGGGCAAGGGTTAAGGTGATGGTTGTGAGGGTGAAGGTTAGGGTTAGCATTAGGTTTAGGGTGAGGGTGAGGGTTACTGTTAGGGTTAGGGTTAGGGTGAGGGCTAGGCTGAGGTTGAGGGGTACAGTTAGCTTTAGGGCTAGGGTGAGGATTAGGGTTAGGTTTCGGGTTAGGTTTAGGGTGAGCATTAGGCAGAGGGGTAGGGTTAGGGTTAGGGTGAGGTTTAAGTTTAGTTTGATTGTTAGGTTTAGGGTTAGGGTGAAGATAAGGGTTAGGGTGTGGGATAGGTTGAGGTTGAGGGGTAGGTTTAGCATTAGGGTTGGGGTTAGGATTAGGGTGAGGGTTAGGTTTAGGTTTAGGATTAGGGTGAGGGTGAGGGTTAGGGGTAGGCTGATGGTATTGGTAGGGTTTAGGGTTAGGATTAGAGTGAGGGTTAGGTTGAAGTTTATGGTTAAGGTTAGGGTTAGGGTGAGGATTAGGTTTAGGGTTAGGGTTAGGTTTAGCGTGAGTGTCAGGGTTAGGGTTAGGGTGAGGTTTAAGGTTAGGGGTAGCATTATGGTGAGGCTTAGGGTTAGGTTGGGGTGAGGGTTAGGGTAAGGGTGGGCATAAGGGTTAGCATTAGGGTTAGGGTTTGGGTTAGTGTGAGGGTTTGGATTAGGGATAGGGTGAGGATGAGGGTGAGGGTGAGGGTTAGGGTTAAGGTTAGGGTGAGGGTTAAGTTTAGGTTGAGGGTTAGTGTTAGGGTTAGGGTTAGGGTGAGAGTTAGGTGAAGTTTAGGGTTAGGGTTAGGGTGACTTTTAGGTCGAGAGTTAGGGTTAGGGTGACTTTTAGGGTGAGGGTGAGTGTTAGGTTTATGTTTTGGGTAAGGGTTAGGGTGTGGGTTAGGGTGAGGGTGAAGTTTAGGGTTAGCATAAGGTTTAAGGTGAGGGTGAGTGTTAGGATAAGGGTTAAGTTTGGGGCTAGGCTAAGAATGAGGATTAGGGTTATGTTTAGGGATAAGGGGACGATTAGGATTAGGGTTAGGGTTAGGGTGATATTTAGGGTGAGGGTGAGGGTTAGGGTTAGCATTAGTGTTAAGGTGAGGGTGAGGCTTAGCGTGAGGTTTAGGGATAGGGTTAGGGTGAGGGTGAGGTTTAGGGTGATGGTTAGGGTTAGGGTTAGGTTTAGGGTTAGTGTGAGTATTAGGGTAAGTGTTAGGGTGAGTGTAAGGTTTATGGTGAGGTTTAGGAATAAGTTTAGGGTTACTGTGAAGGTTAGGGTGAGGGTTACGGTTTAGGTTTGGGTGAGGGTAAGGGTTTTGTTGAGGGTTAGGATGAGGGTTAAGGTTAGGGTGCGTGTTAGGGATAGGGCTAGGGTTAGGGTGAGGGTGAGGGTGAGGGTTAGGGTTAGGGATAGGGTGATGTTGAGGGTGAGGATGATGTTAAGGGTTAGGATTAGGGTTAGGGTTACAGTTAGGCTGAGGGTGAGGGTGAGGGTGAGGGTTAGGGTGATGTTTAGGCTTAGGGTGAGGTTTAAGGTTAGGTTTAGGTTGAGGATTAGGCTGAGGGGTGGGTTTAGTTTTAGGGTTAAGTGAGGGTTCGGTTTAGGGTTATTGTTAGGGTTAGGGTTAGGGTTAGGTTTAGGGTGAGGGTGAGGGTTAAGGTGAGGGTGAAGGTTAGGGTTAGTGTGAGGGTTATGTTTAGGGTGAAGGCAAGGTTTAGGGTGAGGGTAAGGGTGAGGTTGAGGGGTAGGGTTAGAGTTAGGGTTAGCATGAGGATTCGGGTGACCATTAGGATTATGGTTAGTGTTAGTGTTACCGTTAGGGTTAGGGTGAGCGTTATGATTAGGGTTAGGATGAGGTTTAAGGTGAGGGTTAGGGTATGGGTGAGTTGTAGGGTGAGGGTGAGGGTTAGGTTTAGGGTGAGGGTAAGGGTTAGGGTGAGGGTGAAGGTTAGGGTTAGCATTATATTTAGGGTGAGGGTGAGGGTTAGTGTTAGGGTTAGGGTTAGGGTGACGGCTAGGCTGCCGTTTAAAGTTAGGGTTAGGTTTAGGGATAGGGTGAGGATTAGGGTTAGGGTTAGGGTTAAGGTTAGGTTGAGCATTAGGCAGAGGATTAGGGTTAAGGTTAGGGTGAGGGTTAGGTTTAGCGTGATTGTTAGGTTTAGGTTTAGGGTGAGGGTAAGGGCTAGGTGAGGGATAGGGTGAGGGTGAGGGTAAGGTTAGCATTAGGGTTAGGGTGAGGGTTATGTTTAGGTTTAGGATTGGGGTGAGAGTGAGCGTTAGCATTAGGGTGATGATGAGGTTAAGGTTTAGGGTCAGGATTAGGGTGAGGGTTAGGATGAAATTTGTGGTTAGATTTAGGAGTAGAATGAGGATTAGGTTTAGGTTTAGGTTTAGGGTTAGGGTTAGGTTGAGGGTGAGGGTTAAGGTTAGGGTGAGCGTTAGGTTTAGGATTAGCATTAGGGTGAGGTTTAGGGTTAGGATTAGGGTGAGGGTTCGGGTAAGGGTGAGCATTAGGGTTAACATTAGGTTTAGGTTTAGGGGTAGTGTGAGATTTAGGTTTAGGGTTAGAGTTAGGGTGAGGGTTAGGTTTATGGTTAGGGTTAGGATGAGGGTGAGGTTTAGTGTTAGGATTAGGTTTAGGATTAGGGTGAGTGTGAGGGTGAGGGTTAGGTTTAGGGTGATCTTTATGGTTAGGGTGAGGTTTGGTTTAGGTTTAGGTTTAGGATGAGTATTAGACTGAGGGGTGGGGTTAGGATTAGAGTGAGGGTGAGGGTTAGGTTTAGGGTGAGGGCAACGTTTAGTGTGAGGGTTAGGGTGAGGGTGAAGTTTAGGATTAGCATTAAGTTTTGGGTGAGGGTGAGGGTTAAGTTTATTGTTACTGTTAGTGTCATTGTTAGGTTTAGGCTTATGGTGGGGTTTAGGGTGAAGGTTGGGGTTAGGGTTAGGGTTATGTTTAGGATGAGGGTTAGGGGTAGAGTGAGGGTTAAGGTGAGGGTGAGGGTTAGGATGAGGGTGAGGGTTAGGGTTAGGATGAGGGCTAGGGTGAGAGTGAGGGTTAGGGTTAGGGTTAGGGTTAGGTTGAGGGTTAGGGTTAGGGTGAGGTTTTGGTTGAGGGGTAGGTCTAGGGTTAGGGTTAGGGTGAGGGTAAAGTTTAGGGTGAGGTTTAGGGTGAGGGTGAGTTTTAGGGAGAGGGTTAGGTCTAGGGTGAGGTTTAGAATGAGGGTTGATGCTAGGATTAAGTTGAGGGTTTGTGTTAGGGTGAGTGTTAGGGTGAGGTTTAGGGTTAGGATGAGGGTTAGGGATAGGGTGGGAAGGTGAGGTTTATGGTTAGGTTCGTGGTGAGGGTGAGGTTCATGTTTAGAATTAGGGTTAGGGTTAGGGTTAGGCTGTGGGTGAGGGAGAGGGTGAGGTTTAGGGTTAGGGTGAGAGTGAAGGTTAGGGTTAGGATTAGGGTGAGGGTTAGGGTTAGGGTTAGTGTGAGGATTAGGGTTAGATTTAGGGTGAGGGTAAGGGTTATGGTGAGGTTTAGGTTGAGGGTGAGTGTTAGGGAGAGGGTTAAGGTTGGGGTGAGAGTTAGGTATTGGTTTAGAGTTAGACTGAGGGTGAGGGTGAGGGTTAGGATTAGGTTTAGGCTTAGGGTTAGGCTGAGGGTGAGGATGACAGTAAGGCTGAGGGTGAGAGTGAGAATTAGGGTGATGTATATGGTTAGTGTTAGGGTGAGGGAGAGGGTGAGGTTTAGTTTTACCGTTAGAATGAGGGTTAGGCTGAGGGTTAGGGTTAGGGTTAGGGTGAGGGTTAGGGTTATTCTGAGGGTTAGGGTTAGGGTGAGGGTAAGGGTTAGGGTGAGGGTAAGGGTGAGGGTGAGGGGTAGGGTTAGGTTTAGGGATAGCATGAGGATTCAGGTGAGCATTAGGATTACGGTTACTGTTAGTGTTAGGGTTAGGGTTAGGGTGAGCGTTAGGATCAGGGTTAGGGTGAGGTTTAAGGTGAGGGTTAGGGTTTGGGTGAGTTGCAGGTTGAGGGTGAGGGTTAGGTTTGTGGTGAGGGTAAGGGTTAGGGTGAGGGTTAGAGTGAGGGTGAAGGTTAGGGTTAGCATTAGGTTTAGGGTGAGGGTGAGGGTTAGTGTTAAGGTTAGGTTTAGGGTAGAGCTAAGCTGAGGGTGAGGGTTAGGGTTAGGTTTAGGGATAAGATGAGGATTAGTTTGAGGGTTAGGGTTAGGGTTAGGGTTAGGGTGAACATTAGGCAGAGGGGTAGGGTAGGGTTAGGGTGATGGTTAGGTTAAGTGTGATTGTTAGGTTTAGGATTAGGGTGAGGGTAAGGGTTAGGGTGAGGGATAGTGTGAGGGTGAGGGTTAGGGTTAGTATTAGGGTTAGGGTTAGGGTTAGGGTGAGGGTTAGGTTTAGGTTTAGGATTAGGTTGAGTGTTAGGGTTAGGGTGATGGTGAGGTTAGGGTTTAGATTTAGGATTAGGGTGAGGTTTAGGATGAAGGTTATGGTTATTGTTAGGATTACGATGAGAATTAGGTTTAGGGTGAGGGTAAATTTTAGGTTGAGGGTTAGGATAACGTTGAAGGTTAGGTTTAGCATTAAGTTTATGGTGAGGGTGAGGTTTAGCGTTATTGTTATTGTTAGGGTTAGGGTTAGGTTTAGGTTTATGGTGGAATTTAGGGTGAGGGTTGGGTTTAGGATTAGGGTTATGGTTAGGATGAGGGTTAGGATTAGAGTGAGGGTTAAGGTGAGGGTGAGGGTTAGGGTGAGCGTGAGGGTAAGGTTTAGGTTGAGGGTTAGTGTTAGGATTAGGGTTAGGATGAGGGCTAAGGTGAGAGTGAGTGTTAGGGTTAGGGTTAGGGTTAGTTTGAGGGTTAGTGTTAGGTTGAGGTTTCCGGTGAGGGGTAGGGTTAGGGTTAGGGTTAGTGTGAGGGTAAAGGTTAGGGTTAGGTTTAGGGTGAGGGTGAGGTTTAGGGAGAGGGTTAAGTTTAGGGTGAGGGTTAGAATGAGTGTTAGGGTTAGGATTATGTTGAGGGTATGTGTTAGGGTGAGTGTTAGGGTCAGGGTTAAGGTTAGGATGAGGGTTAGGTATAGGGTGGGAAGGTGAGATTTAGGGTTAGTTTCAGGGTGAGGCTGAGGTTCATGTTTAGGATTAGGGTTAGGGTTAGGGTTAAGTTGTGGGTGAGGGTGAGGGTGAGGGTTAGCGTTAGGGTGAGATTGAGGGTTACGTTTAGGTTTAGGGTGAGGGTTAGGGTTAGGGTTAGTATGAGGATTAGGGTTAGAGTTAGGGTGAGAGTAAGGGTTATGGTGAGGTTTATGTTGAGGATGAGGGTTAGGGAGAGGTTTAGGGTTAGGGTGAGGGTTAGGTATTGGTTTAGAGTTAGACTGAGGGTGAGGGTGAGGGTTAGGGTTAGGGTTCGTGTGCGGGTGAGGGTGAGGGTTAGGATTAGGTTTAGGTTTAGGGTTAGGCTAAGGGTGAGGATGACAGTGAGGGTGAGGGTGATGTTTAGAATTAGGGTGATGTTTAGGGATAGGATTAGGGTGAATGTGAGGGTTAGGGTTAGGTTTAGGGTTAGGATGAGGGTTAGGCTGAGGATTAAGGTTAGGGTTAGGGTTAGATTTAGGGTTAGTGTGAGGGTTAGTGTTAGGGTGAGGGTAAGGGTTAGGGTGAGGGTAAGGGTGAGGGTGAGGGGTAGGGTTAGGGTTAGGGTTGGCCTGAGGATTTGGGTGAGCATTAGGAATACGGTTAATGTTAGTGTTAGGATTAGGTTTAGGGTGAGGATTAGGATTAGGGTTAGCGTGAGGCTTAGGGTGAGGGTGAGGGTTAGGGTGAATTGTAGGGTGAGGGTGAGGGTTAGGTTTAGGGTGAGGGTAAGTGTTAGGGTGAGGGTTAGGGTGAGGGTGAAGATTAGGTTTAGCATTAGGTTTAGGTTGAGGGTGAGGTTTAGAGTTAGGTTTAGGGTTAGGGTGAGGACTAGGCTGACAGTGAGGGTTAGGGTTAGGTTTTGGGATAGGGTAAGGATTAGAGTTAGGGTTAGGATTAGGGTAGGCATTAGGCAGAGGGGCAGGGTTAGGGTTAGGGTGAGGATAAGGTTTAGTGTGATTGTTAGGGTTAGGTTTAGGGTGAGGTTTAGGGTTAGGTTTAGGATTATGGTGAGGGTGAGAATTAGGATTAGGTTTAGGGTTAGAGTTATGGTTAAGGTTAGGGTGAGGGTGAGGGTTAGGGTTACGTTTAGCATTAGGGTGAGGGTTAGGGTAATGGTTAGTGTGACGGTTAGGGTCAGTGTGAGGGTTAGTGTTTGTGTGAGGGGTAGGGTGACGGTGAGGTTTAGTGTGAGGGTGAGGTTTACAGTTAGGGTTAGCTTTAGAGTGAGGGTTACAGTTAGTGTTAGGGTGATGGTTAGGTTTATTGTGAGGGGTAGGGTGATGTTGACGTTAAGGGTTAGGGTGAAGATTAGGGTGAGGCTGAGGGTTAGAGTTATTGTTACTGTTAGGGTGAGGGTTAGGGTTAGGTTTAGGGTTATGGTGGGGGTTAGGGTGAGGGTTGGGGTTAGGGTTAGCATTAGGGTTAGCCTGAGGGTGAGGGAGAGGGTTAGGTTTAGCATTAGGATTATGTTTAGGGATAGGCTTAGGGTGATGGTGATGGTGAGGGTGAGGCATAGGGTCAGGTTTAGTTTTAGGGTGAGGGTGAGTGTTAGTGTTAGGGTGATATGTAGGGAAAGGGTGAGGGTTAGGGTGAGGTTGAGGGTTAGGGTGAGGGTGAGGTTTAGGGTGATGTTGAGGGCTAGCGTGAGGGTGAGGTTTAAGGTGAGGGTTAGGTTATGGGTTATGTTGAGGGTGAGAGTTAGGGTGAGGGTTAGGGTTAGGTTTTAGGTTAGGTTTAGTGTGAGGATTAGGGTTAGGGTTAGGGTTAGGGTGAGGTTAACGTTCAGGGTGAGGTTTAGGGTGTGGTTTAGGGTGAGATTGAGGTTTAGGGAGAGAGTTAGGGTTAAAGTGAGGGTTAGGATGAGTGTTAGGTTTAGGGTTACGTTGAAGGTATGTGTTAGGGTGAGGGTTAGGGTGAGGGTTAAGGTTAAGGTGAGGGTGAAAGTTAGGATTATTCTGAGGGTGAGGGTGAGGGTGAGGGTTAGGGTTAGGGTGATCTTTAGGGTTAGGGTGAGGTTTAGGTTAAGGTTAGAATGAGGATTCGGCTGAGGGGTGGGATTAGAATTAGGGTTACTGTGAGGGTTAGAGTTAGGGTTAGGGTTAGGGTGAGGGTGAGGACGAGGGATAGGATTAGGGTTAGGAATAGGGTTATTGTTAGCGTTAGGGTTAGGGTAAGAGAGAGGGTGAAGACAAGGTTTAGGTTTAGGATTAGGGTTAGGGTTAGGGTGAGGTTGAGAGTTAGTTTTATGGTTAGGTTGAGGTTTAGGGTTAGTGTAAGTGTTGGGTGAGTGTGAGGGTAAGGGTTAGTTTGAGGGTTATGGTGAGGGTGAGACTTATGGTTAGGGTTAGGGTTAGGGTGAGGGTTAGTGTGAGGGTAAGGGTTAGGGTTAGGTTTAGGGTTAATGTGAGCATTAGGGTTAGGGTTAGTGTTAGGTTGAGGGTTAGGTTTAGTGTGAGGTGTAGGGTGATGGTGAGGTTAAAGGTTAGGGTGAGGATTAGGGTGATGCTGAGGGTTAGGATTATTGTTACTGTTAGGGTGAGGGGAAGGGTTATGTTTAGATTTATGGTGGTGGTTAGGGTGAGGGTTGTGGTTAGGGTTAGCATTATTGTTAGCCTGAGAGTGAGGGAGCGGGTAAAGTTTAGCAGTAGTGTTAGGTTTAGGTTTAGGCTTAGGGTGAGGGTGATGGTGAGGGTGAGGCATAGTGTCAGGCGTAAGGTTAGGGTGAGTGTTAGTGTTAGGGAGATATTTAGGAAAAGGTTGAGGGTTAGGGTGAGGTTGAGGGTTAGGGTGATGGTGAGGTTTAGTGTTAGGGTTAGCATTAGGGTGAGGGTTAGGGTGAGGGTTATGTTGAGGGTGAGGGTTAGGGTGAGGGTTAGGGTTAGTGTTAGGGTGAGTGTAAGGTTTAGCATGAGGTTTAGGGTGAGAATGAGTTTTAGGGAGAGCGTTAGTGTTAAGGTGAGGTTTAGGATGAGAGTTATGGTTAGCGTTAGGTTGAGGGTATGTGTTAGGGTGAGGGTTATGTTTAGGGTGAGGGTGTGGGATAGGGTTAGGGTTAGGCTGAGGGTGAGGGTGAGGGTAGGGTTAGGGTTAGGGTGATCTTTAGGGTTAGGGTGATGTTTAGGTTTAGGTTTAGAATGAGGATTAGGCTGAGGGGTGGGGTTAGGATTAGGGTTAGGGTGAGGGTTAGGGTTAGGGTTAGGGATATTGTTATGGTTAGGTTTAGAGTTAGGTTTAGAGTTAAGTTGTGTGTGAGGATGAGTGTTAGGATTAGGGTTAGGAATACGGTTATTGTTTGTGTAAGAGAGAGGGTGAAGATGAGTTTTAGGGTTAGGATTAGGGTTGGGGTTATGGTGGGGTTGAGGGTTAGGTTTAGGTTTAAGTTGAGGTTTAGGGTTAGTGTGAAGGTTGGGTGAGCGTGAGGGTAAGGGTTAGGGTGAGGGTGAGACTTAGGTTTAGGTTTAGGGTGAGGATTAGGGTTAGGGTTAGGGTTAGGGTGAGTGTTAGGGTTAGTGTGAGGGATAGGTTTAGGGTTAGCCTTAGGGTTAGGGTTAGGGTTCGGGTTACGTTGAGGCTGAGGGTTAGGGTGAGGGTTAGGTTTAGGGTTAGGGTTAGTGTGAGGATTAGGTTTAGGGTTAGGGTTAGGGATAGGGTTAGGGTGAGGGTAAGGTTTAGGGTGAGGTTGAGGGTGAGAGTGAGGTTTAGGGAGAGGGTTAGGGTTAAGGTGAGGGTTAGGGTGTGGGTTAGGGTTAGGTTTAGGGTGAGGGTATGTGTTAGGGTGAGGTTAAGGGTGAGGGTTAATGTTAGGGTGAGGGTTAAGATTAGGTTTAGGGTTAGGCTGAGGGTGAGGGTGAGGGTGAGGGTTAGGGTTAGGATGATTTTTAGGGTTAGGGAGAGTTTTAGGTTTAGGTTTAGGTTTAGGATGAGGATTAGGCTGAGGGATGGGTTTAGCATTAGGGTTAGGGTTAGGGTTATGGTTATGGTTATGGTTCGGGTGACGTAAGGGTTAGGGAGAGGGTAAGGGTGAGGTTGAGCGGTAGGGTTAGGTTTAGGTTTGGCCTGAGGATTCTGGTGAGCTTTAGGATTATGTTTAGTGATAGTGTTAGGATTAGGTTTACGGTGAGGGTTAGGACGAGGGTTAGGATTAGGGTTAGGTTGAAGTTTAGGGTGAGCGTTAGATTTAGGATGAGTTGTATGGTGAGGATGAGGGTTAGGTTTAGGGTGAGGGTAAAGGTTTGAAGGAGGGTTAGAGTGAGGGTCAGGGTTAGGGTTAGCATTAGGTTTAGGGTGAGGGTGAGGGTTAGGGATTAGGGTGAGGATTAATGTGAGTTTTAGGGTGAAGGTTATGATAACGGTTAGGGTTAGTGTGAGGATTAGGTTTAGGGTTAGGGTTAGGGTGAGTGTTAGGCTGAGCAGTAGGGTTAGAGTTAGGGTGAGAGTTAGGTTTAGTGTGATTGTTAGGGTTAGGGTTAGGGTGAGGGTATGGGTTAGGGTGAGGGATAGGGTGAGGTTGAGTTTTAGGTTTAGGTTTAGGTTTAGGATTAGGGTGAGGGTGAGGGTGTGGGTTAAGGTTAGGTTGAGGGTGACGGTAGGGTTTAGGGTTAGAATTAGGGTGAGGGTTAGGATGAAGGATATGGTTAGGATTAGGTTTAGTGTGAGGATTAGGGTTATGGTTAAATTTAGGGTTAGGGTTAAGGTGCGTTTGACCATTAGGGTTTGGGTTAGGGTTAGGGTTATTGTTAGGGTTAGGGTTAGGTTTAGGGTTAGGGTGAGGGAGAGGTTTAGGGTTAGGGTTAGCATTAGGGTTAGTTTGAGGATGAGGGAGAGGGTTAGGTTTAGTATTAGCGTTAGGTTTAAGGTTAGGCTTAGGGTGAGTGTGATGGTGTGGGTGAGGCATACTGTGAAGTAAGGGTTAGGGTTAGGGTGAGGGTGAGGATTGGGGTGAGGGTGAGGGTTATGGTGTGGGTGAGGGTTAGGGTGATGTTGAGGTTTAGTGTGAAGGTAAGGGTTTGGGTTAGGATTAGAATTAGGGTAAGGGTTAAGGTTAGGGTAAGGGTGAGTGGTAGTTTGAGAGTTAGGGTTAGGGTTAAGTTTAGGTTTAGGATTAGTGTGAGGATTAGGGTTAGGGTTAGGGTTAGGGTGAGGGTAAGGTTTAGGGTTATAGTTCGGATAAGTTTTAGGGTGAGGGTTAGGGTGAGAATGAGGGCTAGTTTTAGTATGACTGTTAAGGTGAGGGTTAGGTTTAGTGTTAGGCTTAGAGTGAGGTTGAGGGTTAAGTTTATGGTGAGGGTGAGGGTTTGGGATAGGGTTAGGGTTAGGGTGAGTGTTAGGGTGAGGGTTTGGGTTAGGGTTAAGTTGAGGGTGAGGGTTCTGTTGAGGGTTAGGGTGAGGGTTAGGGTTAGGGTGAGGGTTAGGTATTGGTTTAGAGTTATGCTGAGTGTGAGGGTGAGGGTTAGGGTTAGGGTTAGTGTGAGGGTGAGGGTGAGGGTTAGAATTAGGGTGGATTTTAGGGTTAGGGTTAGGGTGAGGGTGAGTGTTAGGTTTAGGTTTACAGTTAGGATAAGAGTTAGGGTTAGGGTGAGGGTAAGGGTTAGGGTGAGGGTAAGGGTTAGGGTGAGGGTAAGGGTGAGGGTGAGGAATAGGGTTAGGGTTAGGGTTAGCATGAGGATTCGGGTAAGCATTAGGATTACAGTTAGTGTTAGTGTTAGGATTAGAATTAGGGTGAGGGTTAGGGTGAGGGTTATGATTAGGGTTAGGGTGAGGGTTTGGGATAGGGTGAGTTGTAGGGTGAGGTCGAGGGTTAAATTGAGGATGAGGGTAAGCTTAGGTTGAGGATTAGGGTGAGGGTGAAAGTTAGGGATAGGGTGAGGCCTAGGCTGAGGGTGAGGGTTAGGGTTAGGTTTAGGGATCAGGTGTGGATTAGGGTTAGGGTTAGGGTTAGGGTTAGGGTGAGCATTAGGCAAAGGGGTAGGTTTAGGTTTAGGGTGAGGGTTAGGCTTAGTGTGATTGTTAGGTTTAGGGTTAGGGTGAGAATAAGGGTTAGGATGAGGGATAGGGTGAGGGTGAGGGTTAGGGTTGGCATTAGGGTTAGGGTTAGGGTTAGGGTGAGGGTTAGGTTTAGGTTTAGGATTAGGGTGAGGGTGAGAGTTAGGGTTAGGGTGATGGTGATGGTAGGGTTTAGGGTTAGGATTATGGTGTGGGTTAGGATGAAGGTTATGGTTAGGGTTAGGGGTAGTGTGAGGATTATGTTTACAGTTAGGGTTAGGGTTAGAGTTAGGGTGAGGGTGAGGGTTTGGGTTAGGTGAGCGTTAGGTTTAGGGTTAGCATTAGGATGAGGGTTAGGGTTAGGGTTAGGGTGAAGGTTAGGGAAAGGATGACCATTTGGGTTAACATTAAGGTTAGGGTTAGGATTAGTTTCAGTTTTAGGATGAGGGATACTTTTAGGTTTAGGGTTAGTGTGAGGATTAGGTTTAGGGTTATGTGTTAGGATTAGGGTTAGTTTTGGAGCAAGGGTTAGGGTTAGGGTGAAGGTTAGGCTTAGGGTTAGCATTAGCGTGAGGGTTAGGGTTAGTGTTAGGTTGAGGGTTAGGGTGAGTGTGAGGGTTCGGATTTGGGTTAGGGTTAGGGTGACGGTGAGGGTTAGGGTCAGGGTGAGGGTTAGGGTTAGGGGTAGCATTAGAGTGAGGGTTAGGGTTAGGGTTATTTTGAGGGCGAGGGTTATTGTGAGGGTTAAGGTTAGGGCTAGCATTAGGGTTAGCATGAAGGTGAGGGAGAGGGTTAGGTTTAGCATTAGGGTTAGGTTTAATGTTAGGCTTAGTGTGAGGGTGATTGTGAGGGTGATGGTGAGGGTGAGGCAAAGGTCAGGGATAGGGCTAGGGTTAGGGTGAGTGTTAGTGTTAGCGTGATATTTAGGGAAAGGGTGATGGTTAGGGTAAGGTTGAGGGTTAGGGTGAGGGTGAGGTTTAGATAAGGGTTAGCATTAGGGTGAAGGTTAGGGTTAGAGTTAGAGTAAGGGTGTGGGTTAGTTTTAGAGTTAGGTTTATGGTTAGGTTTAGGCTTAGGATTAGTGTGAGGATTAGGTTTTGGTTTAGGGTTAAGGTGAGGATAAGGTTTAGGGTGAGGTTTAGGGTGAGAGTGAGGTTAAGGGAGAGGGTTAGGGTTAAGGTCATGGTTAGGGTGAGGGTTAGGGTTAGTGTTAGGGTGAGGGTATGTGTTAGGGTGAGTGTTAGGGTGAGGGTTAAGGTTAGGGTGAGGGTGAGGGTTAGGGTTAGGCTGAGGGTGAGGGTGAGGGTGAGGGTAAGGTTTAGGTGATCTTTAGGGTTGGGGTGAGGTTTAGGTTTAGGTTTAGATGAGGGTTTAGGCTGAGGTGTGGGGTTAGGATTAGGGTTATGGTGAGGGTTAGGGTTAGGGTTAGGGTTAGGGTTAGTGTAAGGGTTAGGGTTAGGATGAGGTTAAGGATTAGGGTTAGGGTTAGGATTAGTGTGAGGGTTAGGGTTAGGGTTAGGGTTATTGTTAGGGTTAGGGTTAGGTTTACGGTTAGCTTGAAGTTGAGGATGAGGGTTAGGATTAGGGGTAGGAATAGGGTTATTGTTAGGGTTAGGCTTAGGCTAAGAGAGAGGGTGAAGATGAGGTTTATGGTTAGTTTGAGAAGTAGGGTGAAGGTGAGGGTGAGGGTTAGGTTGAGGCTGAGGGTTATGTTTATTGTTAGTGTTAGGGTGAGGGTTAGGGTTAGGTTTAGGGTTATGGTGGGGGTTAGGGTGAGGGTTGGGGTTAGGGTTTGGGTTATGGTTAGGATGAGGTTTAGGGTTAGGGTGAGGGTTAAGGTGAGGGTGAGGGTTAGGTTGAGAGTGAGGGTTAGGTTTAGGGTGAGGGTTAGGGTTAGGATTAGGGTTAGGATGAGGGCTAGGGTGAGAGTGAGTGTTAGTGTTAGGTTTAGGGTTAAGTTGAGGGTTAGGATTAGGGTTAGGGTTAGGGTGACGGTGAGGGTGAGGGTGAGGTTTAGTGTAAGGTTGAGTGTGAGGGTGAGGTTCAGGGTTAGGATTAGGGTTAGGGTTAATGTTTTGCTGAGGGTGAGGGTCAGGTTGAGGGTTAGGGTTAGATTTAGAGTGAGGGTAAGGGTTATGGTGAGGTTTAGGGTGAGGGTGAGTGTTAGGGAGAGGGTCAGGGTTATGGTGAGTGTTAGGTATTGGTTTACAGTTAGGTTGAGGGTGAGGCTGAAGATTAATTTAGGTTTAGTGTGATGGTGAGGGTGAGGGTTAGGATTAGGTTTAGAGTTAGGGTTAGGCTGAGGGTGAGGATGACCCTGAGGGTGAGGTTTAGAATTAGGGTGATGTTTAGGGTTAGGGTTAGGGTGAGGGTGAGTGTTATGGTTAGGTTTATGTTTAGGCTGAGGGTTAGGGTTATGGTTAGGGTTAGTGTGAGGGTTAGAGTGAGGGTTAGAGTTAGGATTAGGGTGAGGGTATGTGTTAGGGTGAGGGTTGGGGTGAGTGTTAGTGTTAGCATGAGGGTCAGGGATAGGTTTAGGGTTAGGGTTTGGGTGACGGTGAGGTTGCGGGTGAGGTTTAGGTTTAGGTACAGGGTGAGGGTGAGGTTCAGGGTTAGGGTTAGTGTTAGACTGAGGGTGAGGGTGACTGTGAGGATTAAGGTTAGGGTGAGAGTGAGTGTTAGGTTTAGGTTTAGGATGAGGGTTAGGGTTAGGGTTAGGTTAAGGTAAGGTTTAGGGTGAGGTTTAGGGTGAGAGTGACGTTTAGGGAGAGGGTTAGGGTTAAGGTGATGGTTAAGATGATGGTTAGGGTTAGGTTTAGGGTGAGGGTATGTGTTAGGTTGAGGTTTACGGTGAGGGTTAAGGTTAGGGTGAGGGTTAGGTTTAGTTTTAGGCTGAGGGTGAGCGTGAGGGTGAGGTTTAGGGTTAGGGTGATCTTAAGGATTAGGGTGAGGTTTAGGTTTAGGTTTAAGATTAGGAATAGGCTGAGGGGTGGTGTTAGGAGTAGTGTTAGGGTGAGGGTTTGGGTTAGGGTTCGGGTTGGGTTTAGTGTGAGGGTTCGAGTGAGGGTTAGGGTTAGGTTTAGGGTTAGGTTGAGGGTGAGGATGAGGGTTAGGATTAGGGTTAGGAACAGCGTTATTTTTAAGTTGAGGGTTAGTGTTAGGGTGAGGGTGAGGTTTAGGTTTAGGGTTAGGGTTAGGGCTATTGTTACATTTAGGGTTAGGGTGAGGGTGAGGGTTAGGTTATGTGTGAGGGTTAGGTTTAGGTTTAGGATTCGTGAGAGTAAAGGATTAGGGTGAGGGTTAGGGTAAGTTTGAGCTTTAGGTTTAGCATTAGGTTAAGGGTTAGTGTTAGGGTTAGGGTTAGGGTGAGGGTGAGGTTGGGGGTTAGTTTTAAGTTTAGGTTGAGGGTTAGGGTTGGTGTGAGTGTCAGGGATAGGGTTAGGGTGAGGGTGAGGATGAGGTTTAGGATTAGGGTTAGGAATAGGGTTATTGTTAGTGTTAGGATTAGGGTAAGAGAGAGGGTGAAGATGAGTTTTAGGGTTAGTTTGAGAGGTAGGGTGAAGGTGAGGGTGAGGGTTAGGCTGAGGCTGAGGGTTATGTTTATTGTTAGTGTTAGGGTGAGGGTTAGGGTTAGGTTTAGGGTTATGGTGGGGGTTAGGGTGAGGGTTGGGGTTAGCGTTTGGGTTATGGTTAGGATGAGGTTTAGGGTTAGGGTGAGGGGTTAAGGTGAGGGTGAGGGTTAGGTTGAGGGTGAGGGTTAGGTTGAGGGTGAGGGTTAGGGTTAGGATTAGGGTTAGGATGAGGGCTAGGGTGAGAGTGAATGTTAGTGTTAGGTTTAGGTTTAAGTTGAGGGTTAGGATTAGGGTTAGGGTTAGGGTGACGGTGAGGGTGAGGGTGAGGTTTAGTGTAAGGTTGAGTGTGAGGGTGAGGTTCAGGGTTAGGATTAGGGTTAGGGTTAATGTTTTGCTGAGGGTGAGGGTCAGGTTGAAGGTTAGGGTTAGATTTAGGGTGTGGGTAAGGGTTAAGGTGAGGGTTAGGGTGAGGATGAGTGTTAGGGAGAGGGTTAGGGTTAGGGTGAGGGTTAGGTATAGGTTTACAGTTAGGTTGAGGGTGAGGCTGAAGATTAGGTTAGGGTTAGTGTGATGGTGAGGGTGAGGGTTAGGATTAGGTTTAGAGTTAGGGTTAGGCTGAGGGTGAGGATGACCCTGAGGGTGAGGGTGAGGTTTAGAATTAGGGTGATGTTTAGGGTGAGGGTTAGGGTGAGGGTGAGTGTTATGGTTAGGTTTATGTTTAGGCTGTGGGTTAGGGTTATGGTTAGGGTGAGGGTTAGGGTTAGGGTGAGGGTTAGGGTTAGGGTGAGGGTCAGGGTTAAGGTGATGGTAAGGGTGAAGGTGAGGGTTAGTGTTAGTTTTAGGGTTGGCCTGAAGATTCGTGTGAGCATTATGATTAGGGTTAGTGTTAGTGTTAGGATTAGGATTAGGGTGAGCCTTAGGCTGACAGGTAGGATGAGGATTAGGGTGAGGGTTAGGTTTAGTGTGATTGTTAGGGTTAGGGATAGGGTGAGGGTACGGGTTAGGGTCAGGGATAGGGTGAGGGTTAGTTTTAGGGTTAGGATTAGGTTTAGGATTAGGGTTAGGTGAGGGTGTGGGTTAGGTTTAGGGTGAGGTTGTGGGTAGGGTTTAGGGTTACAATTAGGCTGATGGTTAGGATAAAGGTTATGGTTAGTATTAGGGTTAGTGTGAGGATTAGGGTTATGGTTAAGGTTAGGATTAGGGTGAAGGTGAGGGTGAGGTTTAGGGTTAGGTTGAGGGTGAGGTTTAGGGTTAGCATTAGGGTGAGGGTGAGGGTTAGGGTTAGGGTAATATTTAGGGTGAGGGTGAGCCTTAGGGTGTGGGTGAGGGTTAGGTTTAGTGTTTGAATTAGGGTGTGGGTTAGAGTTCGGGTTAGGGTGAGGGTGAGGGTAAGGGTGAGGGTTAGTGTTAGGGTTAGGTTTAGGCTTAGGATTAATGTGAGGATTAGGGTTAGGGTTAGGGTTAGGGTGAGGGTAAGGTTTAGGGTTATAGTTAGGATAAGATTTAGGGTGAGGGTTAGGGTGAGAGTATGGGCTATTTTTAGTGTGAGTGTTAGGATGAGTGTTAGGGTGAGGGTTAGGTTTAGTGTTAGGGTTAGGGTGAGGGTGAGGGTTAGGTTTATAGTGAGGGTGAGGGTTAGGGATAGGATTAGGTTTAGGGTGAGGGTTTGGGTTAGGGTTAAGTTGAGGGTGACGTTTCGGTTGAGGGTTAGAGATAGGGTTAGGGTGAGGGTGAGGGTTAGGTATAGGTTTAGAGTTAGGCTGAGGGGGAGGGGGAGGGTTAGGGTTAGGGTAAGGGTGAGGGTGAGGGTTAGGATTAGGTTTAGGTTTAGGGTTAGGCTTAGGGTTAGGGTTAGGGTAAGTGTTAGGGTGAGTGTGAGGGTTAGGGTTAGGGTGAGGGTAAGGATTAGGGTCAGGGTTAAGGTGATGGTGAGAGTTAGGGTGAGGGTTAGGGTTAGGTTGACGGTTACGGTTAGGTTGAGGGTTCCGGTGAGGGGTAGGTTTATGGTTAGGGTTAGGGTAAGGGTAAAGGTTAGGGTGAGGTTTAGCGTGAGGGTGAGGTTTAGGGAGAGGTTTAGGGTTATGGTGAGGGTTAGATTGAGGGTTAGGTTTAGGATTAGGGTGAGGGTATGTGTTAGGGTGAGGGTTAGGGTGAGTGTTAGTGTTAGGATGATGGTTAGGGATAGGGTTAGGGTTAGGGTTTGGGTGACGGTGAGGTTGAGGGTGAGGTTTAGTGTTAGGTTCAGGGTAAGGGTGAGGTTCACGGTTAGGATTAGAGTTAGGGTTAGTGTTAGACTGAGGGTGAGGGTGAGGGTGAGGGTTAGGGTTAGGGTGAGAGTGAGTGTTACGGTTAGGTTTAAGAAGAGGGTTAGTGTTAGGGTTAGGGTAAGGTAAGGTTTAGGGTGAGGTTTAGGGTGAGAGTGAGGTTTAGGGAGAGGGTTAAGATTAAGGTGAGGGTTAGGGTGATGGTTAGGGTTAGGGTTAGGGTGAGGGTATGTGTTAGGTTGAGGTTTAAGGTGAGGGTTAAGGTTAGGTGAGGGTTAGGTTTAGTTTTAGGCTGAGGGTGAGGGTGAGGTTTAGTGTTAGGGTGATCTTTAGGGTTAGGGTGAGGTTTAGGTTTAGGTTTAGGATTAGGATTAGGCTGAGGGGTGGTGTTAGGATTAGTGTTAGGGTGAGGGTTTGGGTTAGGGTTAGTGTGGGGGTTAGTGTGAGGGTTAGGGTGAGGGTGAGGTTAAGAGTTAGGGTTAGGGTTAGTGTGAGGGTTAGAGTGAGGGTTAGGGTTAGGTTTAGGTTTAGGTTGAGGGTGAGGATGAGGGTTAGGATTAGGGTTAGGAATAGGGTTATTTTTAAGTTTAGGGTTAGTGTTAGGGTGAGGGTGAGGTTTAGGTTTAGGTTTAGGGTTAAGGTTATTGTTACAGTTAGGGTTAGGGTGAGGGTGAGGGTTAGGTTATGTGTGAGGGTTAGGTTTAGGTTTAGGATTCGTGAGAGTAAAGGATTAGGGTAAATTTGAGCTTTAGGGTTCGCATTAGGGTAAGGGTTATTGTTAGGGTGAGGGTTAGGGTTAGGGTTAGGGTTAGGGTGAGGGTGAGGTTGGGGGTTAGTTTTAAGTTTAGGGTGAGGGTTAGGGTTGGTGTGAGGGTCAGGGATAGGTTTAGGGTGAGGGTGAGGAAGAGGTTTAGGATTAGGGCTAGGAATAGGGTTATTGTTAGTGTTAGGATTAGCATATGAGAGAGGGTGAAGATGAGGTTTGGGGTTAGTTTGAGAGGTAGGGTGAAGGTGAGTGTGAGGGTTAGGCTGAGGCTGAGGGTCATGGTTATTGTTAGTGTTAGGGTGAGGGTTAGGGTTAGGTTTAGGGTTATGGTGGGGGTTAGGGTGAGGGTTGGGGTTAGGGTTTGGGTTATGGTTAGGATGAGGTTTAGGGTTAGGGTGAGGGGTTAAGGTGAGGGTGAGGGTTAGGTTGAGGGTTAGGGTTAGGTTTAGGGTGAGGGTTATCGTTAGGATTAGGTTTAGGATGAGGGCTAGGGTGAGAGTGAATGTTAGTGTTAGGGTTAGGGTTAAGTTGAGGGTTAGGGTTAGGGTTAGGGTTAGGGTGACGGTGATGGTGCGGGTGAGGTTTAGTGTTAGGTTGAGTGTGAGGGTGAGGTTCAGGGTTAGGATTAGGGTTACGGTTAATGTTTTGTTGAGGGTGAGGGTCAGTTTGATGGTTAGGGTTAGATTTAGGGTGAGGTTTAGAGTTAGGGTTAGTGTGAGGATTAGGTTTAGATTTAGGGTGAGGGTAAGGGTTATGGTGAGGTTTAGGGTGAGGATAAGTGTTAGGGAGAGGGTTAGGGTTAGGGTGAGGGTTAGGTATAGGTTTACAGTTAGGTTGAGGGTGAGGCTGAAGTTTAGGTTAGGGTTAGTGTGATGGTGAGGGTGAGGGTTAGGATTAGGGTTAGAGTTAGGGTTAGGCTGAGGTTGAGGATGACCCTGAGGGTGAGGGTGAGGTTTCGAATTAGGGTGATGTTTAGGGTGAGGGTTAGGGTGAGGGTGAGTGTTAGGGTTTGGTTTATGTTTAGGCTGAGGGTTAGGGTTATGGTTAGGGTGAGGGTTAGGGTTAATGAGAGGGTTAGGGTTAGGGTGAGTGTTAGGGTTAAGGTGATGGTAAGGGTGAAGGTGAGGGTTAGTGTTAGTTTTAGGGTTGGCCTGAAGATTCGTGTGAGCATTATGATTAGGGTTAGTGTTAGTGTTAGGATTAGGATTAGGGTGAGCCTTAGGCTGACAGGTAGGATGAGGGTTAGGGTGAGGGTTAGGTTTAGTGTGATTGTTAGGGTTAGGGATAGGGTGAGGGTACGGGTTAGGGTCAGGGATAGGGTGAGGGTTAGTTTTTGGGTTAGGGTTAGGTTTAGGATTAGGGTTAGGGTGAGGGTGTGGGTTAGGTTTAGGGTGAGGGTGTGGGTAGGTTTTAGGGTTCTAATTAGGCCGAGGGTTAGGATAAAGGTTATGGTTAGGATTAGGGTAAGTGTGAGGATTAGGGTTATGGTTAAGGTTAGGATTAGGGTGAAAGTGAGGGTGAGGGTTAGGGTTAGGTTGAGGGTGAGGGTTAGGGTTAGCATTAGGGTGAGGGTGAGGATTAGGGTTAGGGTTAGGGTGATATTTAGGGTGAGGGTGAGGGTGAGGCTTAGGGTGAGTGTGAGCGTTAGGGTGTGGGTGAGGTTTAGGTTTAGTATTTGAATTCGGGTGTGGGTTAGAGTTCGGGTTAGGGTGAGGCTGAGAGTTAGGGTGAGGGTTAGTGTTAAGGTTAGGTTTAGGCTTAGGATTTATATGAGGATTAGGGTTAGGGTTAGGGTTAGGGTGAGGGTAAGTTTTAGGGTTATAGTTAGGATAAGGTTTAGGGTGAGGGTTAGGGTGACAGTATGGGCTAGTTTTAGTGTGAGTATTAGGATGAGTGTTAGGGTGAGGGTTAGGTTTAGTGTTAGGGTTAGGGTGAGGGTGAGGTTTAGGGATAAGATGAGGGTTAGGGTGAGGGTTTGGGTTAGGGTTAAGTTGAGGTTGACGGTTCGGTTGAGAGTTAGGGTTAGGGTTAGAGTTAGGTATAGGTTTAGAGTTAGGCTGAGGGTGAGGTTGAGGGTTAGGGTAAGGGTTAGGGTGAGGGTGAGGGTGAGGGTTAGGATTAGGTTTAGGTTTAGGTTTAGGGTTAGGCTTAGGGTTAGGGTTAGGGTAAGCGTTAGGGTTAGTGTGAGGGTTAAGGTTAGGTTGAGGGTAAGGTTTAGGGTGAGGGTTAAGGTGATGGTGAGGGGTTAGGGTGAGGGTTAGGTTTAGGTTGAGAGTCAGGGTTAGGTTGATGGTTCCGGTGAGGGGTAGGTTTATGGTTAGGGTTAGGGTAAGGGTACAGGTTAGGGTGAGGTTTAGCTTGAGGATGAGGTTTAAGGAGAGGGTTAGGGTTAGGTTGAGGGTTAGAGTGAGGATTAGGGTTAGGATTAGGGAGAGGGTATGTGTTAGGTTGAGGGTTAGGGTGAGTGCTAGTGTTAGGATGATGGTTAGGGATAGGGATAGGGTTAGGTTTTGGGTGACGGTGAGGTTGAGGGTTAGTTTTAGGGTTAGGTTCAGAGTGAGGGTGAGGTTCAGGGTTAGGATTAGGGTTAGAGTTAGTGTTAGACTGAGGGTGAGGGTGAGGGTGAGGGTTAGGGTTAGGGTGATAGTAAGTGTTAGGGTTAGGTTTAGGATGAGCGTTAGGGTTAGGGTTAGGGTAAGGTAAGGTTTAAGGTGAGGTTTAGGGTGAGAGTGAGGTTTAGGGAGAGGGTTAGGGTTAAAGTGAGGGTTAGGGTGATGGTTAGGTTTAGGATTAGTGTGAGGGTATGTGTTAGGTTGAGGTTTACGGTGAGGGTTAAGGTTAGGGTGAGGGTTAGGTTTAGTTTTAGGTTGAGGGTGAGGGTGAGGGTGAGGTTTAGGGTTAGGGTGATCTTTAGGGTTAGGGTGAGGTTTAGGTTTAGGTTTAGGATTAGGATTAGGCTGAGGGGTGGTGTTAGGATTAGTGTTAGGGTGAGGGTTTGGATTAGGGTTAGGGTTGGGGTTAGTGTGAGGGTTAGGGTTAGGGTGAGGGTAAGGGTTAGGTTTAGGTTTAGTGTGAGGGTTAGAGTGAGGGTTAGGGTTAGGTTTAGGCTTATTGTGAGGGTGAGGATGAGGGTTAGGAACAGGGTTATTTTTAAATTTAGGGTTAGTGTTAGGGTGAGGGTGAGGTTTAGGTTTAGGTTTAGGGTTAGGGTTATTGTTACGGTTAGTGTGAGGGTGAGGGTGAGGGTTAGGTTATGTGTGAGGTTTAGGTTTAGGTTTAGGATTCGTGAGAATAAAGGATTAGGGTGAGGGTTAGCGTAAGTTTGAGCTTTAGGGTTAGCATTAGGGTAACGGTTATTGTTAGGGTGAGGGTTAGTCTTAGGGTTAGGGTTAGCGTGAGGGTGAGGTTGCGGGTTAGTGTTAAGTTTAGGGTGATGGTTAGGGTTGGTGTGAGGGTCAGGGATAGGGATAGGGGGAGGGTGAGGATGAGGTTTAGGATTAGGGTTAGGGAAAGCGTTATTTTTAGTGTTAGGATTAGGGTAATAGAGAGGGTGAAGATGAGGTTTAGGGTTAGTTTGAGAGGTAGGGTGAAGGTGAGGGTAAGGGTTAGGGTGAGGGTTAGCCTGAGGCTTAGGGTTATGGTTATTGTTAGTGTTAGGGTGAGGGTTAGGGTTAGATTTAGGGTTATGGTTAGGGTGAGTGTGAGGGTTAGGGTTAGGGTGAGGGTTACGGTTTGTATTAGGGTTAGGATGAGGGCTAGGGTGAGAGTGAGTGTTAGTGTTAGGTTTAGGGTTAAGTTGAGGGTTAGGGCTATGGTTAGGGTGACGGTGAGGGTGAGGTTGAGGTTTAGTGTTAGGTTGAGTGTGAGGGTGAGGTTCAGGGTTAGGATTAGGGTTAGGGTTAATGTTTTGCTGAGGGTGAGGGTCAGGTTGAGGGTTAGGGTTAGATTTAGGGTGAGGTTTAGAGTTAGGGTTAGTGTGAGGATTAGGGTTAGATTTAGGGTAAGGGTAAGGGTTATGGTGAGGTTTAGGGTGAGGGTGAGTGTTAGGGAGAGGGTTAGGGTGAGGGTGAGGGTTAGGTATAGGTTTACAGTTAGGTTGAGGTTGAGGCTGAGGATTAGGTTAGGTTTATTGTGATGGTGAGGGTGAGGGTTAGGATTAGGTTTAGACTTAGGTTTAGGCTGAGGGTGAGGATGACCCTGAGGGTGAGGGTGAGGTTTAGAATTAGGGTGATGTTTAGGGTTAGGGTTAGGGTGAGGAGGAGTGTTAGGGTTAGGTTTATGTTTAGGCTGAGGGTTAGGGTTATGGTTTGGGTGAGGGTTAGTTTTAGTGTGAGGATTAGGGTTAGGGTGAGGGTTAGGATTAAGGTCATGGTAAGGGTGAGGGTGAGGGGTAGTGTTAGTTTTAGGTTTGGCCTGAAGATTCGTGTGAGTATTACCATTAGGTGTAGTGTTAGTGTTAGGATTAGGATTAGGGTGAGCCTTAGCCTGAGGGGTAGGGTGAGGGTTAGGGTGAGGGTTATATTTAGTGTGATTGTTAGGGTTATGGATAGGGTGAGGGTACGGGTTAGAGTGAGGGATAGGGTGAGGGTGAGTTTTAGGGTTAGAGTTAGGTTTAGGATTAGGGTTAGGGTGAGGGTGTGGGTTACGGTTAGGGTGAGGTTGTGTGTAGGGTTTAGGGTTACAATTAGGCTGAGGGTTAGGATAAAGGTTATGGTTAGGATTAGGGTTAGTGTGAGGATTAGTGTTATGGTTAAAGTTAGGGTTAGGGTGAAGTTGAGGGTGAGGGTTACGGTTAGGTTGAGGTTGAGGGTTAGGGTTAGCATTAGGGTGAGGGTGAGGGTTAGGGTTAGGGTTAGGGTGAGTGTTAGGGTTAGGGTGATACTTAGGGTGAGGGTGAGGGCTAGGGTGAATGTGAGGGTTTGGGTGAGTGTGAGCGTTAGGGTGTGAGTGAGGGTTAGGTTTAGTATTTGAATTAGGGTGTGGGTTAGAGTTCGGGTTAGGGTGAGGGTGAGGTTTAGGTTGAGGGTTAGGGTTAGGATTAGGTTTAGGCTTAGGATTAGTGTGAGGATTAGGGTTAGGGTTAGGTTTAGGGTGAGGGTAAGGTTTAGGGTTATAGTTAGGATAAGTTTTAGGGTGAGGGTTAGGGTGATAGTGAGGGCTAGTTTTAGTGTGAGTGTTAGGATGAGTGTTAGGGTGAGGGTTAGGTTTAGTGTTAGGGTTAGGGTGAGGGTGAGGGTTAGGTTTATAGTGAGGGTGAGGATTAGCGATAGGATTAGGGTTAGGGTGAGGGTTTGGGTTGGGGTTAAGTTGAGGGTGACGGTTCGGTTGAGGGTTAGGGATAGGTTTAGTGTTAGGGTGAGCGTTAGGTATAGGTTTAGAGTTAGGCTGAGGGTGAGGGTGAGGGTTAGGGTTAGGGTTAGGGTGAGGGTGAGGGTTAGGATTAGGTTTAGCCTGAGGGTTAGGGTTAGGGTAAGGTTTAGGGTTAGTGTGGGGTTTAGGGTTAGGGTGAGGGGAAGGGTTAGGGTGAGGGTTAAGGTGACGTTGAGCTTGAGGGTGAGGTTTAGGGTTAGGTTCAGGGTGAGGGTGAGGTTCAGGGTTAGGATTAGGGTTAGGGTCAGTGTTAGACTGAGGGTGAGGGTGAGCGTTAGGGTTAGGGTGAGAGTGAGTGTTAGGGTTAGGTTTAGGATGAGGGTTAGTGTTAGGGTTAGGTAAGGTAAGGTTTAGGGTGAGGTTTAGGGTGAGAGTGAGGTTTAGGGAGATGGTTAGGGTTAAGGTGAGGGTTAGGGTGATGTTTAGGGTTAGGGTTAGGGTGAGGGTATATGTTAGGTTGAGGTTTACAGTGAGGGTTAAGGTTAGGGTGAGGGTTAGGTTTAGTTTTAGGCTGAGGGTGAGGGTGAGGTTTAGGGTTAGGGTGATCTTTAGGGTTAGGGTGAGGTTTAGGTTTAGGTTTAGGTTTAGGATTAGGATTAGGCTGAGAGGTGGTGCTAGGATTAGTGTTAGGGTGAGGGTTTGGGTTAGGGTTAGGTTTGGGTATAGTGTGAGGTTTAGGGTTAGGGTGACAGTAAGGGTTAGGGTTAGGGTTAGTGTGAAGTTTAGAGTGAGGTTTAGGGTTAGGTTTAGGGTTAGGGTTATTGTTACAGTTAGTTTTAGGGTGAGGGTGAGGGTTAGGTTATGTGTGAGGGTTAGGTTTAGGTTTAGGTTTCGTGAGAGTAAAGGATTAAGGTGAGGGTTAGGGTAAGTTTGAGCTTTAAGGTTAGCATTAGGGTAAGGGTTATTGTTAGGGTGTGGGTTAGGGTTAGGGTTAGGGTGAGGGAGAGGTTTTGGGGTTAGTGTTAAGTTTAGGGTGAGGGTTAGGGTTGGTGTGAGGGTCAGGGATAGGATTAGGATGTGGGTGAGGGTTAGGTTTAGGATTAGGGTTATGAATAGGGTTATTGTTAGGGTTAGGGTTAGGGTAAGAGAGAGGGTGAAGATGAGGTTTAGGTTTAGTTTGAGAGGTAGGGTGAAGGTGAGAGTCATGGTTAGGGTGAGGGTTAGGCTGAGGCTGAGGGTAATGGTTATTGTTTGTGTTAGGGTTTGGGTTAGGGTTAAGTCAAGGTTGACGTTTCGGTTGAGGGTTAGCGTTAGGGTGAGGGTTAGGTATAGGTTTAGAGTTAGGCTGAGGCTGAGGCTGAGGCTGAGGGTTAGGGTTAGGGTGAGGGTTAGGGTTAGGTTAAGGGTTAAGGTTAGTGTGAGGGTTAGGGTTAGTTTGAGGGTAAGGGTTAGGGTGAGGGTGAGGGTTAGGGTTAGGTTTAGGGTTAGCATGAGGATTCGGTTGAGCATTAGGATTACTGTTAGTGTTAGTATTAGGGTTAGGGTTAAGGTGAGGGTTAGTGTGAGGGTTAGGATTAGGGGTACGGTGAGGTTTAGTGTGAGGGATAGGGTTAGGGTGAGTTGTATGGTGAGGGTGAGGGTTAGGATTAAGCTGAGGGTAAGGGTTAGGGTTAGGGTTAGGGTGAGGGTGAAGGTTAGTGTTAGCATTAGGTTTAGGGTGAGGGGGAGGGTTAGTGTTAGTGTTAGGTTTAGGGTGAGGTCTAGGCTGAGGGTGACTGTTAGTTTATTTTTAGGGATAGGGTGAGGGTTAGGGTAGGGTTAGAGTGAGCATTAGGCAGAGTGGTAGGGTTAGGTTTAGGGAGCGGGTTAGGTTTAGTGTGATTGTTAGGTTTAAGGTTAGGGTGAGGGTAAGGTTTAGGGTGAGGGATAGGATGAGGATGAGGGTTAGGGTTAGAATTAGGATTAGGGTTAGGGTTAGGGTGAGGGTTAGGTTTAGGTTTAGGTTTAAGGTGAGGGTGAGGGTTAGGGTTAGGGTGATGGTGAGGGTAGGGTATAGGGTTAGGATTAGGGTAAGGGTTAGGATGAAGGTTATGGTTAGGGAAAGGTTCGTGTGAGTATTAGGTTTAGGGTTAGTGTTTGGGTTAGTGTTCGGGTGAGGGTGTGTGTAAGGGATAGGGTGAGATTTAGGTTTTGGGTTAGCATTAGAGTGAGGCTTAGGGTTAGGGTTAGGGTGAGGGTTAGGGTAAGGTTGAGCGTTAGGGTTAGCATTAGGGTTAGGGTTAGAGTTAGTGTGAGGGTTAGGTTTAGTGTTAGGGTTAGCGTGAGGGTTAGGGTTAGGGTTAGGGTTAGGGTGAGGTTTAGGGTTAGGGATAGGTGTAGGATTAGATTGAGGGTGAGGGTGAGGTTTAGGGTTAGGGTGAGGATTAGATTTATGTTTAAGTTTAGGGTTAGGGTTAGGGGGAGGGTGAGGGTTAGGTCTAGGCTGAGTGTAAGTTTTAGCGTGAGGTTTAGGATGAGGGTGAAGGTTAGGGTTAGCATTAGATTTAGGGTGAGTGTTAGGGTTATTGTTACTGTTAGGGTGAGGGTTAGGGTCAGGTTTAGGGTTAGGATGAGGGTTAGGGTTAGGGTGAGGGTTAGGTTAGGGTTAGGGTTAGGGCTAGGCTGAGGATGAGGATTAGGGTTAGGTTTAGGGATAGGGTGAGGATTAGGGTTAGGGTTAGGGTTAGGGTGAGTGTTAGGCTGAGGAGTAGGGTTAGGGTTACGGTGAGGGTTAGGTTTAGTGTGATTGTTAGGGTTTGGGTTAGCCTGAGTGTAAGGGTTAGGGTGAGAGATAGGGTGAGTGTGAGTTTAAGGTTAGGGTTAGGTTTAGGATTAGGGGGAGTGTGAGGGTGAGTGTTAGGTTTAGGGTAAGGGTGAGGGTAGGGTTTAGGGTTAGAATTAGGGTGAGGGTTAGAATGAAGGTTATGGTTATGATTAGGTTTAGTGTGAGGTTTATGGTTATGGTTAAGCTTAGGGTTAGGGTTAGGGTGAACGTGAGGGTAAGGTTTAGGGTGAGGGTAAGTGTTAGAGTGAGGGTTATGGTGAGGGCGAAGGTTAGGGTTAGCATTTTGTTTAGGGTGAGGGTGAGGGTTAGTGTTAGGGTTAGGGTTAGGGTGAGGGCTAGGCTGAGGCTGAGGGTTAGGCTTAGGTTTAGGGATAGGGTGAGGATTAGGGTTACGGTTACAGTGAGGCTTAGTTTTAGTGTGATTGTTAGGTTTAGGGTTAGGGTGAGGGTAAGGGTTAGTGTGATGGATAGGGTGGGGTGAGGGTTAGTGTTAGCATTAGGGTTAGGGTTAGGGTTATGTTGAGGGTTAGGATTAGGTTTAAGATTAGGGTGAGGGTGAGATTTAGGGTTAGGGTGATGGTGAGGGTAAGGTTTAAGTTTAGGATTAGGATGAGAGTTAGGATAAAGGTTATGGTTCAGTTTAGGGTTAGTGTGTGGATTAGGTTTAGGGTTAGGGTTAGGGTTAGGGTTAGGGTTATGGTGAGGGTGAGTGTTAGGGTTAGGGTGAGCGTTAGGTTTAGGTTTAGCATTAGGGTGAGGGATAGGGTTAGGGTTATGGTAAGGTTTAGGGTGAGGGATAAGTTGAGGGTGAGGGTTAAGGTCAGCATTAGCGTTAGGGTTAGGGTTAGGGTTAAGTTTAGGATAAGGGTGAGGGTGAGAGTTAGGGTTAGGGTTAAGGTGAGGGTTGGGGTGAGGGTTAGGGTTAGGGTTAGGGTGAGGGTATGTGTTAGGTTGAGGGTTAAGGTGAGGGTTAACGTTAGGTTGAGGGTTACGGTTATTGTTAGGGTTATTCCCAGGGTGTGGGTGAGGGTGAGGGTTAGGGTTAGGGTTATCTTTAGGGTTAGGGTGTGGTTTGGTTTAGGTTTAGGTTGGGGATGAGGATTAGGCTGAGTGGTGGGGTTTGGATTAGGGTTAGGGTGAGGGTTAGGGTTAAGGTCAGGGTGAGGGTGAGGGTCAGGGTTAAGGTGTGGGTAAGGGGGAGGGGAGGTGTAGGGTTAGGGTTAGGTTTGACCTGAGGATTCGGGTGAGCATTAGGATTACTGCTAGTGTTAGTGTTAGGAATAGGATTAGAGTGACGGTTAGGGGGAGGGTTAGGGTTAGCGTTAGGGTGACATTTAGGGTGAGGGTTAGGGTTAGGGTGAATTTTAGGGTGAGGGTGAGGGTTAGGTTTAGTGTGAGGGTAAGGGTTAGGGTGAGGGTTAAGGTGAGGATGAATGTTAGGGTTAGCATTAGGTTTAGGGTGAGGGTGAGGGTTAGGGTTAGGGTTAGGATGAGCGTTAGGCTGAGGGGAGGGGTAGGGTTAGGGTTAGGGTGAGGGTTAGGTTTAGTGTGATTGTTAGGGTTAGGGTTAGGGTGAGGGTAAGGGTTAGGGTTAGAGATAGGGTAAGTGTGAGTTTTAGGGTTAGGGTTATTTGTAGGATTAGGATGAGTGTGAGGGTGAGGGTTAGGGTTAGGGTGAGGGTGAGGGTAGGGTTTAGTTTTAGAATTAGGGTGAGGGTTAGTATGAAGGTTATGGTTAGCGTTAGGGTAAGTGTGAGGTTTATGGTTATGTTTAAGGTTAGGGTTAGGGTTAGGGTGAAGGTGAGGGTTAGGTTTAGGTTCAGGGTAAGTGTTAAGGTGAGGGTTAGGGTGAGGGTGAAGGTTAGGGATAGCATTAGGTTTAGGGTGAGGGTGAGGTTTAGTGTTAGTATTAGGGTTAGGGTGAGGGCCAAGCTGAGGGTGAGGTTTAGGGTAAGTTTAAGGGATAGGGTGAGGATTAGGATTGGGGTTAGGATGAGGTTTAGGTTTAGTGTGATTGTTAGGTTTAGGGTTAGGGTGAGGGTAAAGGTTAGTGTGAGGGATAGGGTGAGGGTGAGGGTTAGGGTTAGGGTGATGGTGAAGGTAGGGTTTAGGGTTAGGATTAGGGTGAGATTTAGGATGAAGGTGAAGGTTTGGGTTAGGGTTAGTGTGAGGATTAGGTTTAGGGTTAGGGTTAAGTTTAGGGTTAGGGTGATTGTGAGTGTTAGGGTTAGGGTGTGCGTAGGGTTTAGGTTTAGCATTAGGGTTAGGGTTAGGGTTAGGGTGAGGGTTAGGGTAAGGGTGAGCGTTAGGGTTAGCATTAGGTTTATGGTTAGGGTTAGTGTGAGGGTTAGGTTTAGGGTTAGGGTTAGGGTGAGGGTGAGGGTGAAGGTTAGGGTGAAGGTTAGGGTGAGTGTTAGGTTTAGGGTTGAGGGTTAGTGTTAGTGTTAGTGTTAGGGTGTATGTTAGGGTGAGGTTTAGGTTTAGGGTTAGGGTGACGTTTAGGGTGAGGGTTTGTGTTAGGGTGAGTTTTAGGGTGAGGGTGAGGGTTAGGCTTATGGTGTGGGTAAGGGTTGGGTGAGGGTTAGGGTGAGGGTGAAGTTTAGGGTTAGCATTAGGTTTAAGGTGAGGGTGAGGGTTTGGGTTAGGTTTAGGGCTAGGCTGAGGATGGGGATTAGGGTTAGCTTTAGGGATAGGGTGAGGATTAGGATTAGGGTTAGGTTTAGGGTGAGCCTTAGGCTGAGGGGTAGGGTTAGTGTTAGTGTGAGCGTTAGGTTTTGTGTGATTGTTAGGGTGAGGGTGAGGGTGAGGGTAAGGGATAGGTGAGAGATAGGGTGAGGGTGTGGGTTAGGGTTAGGGTTAGGTTTAGGTTTAGGGTGATTGTGAGGGTGAGGGTTAGGGTTAGGGTGAGTGTGAGGGTAGGGTTTAGGGTTAGAATTAGGGTGAATGTTAGGATGAAATTTATGGTTATGGTTAGGGTTAGTGTGAGGATTATGGTTATGGTTAAAGTTAGGGTTAGTGTGAGGGTGAGGGTTACGTTGAGGGCAAGGGTTAGGGTGAGGCATAGGGTGAGGGTGAGGGTTAGGGTCAGCATTAGGGTTAGGGTTAGGGTTAGGGTTAGGGTGAGGGTTAGGGTTAGGTTTAGGTTTAGGATGAGGGTGAGAGTTAGGGTTATTGTGATGGTGAGTGTAGGGTTTAGGGTTAGGATTAGTGTGAGTTTTAGGATGAAGGTTATGGTTATGGTTAGGGTTAGGGTTAGAGTGAGGGTTAGGATTATTTTTAGCATTATGGTTAGGGTTATGGGGAGGGTTAGGTTGAGTGTGAGGGTTAGGTTTAGGATTAGGGTTAGTGTGAGGATTAGGGTTATGGTTAAGGTTAGGGTTAGGGTTAAGGTGAAGGTTAGGGTTAGGGTTTATTGTGAAGTTTAGCGTTAGGGTTATTGTTAGGGTTAGGGTCGGCTTAGGGTGAGGGTGAGATTTAGTATTTGGGTTAGCGTTAGGGTTAGCCTGAGGTTGAGGGAGAGGGTTAGGTTTAGGATTAGCGTTAGGTTTAGGGTTAGGCTTAGGGTGAGGGTGATGGAGAGGGGGAGGCTTAGGCTGAGTTTTTGGGTTAGGGTGAGGGTGAGAGTTAGGGTTACTGTGATATTTAGTGTGAGGTTGAGGGTGAGGGTTTGTTTGAGGTTTATTATTAGTGTGAGTGTGAGCATGAGGGTTAGGGTGAGGGTGAGGGTGAGGGTAGGATTTAGAGTTAGAATTAGGGTGAGGGTTAGGATGAAGTTTATGGTTATGGTTAGGGTTAGTTTGAGGATTAGGGTTATGGTTAAGGTTAGGGTTAGGGTTAGGGTGAGGTTGAGGGTTATGTTGAGGGCAAGGGTTAGGGTGAGGGATAGGGTGAGGGTGAGGGTTAGGGTTAGCATTAGGGTTAGGGTTAGGGTTAGGGTTAGCTTTAGGGTTAGCCTGAGGGTGAGGGAGAGGGTTACATTTAAGATTAGCGTTAGGTTTAGGGTTAGGCTTATTGTGAGGGTGATGGTGAGGGTGAGGCTTAGGGTGACGTTTAGGGATAGGTTTAGGGTAAGGGATACGGTTAGGGTGATATTTAGGCTGAGGTTGAGGGTTAGGGTGAGGGCGAGGGTTAGGGTGAGGGTGAGGTTTAGGGTGTGGGTGAGGATTAGGGGGACTGTGAGGGTGAGGGTGAGGGTGAGTTTTAGGGTGAGGTTCAGGGTTAGGGTTAGGATTAGACTTAGGGTGAGGGTTAGGGTTAGGGTTAGGGAGAGGGTGAGGGTTAGGGTGAGGGTTAGAGTTAGGGCTATTTTTAGGCTTAGGATTAGTGTGAGGAATCGGGTTAGGGTTAGTGTTAGGGTGAGGGTAAGGGTTAGCGTTATAGTTAGGGTAAGGTTTAGGGTGAGGGTTAGTGTGAGAGTGAGGGCTAGTTTTAGTTTGAGTGTTAGGGTGAGGGTTAGGTTTAGTGTTAGGGGATGGGTGAGAGTGAGGTTTAGGTTTAGGGCGAGGGTGAGCTTTAGGAATAGGGTTAGTGTTAGGGTTATTGTTATGGTTAGGTTTAGGGTTAGGGTGTGGGTGAAGTTTAGGGTTAAGTTTAGCATTTGGCTTAGCATGAGGGTGAGGGAGAGGGTTAGGTTTAGGATTAGGGTTAGGTTTAGGGTTAAGCTTAGGGTGAGGATGATGGTGAGGGTGAGGCTTAGGGTGAGGGTTAGGTTTAGGGTTAGCGTGAGGTTTAGTGTTAGTGTGATATTTAGGGTAAGGGTGAGGGTTAGGGTGAGGTTGAAGGTTAGGGTTAGTGTGAGGGTTAGGGTGTGGGTGAGGGTTAGGGTAACAGTGAGGGTTAGGGTGAGGGTTAAGGTTAGGTTTAGGATGAGGGTGAGGGTTAGCATTAGCGTGATGCTGAGTGTAGGGTTTAGGGTTAGGATTAGGGTGAGGGTTAGGATGAAGGTTATTTTTAGGGTTAGGGTTAGTGTGAGGATTAGGTTTATGGTTAGGTTTAGAGTTAGGATTAGGGTGAGGGTGAGGTTTAGGGTTAGGTTGAGGGTGAGGGTTAGGGTTATCATTAGGGTGAGGGTGTGCGTAAGGGTTAGGGTTAGAGTGAGGTTTAATGTAAGGTTGAGCGTTAGGGTTAGCATTAGTTGTACGGTTAAGGTTTAGGGTGAGGGTTAGGTTTATGGTTAGTGTTGGGGTGAGGGTGAGGGTGAGGGTTAGTGTTAAGGTTAGGGTGAGGGTTAGGGTTAGGGTGAGAATGAGGGTAGGGATTAGGGTTAGAATTAGGGTGAGTGTTGGGATGAAGGTTATGATTAGGGTTAGGGTTAGTTTGAGGATTAGTTTTATGGTTAAGGTTAGGTTTAAGGTTAGGGTGAAGGTGAGGGTTACGGTTAGGGTTCAGGTTATGGTTAGGGTTATTTTTTGGGTTAGGTTTAGGCTTAGGGTATGGGTGAGGGTTAGGATTAGGGTTAGCATTAGGTTTAGGGTTAGGCTGACGGTTAGGGTGATGGTGAGGGTGAGGCTTAGGCTGAGGTTTTGGGTTAGGGTTAGGGTTAGGGTTAGGTTTAATGTGATATTTAGGGTGAGAGTGAGGGTTAGGATGAGGGTGAGGGTTAGGGTGAGTGTGAGGTTTAGGGTGTGAGTGAGGGTTAAGGTGACGCTGAGGGTTAGGGTGAGGGTGAGGGTTAGGATTTGTGTGAGGGTTAGGGTTAGGGTTAGGGTGAGGGTTGGGATTAGGGTTAGGGTTATTGTGAGGTTTAGGGTGAGGGTTAGGGTTAGGGTGAGTGTTAGGTTGAGGGTGAGGGTTAGGTTTAAAGTGAGCATAATTTTTAGTGTGAGGGTTAGGGTGAGTTTGAAGATTAGGCTTAGCATTAGTGTTAAGGTGAGGGTGAGGCTTAGGGTGAGGGTTAGGGTTAGGGTTAGGGTGAGGGTGAGGTTTAGGGTGAGGGTTATGGTTAGGGTTAGATTTACGGTTAGTGTGAAGATGAGGGTTAGTGTTAGCGTGAGGGTAAGGTTTAGGGTGAGGTTTAGGAAGAGGTTTAGGTTTACTGTGAAAGTTAGGGTGAGGGTTAGTGTTTGGGTTAGGGTGAGGTTATGTGTTATGCTGAGGGTTAGGATGAGGGTTAAATTTAGGGTGAGTGTTAGGGATAGGGTTAGGGTTAGAGTTAGGATGAGGTTGAGGGTGATGGTTAGGGTTAGGGTGAGTGTGAGGGTGAGGATGATGTTCACGGTTCGGATTAATGTTAGGGTTACGGTTAGGCTGAGTGTGAGGTTGAGGGTGAGGGTAAGCCTTAGGGTGATTTTTAGGGTTAGGGTGAGCTTTAGGTTTAGGTTTAGGTTGAGGATTACGCTGAGGGGTGTGTTTAGTTTTAGGGTTAAGGTGAGGGTTAGGGTTAGGGTCTTTGTTAGGGTTAGGGTTAGGGTTAGGTTTAGTGTGAGGGTGAGGGTGAGGATGAGGGTTAGGATTAGGGTTAGGGATAGCGTTATTATTAGGGTTAGGGTTAGGGTTAGGGTGAGGGTGAGGGTTAGGTTTAGGGTTAGGATTAGGATTATTTTTAGCATTATGGTTAAGGTTAGGTTTAGTGTGAGGGTTAGGTTTAGGCTTAGGGTTAGGGTGCAGGTAAGGGTTAGGGTGAGGGTTAGGGTAAGGGTGAGCATTAAGTTTAGCATTAGGTTTAGGGTTACGGTTAGGGTGAGAGTTAGGTTTAGATTTAGAGTTAGGGTGAGTGTGAGGGTGAGGGTTATGGTGAGGGTGGGATTGCGGGTTAGGATTAGGGTTAGGGTAAGGGAGAGAGTGATGATTAGGTTTAGGGTTAGGGTTACGGTGAGGGTGAGGTTTAGGGTTAGGGTTAGGTTGAGTTTTAGCCTTCGTGTGAGGGTTGGGTGAGCGTGACGTAAGGGTTAGAGTGAGGGTTAAGTTGAGGGTGAGAGTTAGGATTAGGGTTAGGGTTATGGTTAGGGTTATTGTGAGGGTTAGGGTTAGGTTTAGGGTTAGTGTGAGTATTAGGCATAGGCTTAGGGTTAGGGTGAGGGTTAGGTTTAGTTTGAGGGGTAGGGTGACGGTGAGGATAAGGGTTAGGGTGAGGCTGAGGGTTAGGGTTATTGTGAGTGATAGGGTGAGGAATATGGTTAGTTTAGGGTTATGTTGGGGTTTACAATGAGGGTTGGGTTTAGGGTTAGATTTATGGTTAGGATGAGGTTTAGGGTTAGATTGAGGTTTAGGGTGAGGCTGAGGGTTAGGGTGAGGGTGAGGGTTAGGATTAGGATTAGGTTTTGGATGAGGGCTAGGGTGAGTGTGAGGGTTAGGGTTATGGTTAGGGTTAGGATTAGGGAGAGCGTTCGGGTGATGGGTAGGTTTAGGGTTACGTTTAGGGTGAGGGTAAGGGTTAGGGTGAGGTTTAGGGTGAGGGTGAGTTTTAGGGTGAGGTTTAGGGTTAAGGTGAGGGTATGTGTTAGATTGAGGGTTAGGGTGAGGGTTAGGTTTAGGGTGAAGTTTAGGGATAGGTTTTTGGTTAGGGTTAGGGTGAGGGTGAGAGGAGGGTTAGGGTTAGGGTTAGGTTCAGGGTGAGGGTGAGGTTCAGGTTAGGATTAGGGTTAGGGTTAGGGTTGGGTTGAAGGTGAGGTTGAGGTTGAGGGTTAAGGTTAGGGTGAGGGTGAAGGTTAGGGTGAGGTTTAGGGTTGGGGTTAGGGTTAGGTTTAGTGTGAGGATTAGTGTTAGGTTTAGGGTGAGGGTAAGGGATATGGTGAGGTTTAGTGTGAGCGTGAGGGTTAGGGTTAGGTTTAGGATTAGGGTGAGGGTTAGGATGAGGGTTTGGGTTTATGTTAACGTGAGGATGAGTGTTCGGGTGGGGGTTAGGGTTAGGGTTAGGGTTAGGGTGAGGCTTAAGTATAGGTTTAGGGTTAGGCTGAGGGTGAGAGTTAGGGTTAGGGTTAGTGTGAGGAGGGTGAGGGTAAGGATTAGGTTTAGGGTTAGGGTTAGACTGAGGGTGAGGATAAGGGTGAGGGTGAGGGTGAGGTTTAGAATTAGGGTGACGTTTAGGGTTAAAGTTAGGGTGAGGTTGAGGGTTAGGGTTAGGGTTAGGGTTAGGATGAGGGTTACGCTGAGGGTTAAGTTTAGGGTTAGGGTTGGGGTGAGGGTGAGTTTTAGGGTTAGGGTTACGGTGAGGGTTATTGTTAGGGTTAGGGGAAGTTTGAGGATGACGGTGAGGGTTAGGCGTATTGTTAGGTGTAGGGTTAGGATGAGGATTAGGGTGAGGGTGAGGGTGAGGGTTAGGGCTAGGGTGAGGGTTAGGGTTAGGATTAGGGTTAAGATGTGTGCTATGGTGAGGATGAGGTTTAGGGTTAGGGTGAGGGTGAGGTTTATGGTTAGGGTGAGGCTTCGAGTGATGGGTAGGTTTAGGGTTAGGGTTAGGGTGAGGGTAAGGGTTAGGGTGAGGTTTAGAGTGAGGGTGAGTTTTAGGGGGAGGTTTAGGTTTAGGGTGAGGGTTAGGGTGAGGGTTAGGGTTAGGGTTACGTTGAGGGTATGTGTTAGGGTGAGGGCTAGGGTGAGTGTCAAGGGTAGGGAGATTGTTAGGGATATGTTTAGGGTGAGGGTTAGGGTGAGTGTGAGGGTTAGCGTTTGGTTTAGGTTCAGTGTGAGGGTGAGGTTCAGGGTTAGGATTTTTGTTAAAGTTAGGGTTAGGCTGAGGGAAAGGTTGAGGGTGAGCATTAGGGTTAGGGTGAGGGTGAGGGTTAAGTTTAGTTTTAGGGTGAGGGCTAGGGTTAAGTTTTGGTTGAGGGTTAAGTTTAGGGTTATTGTTAGGGTTAGGGTTAGGTTTAGGGTCAGGGTGTGGGTTAACTTTAGGGTTAGAGTTATGTGTAGGGAGAGGGTGAGGGAGAGAGTTAGGTTTACGATTAGGGTTAGCTTTATGTTTAGGCTTAGAGTGAGGGTGATGGTGAGGTTGAGGATTAGGGTGAGGCTTAGGGTTAGCGTTACCTTGAGGGTTAGTGTTAGGGTGTTATTTAGGGTGAGGTTGAGGCTTATGGTGAGGGTGATTGTTCGGGTTAATGTGAGGGTTAGGGTGTGGTTGAGGTTTAGGGTGACGGTGAGGGTTAGGTTACCGGTGAGCGTTAGGGTTAGGTTTAGCCTTAGGGTTATGGTTAGGGTGAGGGTGAGGGAGGGTTAGGTTGAAGGTTAGGTTTAGAGTTAGGGTTGGTGTGAGGATCAGGGTTAGGGTTAGGGTGAGGGTAAGGGTTAGGGTGAGGGTGAGGTTTAGGGGTAGTGTGACATTTAGGGTTAATGGTGAGGGTTTCGTTTAGGTTTAGGGTTAAGATGAGGATTAGGCTGAGGGGTAGGTTTAGGGTTAGGGTGAGGGTTAGGGTTAGTGTGAGGGTTAGTGTTCGGGTTAGGGTGAGGGTAAGGTTTAGGTTGAGGGTTAGCGTGAGTATGAGCGATAGGGTTAGGATTAGGGTTAGCATGAGGTTTAGGATGAGGGTTAGGGTTAGGGTTAGTGTTAGGGATAGGGTTAGGGTGAGGGTTAGGGTGAGGGGTAGGTTTAGGTTTAGAATGAGTTTTAGGGTGAGAGTTATGGTTAGGGTTTTGGTTAGGGTGAGGGTGAGGGTTAGGTTTTGGGAGAGGGTAAGGGTTAGGTTGAGGGTTAGGGTGCGGGTGAAGGTTAGGGTTAGCTTAGGGTTAGCGTGAGGGTGTGCATTAGGGTTAGGGTTAGTGTTAGGGTGAGGGCTAGGCTGAGGGTGAGGGTTAAGGTTAGGTTTAGGGATAAGGTAAGGATTAGGTTTATGGTTAGAGTTAGTTTGAGCATTAGGCTGAGGGGTAGGTTAAGGGTTAGGCTGAGATGTAGGTTTAGGGTTAGGGTGAGGGTTAGGCTGAGGGTGAAGTTTCGGCTTAGCATTAGGTTTAGGGTGAGGGTGAAGGTTGGGCTTAGGGTTAGGGTTAGGGTGTGGGCTAGTCTGTTGGTGAGGGTTAGTGTTAGGTTTAGGTTGAGGGTTAGCGTTAGGGTGAGGGTGAGTGATAGTGTTAGGCAGAGGGGTATGGTTAGGCTTAGGGTGAAGGTTATGTTTAGTGTGATTGTTAGGTTTAGGTATAGGGTGAGGTAAGGGTTAGGGTGAGGGTTAGGGTTAGCATTAGGGTTAGGGTTAGGGTTAGGGTGAGCGTTAGGATTAGGTTTGGTTTTAGGATTAGGGTGAGGTTGAGGGTTAGGCTTAGGGTGATGGTGAGAGTATGGTTTAGGGTTAGGATTAGGGTGAGGGTTAGGATGAAGGTTATGGTTAGGGTTAGGGTTAGTGTGAATATTAGGTTTAGATTTGGGTTTAGGGTTAGGGTTAGGGTGAGGGTGAGGGTTAGGTTTAGGGTGATCGTTAGGTTTAGGGTTAGCATTAGGGTGAGCGTTAGTGTTAGGGTTATGGTGAGGGTTAGGGTAAGGGTGAGAGTTAGGATTAGCATTAGGGTTAGCATTAGGGTTAGTGTGAGGGTTAGGTTTAGGGTTAGGGTTAGGGTGAGTTTGAGGGTGAGAGTTAGGGTTAAGGTTAGGGTTAGGATTAGAATTAGAGTGAGGGTTAGGGTTAGGTTTAGGGTGAGGGTGAGGGTTAGGGTGAGGGTTAGGGTTAGGGTTAGGTTTCTGCTTAGGATTTGTTTGAGGATTAGAGTAGTATTAGGGTTAGGGTGAGGGTTAGGTTTAGGCCTATAGTTAGGGTAATGTTTAGGGTGAGGGCTAGGGTAAGAGTGAGGGCTAGTTTTATTGTGAGTGTTAAGGTGAGTGTTAGGGTGAGGGTTAGGTTTAGGGTGAAGTTAAGGGTTAGGGTGAGGGTGAAGGTTAGGGTTAGCATTAGGTTCAGGGTGAGGATGAGGGTTAATGATAGGGTTAGGGTTATGGTGAGTGCTTGGCTGAGGGTGAGGGTTAGGTTTAGGTTTAGGGATAGGGTGAGGGTTAGGGTTAGGGTGAGTGTTAGGGTGAGCATTAGGCAATGGTTAGGGTTAGAGTTAGGGTGAGAGTTAGGTTTACTTTGACTGTTAGGTTTAGGGTTAGGGTGAGGGTAAGGGTTAGGGTTAGGGTTATTGTGAGGGTGAGTTTTAGGGACAGTATTAGGGTTAGGGTTAGGGTTAGGATGAGTGTTAGGTTTAGGTTTAGGATTAGGGTTAGGGTGATGGTGAGGGTAGGGTTTAGGGTTAGGATTAGGGTGAGGGTTAGGATGAAGTTTATGGTTAGATTTAGGGTTATGGTGAGGATTAGGTTTAGGTTTAGGGTTAGTGTGAGGGTTAGGGTAAGGGTGAGGATTAGGGTTAGCATTAGGTTGAGGGATAGGATTAGGGTTAGGGTGAGGGTTAGGGTGAGGTTTAGGGTGACGTTTAGGGTGACGTTTAGGGTGAGGGTTAAGGTTAGGGTGAGTTTTAGGGTGAATGTGAGAGTTAGGTTTATGGTGTGGGTAAGGGTTAGCGTGAGGGTTAGGGTGAGGGTGAAGGTTAGGGTTAGCATTAAGTTTAAGGTGAGGGTGAGGGTTAGGGTTAGGGTTAGTGTTAGGGCTAGGCTGAGGATGAGGATTAGGTTTAGGTTTAGGGATAGGGTGAGTATTAGGTTTAGGGTTAGGGTGAGCATTAGGCTGAGTGGTAGGTTTAGGTTTACTGTGAGGGTTAGGTTTAATGTGATTGTTAGGGTTAGGTTTAGGGTGAGGATAAGGGTGAGGGTGAGAGATAGGGTGTGGGTGATGGTTAAGTTTTGAGTGAGGTTTAGGATTAAGTTGAGTGTGAGCGTGAGGGTTAGAGTTAGGGTGAGGGTGAGGGTAGGTTTTAGGGTTAATATTAGGGTTTGGTTTAGGATGAAGTTTATGGTTATGGTTAGTGTTAGTGTGAGGCTTAGGGTTATGGTTACGATTAGGGTTAGGGTTATTGTGAGGGTGAGGGTGAGGGTTAGGGTTAGCATTAGGGTTAGGTTTAGGGTTAGCGTTAGGGTTAGCTTTAGGGTTAGCCTAAGGGTGAGAGAGAGGGTTACATTTAGGATTAGCGTTAGGTTTAGGGTTAAGCTTAGGGTGAGGGTGATGGTGAAGGTGAGGCTTAGGGTGAGGGTTAGGGTTAGGGTGATATTTAGGGTGAGGGTGAGGGTTAGGGTGAGGGCGAGGGTTAGGGTAAGTCTGAGGGTTAGGGTGTGTGTGAGAGTTAGGGTGACGGTGAGGGTTAGGGTGAGGTTGAGGTTTAGGGTTAGGATTAGACTTAAGGTGAGGGTTAGGGTTAGGGTTAGGGTGAGGGTGAGGGTTAGGGTGAGGGTTAGAGTTAGGGTTAGGTTTAGGGTTAGGATTAGTGTGAGGATTAGTGTTAGGGTTAGTGTTAGGGTGAGGGTAAGGGTTATGGTTATAGTAGGGTAATGTTTAGGGTGAGGGTTAGTGTGAGAGTGAGGGCTAGTTTTAGTGTGAGTGTTAGGGTGAGGGTTAGGTTTAGTGTTAGGGGTTGGGTGAGGGTGAGGTTTAGGTTTAGGGTGAAGGTGAGGGTTAGGGATAGGGTTAGTGTTAGGGTTATTGTTACGGTTAGGGTTAGGGTTAGGATGTGGGTTAGGGTTAGGTTTAAGTTTAGCATTAGGGTTAGCATGATGTTGAGGGAGAGGGTTAGGTTTAGGATTAGGGTTAGGTTTAGGGTTAAGCTTAGTGTGAGGGTGATGGTGAGGTTGAGGCTTAGGGTCAGGGTTAGGTTTAGGGTTAGAGTGGGGTTAGTGTTAGTGTGATATTTAGGGTAAGGGTGAGGGTTAGATTGAGGTTGAGGGTTAGGTTTATTGTGAGGGTTAGGGTGTGGGTGAGGGTTAGGGTGACAATGAGTGTTAGGGTGACGGTTAGGTTTAGGTTTAGGATTAGGATGAGTGTGAGGGTTAGGATTAGGTTGATGCTGAGGGTGTTGTTATGGGTTAGGATTAGGGTGAGGGTTAGGATGAAGGTGAATATATGTGTTAGGATGTGGGTTAGGGTGAGGATTAAGGTTAGGGTGAGTGTTAGGGATAGGGTTAGGTTTAGGGTTAGTGTGAGGACTAGGTTTAGGTTTAGGGTTAGGGTTAGGGTGAGGGTGAGGGTTAGGGTTAGGGTTGGGGTGAGGGTGAGGGTGAGGGTTAGTGTTAAGGTTGGGGTGATGGTTAGGGTTAGGGTGAGAATGAGGATAGGGTTTAGGTTTAGAATTAGGGTGAGTGTTAGGATGAAGGTTATGATTAGGGTTAGGGTTAGTGTGAGGATTATTTTTATGGTTAAGGTTAGGTTTAGGGTTAGGATTAGGGTGAGGGTTAGGTTTAGGGTTAGGGTTGGGGTGAGATTGAGGGTGAGGGTTAGTGTTAAGGTCAGGGTGAGGGTTAGGGTTAGGGGGAGAGTGAGGTTAGGGTTTAGGGTTAGAATTAGGGTGAGGGTTAGGATGAAGGTAATGGTTATGGTTAGGGTTAGTGTGAAGATTAGTTTTATGATTAAGGTTAGGTTTAGGGTTAGGGTGAGTGTTCGGTTTAGGGTTAAGGTTCGGGTTAGAGTTAGGGTTATTGTTATTGTTAGGGTTAGGGTTAGGGTGAGGGTGAGGGTTAGGGTTAGCGTTAGTTTTAGGGTTAGGGTGAGGGTGATCGTGATGGTGAGGGTGAGGCTTAGGCTGAGATTTTGGGTTAACGTTAGTGTGAAGGTTAGGGTTAGTGTGATATTTAGTCTGAGGGTGAGGTTTAGGATGAGCGTGAGTGTTAGGGTGTGTGTGAGGGTTAGGTTGTGAGTGAGGGGTAGGGTGACGGTGAGGGTTAGGGTGAGGGTGGGTGTTAGGGTTTGGGTCAGGGTTAGGGTGACGGTGAGGATTAGGGTTAGTGTTAGTGTTAGGGTTAGGGTTAGGGTAAGGGTTAGGGTGAGGGTTAGGGTTAGGGTTAGGGTTATGTAGAAGTTTAGGGTGAGAGTTAGGGGTAGGGTGAGGGTTAGGTTGAGGGTGAGGGTTAGGTTTAAAGTGAGCATAAGTTTTAGCATGAGGGTTAGGGTAAGGTTGAAGATTAGGGTTAGCATTAGTGTTAAGTTGAGGGGGAGGCTTAGGGTGAGTGTTAGGTTAGGGTTAGGGTGAGGGTGAGGGTTAGGGTGAGGGTTAATGTTAGGGTTAGTTTTAGGGTTAGTGTGAGGATTAGGGTTAGTGTTATTGTGAGGGTAAGTTTTAGGGTGAGGTTTAGGAAGAGGTTTAGGGTTATTGTGAAGGTTAGGTTGAAGGTTAGTGTTTAGGTTAGGGTGAGGGTATGTGTTATGGTGAGGGTTAGGATGAGGGTAAAGGTTAGGGTGAGTGTTAGGGATAGGGTTAGGGTGAGAGTGAGGGTGACGGTTAGGGTTAGGTTTAGGGTGAGGGTGAGGATGATGTTGAGGGTTAGGATTAGGGTTACGCATATGGTTAGGCTGAGCGTGAGGGTGAGGGTGAAGGTTAGGGTTAGGGTGATGTTTAGGGTTAGGGTGAGGTTTAGGTTTACGTTTCGGTTGAGGATTAGGCTGAGGGGTGGGTTTAGTTTTAGGGTTAAGGTGAGGGTTAGGGTTAGGGTTTTTGTTAGGGTTAGGGTTAGGGTTAGGTTTAGTGTGAGGGTGAGGGTGAGGATGAGGGCTAGGATTAGGGTTAGGGATAGGGTTATTGCTAGGGATAGGGTTAGGGGTAGGGTAAGGGTGAGGGTTAGGTTCAGGTTTAGTATTAGGATTATTGTTAGCATTATGGTTAGGGTTATGGTGAGGGTTAAGTTTAGTGTTAGGGTTAGGTTTAGGCTTAGGGTTAGGGTGTGGTTAAGGGTTAGGGTGAGGGTTAGGGTAAGGGTGAGCGTTAGGGTTAGCATTAGGGTTAGGGTTAAGGTTAGTGTGAGAGTTAGGTTCAGGGTTAGGGCTAGGGTGAGGGTGAGGGTGAGGGTTAGGGTTAAGGTTGGATGAGGTTAGGGTTAGGTTGAGGGTTAGGGTTAGGTTTAGGGTTAGGGTGAGAGTGAGGATGAGGGTTAGGGTGAGGGTGTTTTTGAGGGCGAGGATTAGGGTTAGGTTAAGGGAGAGAGTGAAGATGAGGTTTAGGTTTAGGGTTATGGTGAGGGTGAGGTTTAGGGTTAGGGTTAGGTTGAGGTTTAGCCTTAGTGTGAGGGTTGGGTGAGCGTGAGGTAAGGGTTAGAGTGAGGGTTAAGGTAAAGGTTAGTGTGAGGGTTAGGGTTAGGTTTAGGGTTAGTGTGAGTATTAGGGATAGGGTTAGGGTTAGGATGAGGGTTACGGTTAGTGTGAGGGGTAGGGTGACGGTGAAGATAAGGGGTAAGGTGAGGGTTAGGGAGAGGGTGATGTTTAGGGTTATTGTGAGTGTTAGGGTGAGGGTTAGGGTTAGGTTTAGGGTTATGGTGGGGGTTAGAATGAGCTTTGGGGTTAGGGTTAGGTTTATGGTTACAATGAGGTTTTGGGTTAGATTGAAGTTTAGGGTGAGGATGAGGATTAGGATGAGGGTGAGGGTTAGGGTTAGGATTAGGTTTAGGATATGGGCTAGGATGAGGGTGAGGGATAGGGTTACGGTTAAGGTTAGGGTTAGGGTGAGGGTTCGGGTGAGGGGTAGGTTTAGGGTTAGGGTTAGGGTGAGGGTAAGGTTTAGGGTGAGGTTTAGGGTGAGGGTGAGTTTTAGGGTGAGGTTTAGGGTTAGGGTGAGGGTATGTGTTAGATTGAGGGTTAGGGTGAGGGTTAGGGTTAGGGTGAGGGTTACGGATAGGTTTAGGGTGAGGGTTAGGGTTCGGGTTTGGGTGAGGGTTAAGGTTAGGCTTATTGTTAGGGTTAGGGTTAGGTTTAGGGTCAGGGTGAGGGTTAAGTTTAGGGTTAGAGTTAGGGATAGGGAGAGGTTAAGGGAGAGGGTTAGGTTTAGGATTAGGGTTAGCTTTAGGGTTAGGCTTAGGGTGAGGGTGATGGTGAGGGTGAGGCTTAGGGTGAGGGTTAGGGTTAGCGTTACATTGAGGGTTAGTTTTAGGGTGTTATTTAGTGTGAGGTTGAGGTTTAGGTTAAGGGTGATTGTTCAGTTTAGTGTGAGGGTTAGGATGTGGGTGAGGTTTAGGGTGACGGTGAAGGTTAGGTTAATGGTGCGCGTTAGGGTTAGGTTTAGTGTTAGGGTGAGGGTTAGGGTTAGGGTTAGGGTTATGTTTAGGGTTCGCTTGAGTTTAAGGCTTAGGGGGAGGGTAAAGGGGAGGGGGAGGGGTACGGTTAGGGTTAGGGTTGGCCTCAGGATTCTGGTGAGAAATAGGATTACTGCTAGTGTTAATGTTAGGATTAGGTTTAGGGTGAGGGCTAGGGTGAGGGTTATGATTAGGGATAGGGTGAGGTTTAGGGTGATGGTTAGGGTTAGGGTGAGTTGTAGGGTGAGTGTGATCGTTAGGTTTAGGGTGAGGGTTAGGGTTAGGATGAGGGTTAGGGTGAGGGTGAAGGTTAATTTTAGCATTAGGTTTAGGGTGAGGGTGAGGGTTAGTGTTAGGGTTAGGTTTAGGGATAGGGTGAGGATTAGGGTTAGGTTTATGGTTAGAGTGCTCGTTAGGCAGAGGGGTAGAGTTAGGGTTAGGTTGAGGGTTAGGTTTAGTGTGATTGTTAGAGGTAGGGTTAGGGTGAGGGTAAGAGTTAGTGTGAGGGATACGGTGAGGGTGAGGGTTAGATTTAGGTTTAGGTTTAGGATTAGGGTGAGGGTGAGGGTGAGAGTTCGGGTTAGGGTGATGGTGAAGGTAGGGTTTAGGGTTAGGATTAGTGCGAGTTTTAGGATGAAGGTTATGGTTAAGGTTAGGGTTAGTGTGAGAATTAGGTTTAGGGTTAGGTTTAGGGTTAGGGTTAGGGTGAGGGTGAGGATTAGGATTAGGATTAGGGTTAGTTTTAGCATTAGGGTGAGGGTTAGGGTTAAGGTTAGGGTGAGGGTTAGGGTAAGGTTGAGCATTAGGTTTAGCATTAGGGTTAGGGTAAGTTTGAGGTTGAGGGTTAGGGTTAGGGTTAAGGTGAGTGTGAGGTTGAGGGTTAGGGTTAAGTTTAGGGTGTGGGTTAGGGTTAGGGTGAGGTTTCGGGTTAGTTTAAGGGTTAGGATGAGGGTTAGGGTTAGGGTGAGTTTTAGGGTGAGGGTAAGTGTTAGGTTTATGGTGAGGGTAAGGGTGAGGGTGAGTTTTAGGTTTCGGGTTAGGTTTAGGTTTAGGATGAGGGTGAGGGTTTGGGTTAGGGTTAGGGTGAGGATGAGGGTAGGGTTTAGGGTTAGTATTAGGGTGAGGGTTAGGATGAAGATTATGGTTAGGATTAGGGTTAGTGTGAAGATTAGGGTTATGGTTAAGTTTAGGGTTAGGGTTAAGGTGAGGGTGAGGGTTAGGGATAGGGTTAGGGTTAGGGTGAGGGTTAGGGTGAGGGTTTGTGTTAGGGTTTAGTTGAGGGTGAGGGTTCGTTTGAGGGCTAGGGTCTGGGTTAGTGTGAGGGTGAGGGTTAGGTATAGGTTCAGAATAAGGCTGAGGTTGAGGGTGAGGTTTAGAGTTCGTTTTAGGGTGAGCTTGAGGATGAGGGTTAGGTTTAGGTTTAGGTTTAGGGTTAGGCTGAGGGTGAGGATGACGGTAAAGCTGATGGTGAGGGTTAGAATTAGGGTGAGGTTTAGGGTTAGGGTTAGGGTGAGTGTGAGTGTGAGGGTTAGGGTTAGGTTAATCTTTAATATGAAGGTTAGGGTGAGATATAGGGTTAGGGTTAGGGTGAGGGTTACGGTTAGTGTGAGGGTTAGGGTTAGGGTGAGATTAAGGGTTAGGGTGAGGGTAAGGTTGAGGGTGAGGGGTAGGGTTAGTGTTAGGGTTAGCATGAGGATTCGGGTGAGCATTAGGATTACGGTTAGTGTTAGTGTTAGGGTTAGGGTTAGGGTGAGGGTTAAGGTGAGGGTTAGGATTAGGGTAACGGTGAGGTTTAGGGTGAGGGTTAGGGTTAGGGTGAGTTGTAGGGTGAGGGTGAGGGTAAGGTTTAGGGTGAGGATAAGGGTTAGGGTGAGGGTTAGGGTGAGGGTGAAGTTTATGGTTAGCATTAGTTTTAGGGTGAGGGTGAGAGTTAGTGTTAGGGTTAATGTTAGGTTGAGAGCTAGGCTGAGGATGAGGGTTAGGGTTAGGTTTAGGGATAGGGTGAGGATTAGTTTTAGGGTTAGGTTTAGTGTTAGGGTGAGCATTAGGCAGAAGGGTACGGTTCGGGTTAGGGTGACGGTTAGGTTTAGTGCGATTGTTAGGTTTAGAGTTAGGGTGAGGGTAAGGGGTAGGCTGAGGGATAAGTTGAGGGTGAGGTTTAGGATTAGCATTAGCGTTAGGGTTAGGGTTAGGGTGAGTGTTAGGTTTAGGTTTAGGATTAGGGTGAGTGTGAGGGTTAGGGTTAGGGTGATGGTGATGTTAGGGTTTTGGGTTAGGATTTGGGTTAGGGTTAGGGTGAAGTTTATGGTTAGGTTTAGGGTTAGGGTGAGGTTTAGGTTTAGGGTTAGTGTTACGGTTAGGGTGAAGGTGAGGGTTAGGGTTAGGGTTTGGGTTAGGGTTAGCATTAGGGTGAGGGTTAGGGTTAGGGTTAGGTTGACTGTTAGGGTAAGACTGAGGTTTAGGGTTAGCATTAGAGTTAGGGTTAGGGTTAGTGTAAGGGTTAGGATTAGGGTTAGGGTTATAGTGAGGGTGAGGTTGAGGGTTAGGGTTAAGGTTAGGGTGAGGTTTAGGGTTAGGTTGAGGGTTAGTGTTAGGGTTAGATTTATGGTGAGGGTTAGGGTGAGGTTTAGTGTTAGGGTTAGGGTGATGTTTAGGGTGAGGGTTAGGGTTAGGGTGAGTTTTATGGTGAGGGTGAGTGTTAAGTTTATGGTGTGGGTAAGGGTTAGGGTGTGGAAGAAGATTAGGGTTAGCATTAGGTTTAAGGTGAGGGTGAGCGTTAGGATTAGGGTTAGGGTTAGGTATAGGTTGAGGTTTTGGGTTAGTGTGAGGGGTAGGGTGAAGGTGAGGGTAAGGGTTAGCGTGAGGGTGAGGGAGAGGGTTAGGTTTAGCATTAGGGTTAGCTGTAGGGTTAGGCTTAGGGTGAGGGTGATGTTGAGGTGAGGAATAGGGTGAGGGGTAGGGTTAGGGTTAGGGTGAGTGTTAGTGTTAGGGTGATATTTAGGGTAAGGGTGAGGGTTATGGTGAGGGTGAGGGTTAGGGTGAGTGTGAGGGTTAGGGTGACAGTGAGGGTTAGGTTGAGGGTGAGTTTCAGGTTTAGGGTTAGGATTAGGGTGAGGGTTAGGGTGAGGGTTAGGGTTAGGTTTAGGTTTAGAGTTAGTATGGGGATTAGGGTTAGGGTTAGCTTGAGGGTAAGGGTTAGGTTGAGGTTTTGGGAGAGGGTTAGGGTTATGATGAGGGTTTGGGTTAGGGTTAGGGTGAGCGTATGTGTTAGGGGGTGGGTTAGGGTGAGGATTAAGTTTAGGGTGAGGGTTAGGTTTAGGGATAGGGTTAGGGTGAGAGTGAGGGTGAGGGTTAGGGTTAGGGTTAGGTTAAGGGTGAGGATGAGGTTCAAGATTAGGATAAGCGTTAGGGTTAGGTTTAGGGTGAGGGTTAGGGTTAGTGTGATGGGTAGGGTGACGGTGAGGGTAAAGGTTAAGGTGAAGGTTAGGATGAGGCTGAGGGTTAGGGTTATTTTTAGTGTTAAGATGTGTGTTAGGGTTAGGTTTAGGTGTATGGTTGGGGTTAGGATGAGGGTTGGATGAGGGTTAGGTTTATGGTTAGGATGAGGTTTAGGGTTAGGTTGAGGGTTTGGGTGAGAGTGAGGGTTAGGGTTAGGGTGAGAGTTAGGGTTAGGTTTAGGGTTAGGATGAGGGCAAGGGTGAGGGTGAGGGTTAGGGTTAGGTTAAGGCTTAGGGTGAGGGTTAGGGTGAGTGTTCGGGTTCAGGTGAGGGGTAGGTTTGGGTTTGGTTTAGGGTGAGGGTAAGTGTTAGGGTGAGGTTTAGGGTGAGGGTGAAATTTATGGTGAGGGTTAGGGTGAGGGTTAGGTTTAGGGTTAGGCTATGTGTTAGATTGAGGATTAAGGTGAGGGTTAGGGATAGGTTTATGGTTAGGGTTTGGTTAGGGTTAGTGTTAGGCTGAAGGTGAGGGTGACGGTGAGGTTTAGGGTTAGGGTGAGGGTGAATGTTAGGGTGAGGTATAGGGTGAGGGTTAGGGTTAGGGTTAGTGTGAGGATATCGGTTAGGGTTAGGGTGAGGGTAAGGGTTATGGTGATGTTTAGAGTGAGGGTGAGGGTTAGGGATAGGGTTAGGGTTAGGATGAGGTTTATGGTGAGGGTTTGGGTTCAGTTAAGGTGAGGTTGAGGGTTCTGGTGGAGTTTAGGTTGAGGGTTAGGGTTAGGGTGAGGGTTAGGTATAGGTTTAGAGGTAGGCTGAGTGTGATCGTGAGGGTTAGGGTTAGGGTTAGGGTGAGGGTGACGGTGAGGGTTAGGATTAGGTTTAGGGTTAGGGTTAGGCTGAGGGTGAGAATGAGAGTGAGGGTGACGGTGAGGGATAGAATTAGGTTGACGTTTAGAATTAAGGTTAGGGTGAGGTTGAGGTTTAGGGTTAGGTTTTGGGTTAGGATGAGGGTTAGGCTGAGGGTTAGGGTTAGGGTTAGCGTGAGGGTTAGGGTTAGTGTGAGGATTAGGGTTAGGTTGAGTGTAAGGGACAGGGTGTGGGTAAGGGTGAGGTTTAGGTGTAGGGTTAGGGTTGGGGTTTGCATAAGGATTAGGGTGAGGATTAGGATTAAGATTAGTGTTAGTGTTAGGGTTCGGGTTAGGGTTCGGGTTCAGGTGAGGGTTAGGTTTAGGGTTAGGGTTAGGGTGAGGGTTAGGGTTAGGGTTAGCATTAGGGTTAGCATGAGGGTGAAGTTTAGGATTAGGGTTAGGTTTACTGTTAGTCTTAGGGTTAGGGTTAGGGATAGGGTTATGGTTAGGGTTAGTGTTAGGGTTAGGGTTAGGGTGAGTGTTAAGTTTAGGGTTATCGTTAGGGTTAGCATGAGGGGGAGGGGGAGGGTTTGGTTCAGGATTGGGGTTAGGTTTACTGTTAGGCTTAGGGTGAGGGTGATGGTGAGGGTGAGGCTCTGGGTGAGGGTTAGGGTTAGGGTTAGTGTTAGGGTTAAGGTGAGGGTTAGGGTTAGGTTTAGTATTAGGGTTATTGTTAGAGTTAGGGTTAGGTTTAGTATTTGGGTGAGCGGTAGGGTTAGGGTTATCATTAGGGTTAGCATAAGGGTGAGGGAGAGGGTTAGGTTTAGGATTAGGTTTAGGTTTACTGTAAGGCTAAGGTTGAGGGTGATGGTGAGGTTGAGGCTTAGGGTGAGTGTTCTGGTGAGGGTTAGGGTTAGGGTTAGGTTTAGGGTTAATGTGAGGATTAGGGTTAAGGTTAGGGTTAGTGTGAGGATAAGGGTTAGGGTTAGGGTTAGCGTAAGTTTTAGTGTGAGTGTTAGGGTGAGAGTGAGAGTTAGGTTTAGTGTGAGTGTTAGAGTGAGTGTTAGGTTGAGGGTTAGGTTTAATGTTAGGGTTAGCATGTGGGTGAGCATGAGGGTTAGGGTGAGGGTGAGGGTTAGGGATAGGGCTAGGGTTAGGGATAGGGTTATTGTTAGGGTTAGGTTTAGGGTTAGGGTTAGGATGAAGGTGAAGTTTTGGTTTAGGGTTTGGGTTAGTGTGAGGGTTAGTGTTAGGGTTATAGTTAGGGTAAGGTTTAGGGTGAGGGTTAGGGTGAGGGTGAGCACTAGTTTTAGTGTGAGTGTTAGGGTGAGGTTTAGGCTGACTGTTAGGGATAATGTGAGGGTTAGGGTAAGGTTTACGGTGAGGGTGAGGGTAAGGGTTAGGGATAGGGTTAGGGTTAGGGTTATTGTTAGGGTTAGCGTTAGGTTTAGGGTGAGTGTGAGGGTGAGGGTTAGGGTTAGCGTTAGGGTTAGGGTTAGCATGATGGTGAGGGAGAGGGTTAGGTTTAGGATTAGGGTTAGGTTTATGGTTAGGCTTAGGGTGAGGTTGATGGTGAGGATGAGGCAGAGGTTCAGGGTTAGGTTTAGAGTTAGGGTGAGGGTTAGTTTTAGGGTCATATTCAGGGTAAGAGTGATGGTTAGCGTGAGTGTGAGGGTTAGGGTGTGGGTGAGGGTTAGGGTGACAGTGAGGTTTAGGGTAAGGGTGAGTTTCAGGATTAGTGTTAGCATTAGGGGGAGGGTTGGGTTGAGGGTGAGGGTTAGGGTTAGGGTTAGGTTTAGGGTTAGTGTGAGGATTAGGGTTAGGGTTAGGGTGAGAGTAAGGGTTAGGGTGAGGTTTTGGGAGAGGTTTAGGGTTATGGTGAGGGTTAGGGTTAGGGTTAGGGTGAGCATATGTGTTAGGGTGAGGTTTAGGGTGATGGTTAAGGTTAGGGTTAGTGTTAGTGTTAGGGATAGGGATAGGGTTAGGTTTAGGGTGAGGGTGCGGGTGAGGGTTAGGGTTAGGTTTAGGTTGAGGGTGAGGGTGAGGTTCAGGGTTAGGATTAGGTTTAGGGTTAGGGATAGGCTGAGGGTGAGAGTGAGGGTTAGGGTTAGGGTGAGGTTTAGGTTTAGGTTTAGATTTAAGTTTAGGATGAGGATTAGCCTGAGGAGTGGGGTTAGTTTTAGGGTTAAGGTGAGGGTTAGGGTTATGGTTAGGGTTATTGTTAGGGTTAGGGATTGGGTTAGGATTAGGATGAGGGTGAGGGTGAGGATGAGGGTTAGGATTAGGGTTAGGGATAGGGTTATTGTTAGGGTTAGGGTTAAGGTGAGGGTGAGGGTGAGGGTTAGGTTTAGGGTCAGGTTTAGGGTTACTGTTAGTGTTATGTTTAGGGTTATGGTGAGGGTTAGGTTTAGTATGAGGGTTAGGTTTAGGGTTAGGTTTAGGGTGAGGGTAAGGGTTAGGGTGAGGGTTAGGGTAAGGGTGAGCGTTAGCGATAACATTAGGGTTAGGGTTAGGGTTAGGGAGAGGGTTAGGGTTAGGGTTAGGGTTAGGGTGATGGTGAGGGTGAGGGTTAGGTTTAAGTTTGGGTGAGGGTTAGGGTTATGGTGAGGGTTAGGTTTAGGATGAGGGTAAGGGTTAGGGTGAGGGTAAGGGTATGGGTGAGGTGTAGGGTTAGGGTTAGGGTTTGCATGAGGATTAGGGTGAGTATTAGGATTATGGTAAGTGTTAGTGTTAGTGTTAGTGTTAGGGTTAGTGTGAGGCTTAGGGTGAAGTTTAGGGTTAGGATTAGGGTTAGGGTGATGGTTAGGGTTTGGGTTAGCATGAAGGTGAGGGAGAGGGTTAAGTTTAGGATTAGGGTTAGGTTTACTGTTAGTCTTAGTGTGAGGGTGATGGTGAGGATGAGGCTTAGGGTGAGGTTTAGGGTTAGGGTTAGGGTGCGGGTGAGGGTTAGGTTTAGGGTTAGCATTAGGGGTAGCATGCGATTGAGGGAGAGGGTTAAGTTTAGGATTAGGTTTAGGTTTAGTGTTAGGCTTAGGGTGAGGGTTAGGGTTAGGGTTAGGGTAAGGTTTAGGGTGAGGTTTTGGGAGAGGGTTAGGTTTATGTTGAGGGTTAGGGTTAGCGTTAGGGTGAGCATATGTGTTAGGGTGAGGGTTATTGTGAGTGTTAATATTAGGGTGAGTGTTAGGGATAGGGTTAGGTTTAGGGTTAGGGTGAGGGTGAGGGTGAGGGTGAGGGTTAGGGTTAGGGTTATGTTGAGGGTGAGGATGAGGTTCAGGGTTAAGTTTAGGGTTAGGGTTAGGGACAGCCTGAGGGTGAAGGTTAGGGTTAGGGTTAGGGTGAGGGTGAGGGTGAGGGTTAGGTTTAAGGTTGGGTGAGGGTTAGGATTATGGTGAGGGTTAGGGTTAGGTTTAGGGTTAGGGTGAGGGTGAGGTTGAGGTTAGGTTGAGGGTGAGGTTGAGGGTGAGGTTTAGGGATAGTGTAGGGGAGAGGCTGAAGATGAGGTTTAGGGTTAGGCTTAGGTTTAGGGTTAGGGTGAGGGTGAGGATTAGGGTTAGGGTTAGGTTGAGGTTTAGGCTTAGTGTGAGGGTTTTGTGAGCGTGAGGGTCAGGGTTAGGCTGAGGGTTAAGGTGAGGGTGAAAGTTAGGGTTAGGTTTAGGGTTAGGGTGAGGGTTCCTGTGAGGGTTTCGGTTAGGGTTAGGTTTAGGGTTAGTGTGAGGATTAAGGTTAGGGTTCGGGTTAGGGTGAGTGTTAGGGTTAGTGTGAGGGGGTAGGGTGAGGCTGAGGGTTAGGGTTATTGTTAGTGTTAGGGTGAGTGTTAGTGTTAGGTTTAGGGTTATGGTGGGGGTTAGGATGAGGCTTGGATTTATTGTTTCGTTTATGGTTAGGATGAAGTTTAGGGTTATGGTGAGGGTTAGGGTTAGGGTGAGGGTATGTGTTAGATTGAGGATTCGTTTGAGGGTTAGGGTGAGAGGGAGGGTTAGGGTTAGCGTGAGTGTTATGGTGAGGATTAGGGTGAGGGTTAGAGTTAGGGTGAGGGTTAGGATGAGAGTTAGGTTTATGGTTAGGGTTAGGGTGAAGGTTAGGGTTGGGTTTAGGGTGAGGGTTAGGATTAGGGTTAGGATGAGGGTTAGTCTTAGTGTGTGGGTTAGGGCTAGGTTTAGGTTTAGAGTGAGGTTAAGTGCTATGGTGGAGGTTAGTGTGAGGGTGAGGTTGAGGGTTAAGTTTAGGTTTAGGATTAGGGTGAGAGTGAGCATGAGGGTTAGGGTTAGGATTAGGCTAAGTTTAGGCTTAGGCTGAGGGTGAGGTTGAAGGTGAGGGTTAAGTTAGGCTTAGAGTTAGGGTTAGGATGAGGTTTAGGGTGAGGGGTAGGGTTGGGGTTAGGGTGAGGGTTAGGGTATGTTTTAGAGTGAGGGTTAGGCTGAGAGAGAGGGTTACGTTTAGCGTGAGTGTTAGAGTGAGTGTTAGGGTGAGGGTTACATTTAGGGTTAGGCTTAAGTTGAGGGTGAGCATTAGGGTTAGGGTTAGGGTGAGGGTTAGAGTTAGGGTGAGGGTGAGGGTGAGGCTTAGCGTGAGTGTTAGGGTTAGGGTTAAGTTGAGGTTTAGTGTTAGGGTGATATTTAGGTTGAGGTTGAGGTTTAGGGTGAGTGTGATTTTTCGGGTTAGGGTGAGGGTTAGGGTGTGGGTGAGGGTTAGACTGACGGTAAGGATTAGATTGACGGTGAGGGTTAGGGTTAGGGTGAGAGAAATGATTAGGGTGAGGTTTAGCGTGAGGGTGAGGATTAGGGAGAAGGTTAGGGTAAGGGTGAGGGTTAGGGTGAGGTTTAGTGTGAGGGTTAGGGTTAGGGTGAGAGTTAGGGATAGGATTAGGGTGAGAGTGAGGGTGAGGGTTAGGGTTAGTGTTATGGTTAGGGTGAGGGTAAGGGTGAGTGTGAGGTTTAGGATTAGGGTTAGGACTAGGGTTAGGGTGAGGGTTAGGGTTAGGGTGACGTTTAAGGTTAGTGTTAGGGTTAGTATTAGATATAGGTTTAATGTTAGGATGAGGGTTAGGCTGAGGGCTAGGGTTAGGAACAGGGTGATGATTAGGGTTAGTGTGAAATTTAGGGTTAGGGTTAGGTTTAGGGTTAGGTTGAGAGTTAGGGTGAGGGTATGGGTCAGGATAAAGTTTAGGGTGAGGTTTAGGGTTAGAGTTAGGGTTAGGGTGAGTCTTAGGTTTAGGGTGAGGTTAAGTGTTAGAGTGAGGATTAGGGTGAGGGTGAAGTTTAGGGTTAGCATAAGGGTTAGTGTGAGGGTGAGGGTTAGGCTTAGGGTTAGGGTTAGGGTGAGGGCTAGGCTGAGGGTGAGGGTTAGTTTTAGGGTTAGGCTGAGGCTTATGGTTAGGGTGCATGTGAAGTTTGGTCTGACGGTTAGGGTTAGAGTAGGTGTTAGGTTTAGGTTTAGGGTGAGGCTGAGGGTGAGGGTGAGCTTTAGGCTTAGGGCTAGGGTTAGGATTATTGTAAGGGTTAGGGTTAGGGTGAGGGTAAGGGTTAGGCTTAGGGTCAGGGTGAGGGTGAGGGTTAGGGTTAGGATTAGGGTGAGTTTGAAGGTGAGGGAGAGGGTCAGGTTTAGGATTAGGTTTAGGTTTAGTGTTAGGTTTGGCTTGAGGGTGATGGTGAGGGTGAGGTTTAGGGTGAGGGTTAGGGTTATTGTCAGTGTTAGGGTTAGGGTGAGGGTGAGGGTTATCGTGAGGGTTAGGGTTAGGGTTAGGGTGAGGGTTAGGGTTAGGTTTATGGTTAAGATGAGGGTTAGGCTGAGGGGTAGGGTTACGGTTAGGGTGAGGGTTAGATTTAGTGTGAAGGTTAGGGTTAAGCTTAGGGTTAGGGTGAGGGTTAGGGTGAGGGTAAGGATTAGGATGAGGGTTAGGGTGAGGGTTAGGGTTTGGGTTAGGGTTAGGTTGAGGATGAGGCTTAGGTTTAGGGTGAGGTTAAGGGTTAGAGGGAGGATTATTGTGTAGGCTAAGTTTAGGGTTATCATTAGGGTTAGGTTGAGGGTGAAGGTTAGGGTTAGGATTAGGGTTAGGGTGAGGTTAGGCTGAGGATGAGGGTTAGGGTTAGGGTTAGGGTGATGGTTAGGGTTAGGGTGAGGGTGAGGATGAGGGTTAGGTTTAGGGTTTGGGTGAGGGTTAGGGTTAGGGTAAGGGTTAGGGTGAGTGTGAGGCTTAGGCTGACAGTTAGGATTAGTGTGAGGGTTAGGAATAGGGTTAGGGTTATTGTTAGGGTTAGGGTTAGGTTGAAGGTGAGGGTTATTTTTAGGGTTAGGGTTAGGGTTAGGGTGAGGGTGAGGGAGAGGGTTAGGTTTAGTATTAGGTTTAGGGTTTGGGTTAGGTTTAGGCTGAGGGTGATTGTGAGGGTGAGGGTTAGGATGACGGTTACGGTTAAGATTGGGGTGAGGGTTAGGTTTAGGGTGATATTTAGGATGAGGGTGAGGGTTAGGTTTAGGTTTAGGTTTAGGGTGAGGGTAAGGGTTAGGGTGAGGGTTATTGTAGGGGTGAGGGTTAGGGTTAGCATTAGGGTTAGGGTTAGGGTTAGGGTGAGTGTTAGGGTTAGGGTTAGTGTGAGGGTTAGGGTTATGTTTAGGGTGAGTCTTAGGTTTAGGTTGAGGGTTAGGGTTAGGGTTAGGGTGAAGTTGAGGGTGAGGGTGAGGGTGAGGTTTAGGGTGAGGGTGAGGGTGAAGGTGACTGTTAGGGTTAGGGTTAGGGATAGGGAGAGGGTGAAGATGCGGTTTAGGGTTAGGATGAGTGTTAGAGTTATGGTTTGAGTGAGGGTTAGGGTTAGGGTGAGGGTGAGGGTTAAGGTTAGTTTTAGGTTGAGGTTTAGGTTTAGTGTGAGCATTGGGTGAGGATGTGGGTAAGGGTTAGCTTGAGGGTTCGGGTTAGAGTTAGTGTTATTTTTATGGTTAGTGTGAGGTTGAGGGTTATTGTTAGGGTTAGGTTTAGGGTTAGGGTGAGTGTGAGGGTTAGGGTTAGGTGTTGGGTTAGGATGAGGTTGAGGGTGATGGTTAGGGTGAGAATGAGGGTGATGTTGTGGTTTAGGATTAGGGATAGGATTAGTGTTAGGCTGAGGGTGAGGGAGAGGGTGAGGGTGAGGGATAGGCTTAGGGCTATGTTTAGGGTTAGCGTTAGGGTGGGGGTTAGGGTTAGAATTAGGGTTAGGATTAGGGTTAGGCTGAGGATTAGGGTGATGGTTAGGTATAGTCTGAGGCTTAGTGATAGGTTTAGGATTAGGGTGAGGGTAAGGGTGAGTGTTAGGTTTTGGGTGAGGTTATGTGTAAGGGTCATGGTAGGGTTAGGTTTAGGGTTAGGGATAGAGTTAGGGTTAGGTTGAGGGTGAGCATGAGGATTTGGGTTACGGTTAGGGTGAGGGTGAGGGTGAGGTTGAGATTTAGGATTAAGGTGAGAGTTAGGGTTAGGATGAGGGTGAGGGTTATGGTGAGACTGAAGGTTAGGGTTATTGTTAGGGTTAGGGTGAGGATTAGGGTGAGGGTTAGGGTTAGGTTTAGGATTATGGTGGGGGTTAGAGTGAAGTTTGGGGTTAGGGTTATGGTTAGGATGCAGCTTAGGGTTAGGATTAGACTGAGGGTGAGAGTGAGGGTTAGGGTGAGGTTTAGGTTTAGGTTTAGGTTTAGGATGAGGATTAGGCTAATGGGTGGGGTTAGGGTTAGTGTTAGGGTGAGAGTTAGGGTTAGGGTTCAGGTTATTGTTAGGGTTAGGATTAGGGTTAGGGTTAGAGTGAGGGTGAGGGTGAGGTTTAGATTTAGGGTTAGGGATAGGATAAATTTTAGGGATGAGTTTAGGGTTAGGGTGAGGGTGAGGGTAAGGTTTAGGGTTAGGGTTAGGGTTATTATTAAGGTTAGGGTTAGGGTTAGGTTGGGGGTTATGTTTAGTGTGAGGGTTAGGTTTAGGGTTAGGGTGAGGGTGATGGTAAGGGTCAGGGTGAGATTTAGAGTGAGGGTGAGTTTTAGGGAGAGGGTTAGAATTACGGTGAGTTTAGGGTTACGTTTATGGTTAAGGTGAGGGCTGGGGTGAGGGTGAGGGTTAGGGGTAGGGGTAGGATTAGGTTTAGGGGTAGGGTTAGGTTGATGGTTAGGGTTCGGGTGAGGGTTAGTGTTAGGGTTTGGGTGAGGGTTAGGGTTAGGGTTAGGGATAGGGTTAGGGAGAGACTTAGGGTTAGAGTTAGTGTTAGGGTTATTGTCAGGGTTAGGGTGAGGTTGAGGGTTAGGGTGAAGAAGAGTTTGAGTGTGAGGGTTACAGTTAGCGTTAGGGTTAGGTTTAATATTAGCATTTGGGTTAGGGTGAGGGTGAGGGTTATTATTAGGATTAGGGTTAAGTTTAGGTTGTGAGGGTGAGGGTTAAGGTTAGGGATAGGGTTAGGGTGAGGGCTAGGGTTAGGGTGAGTGTTAGGGTTAGGGTGAGGGAGAGGGTTAGGTTTAGGATTAGGATTAGGGTTAGTGTTTGACTTAGGATGAGGATGATTTTGAGGGTGAGGGTTAGGGTGAGGGTTAGGGTCAGGATTAGGGTGATGGTTAGGGTTAGGGTGATGTTTATGGTGAGGGTGAGGGTTAGGGTTAGGGTGAGGGTTAGGGTTAGTGTTATTGTGAGGGTTAGGTTTAGTTTGAGTGCTAGTCTTAATGTTAGGATTAGGTTCAGTCTAAGTTTTAGGGTGAGGGTTAGGGTGAGAGTGAGGGTTAGTCTAAGCGTGAGTGTTAGGGTGAGTGTTAGGGTGAGGGTTAGGTTTAGGGTTAGGGTTAGGGTGAGGGTGAGGGTTAGGGTTATGGTTAGGGTGAGGCCAAGGTTTAGGGTTAGGTTTAGGCTGAGGGTGAGGGTGAGGGTTAGGATTAGGTTTATTGTTAAGATTAGAGTTTTGGTTAGAATTAGGGTTAACGTGAGGTTGATGGAGACGGTTAGTTTAGAATTAGGGTTAGGTTTAGTGTTAGGCATAGAGTGAGGGTGATGGTGAGGGTGAGGCTTAGGGTGAGGGTTTGGGTTAGGGTTAGGGTGATGGTTAGTGTTAGGGTGATGTTTATGTTGAGGGTTAGGGTTAGGGTGAGGTTAAGGGTGAGTGTGAGGGTTAGGGTGTGGGTGAGGGTTAGGGTGACGTTGAGGTTTAGGGTGACGTTGAGGTATAGGGTGAGGGTGAGGATTAGGGTTAGGGTTACAATTCGGGTGAGGGTTATTGTTAGGTTTAGGGTGAGAGTGAGGGTTAGGGTGAGGGTTAGGGTTAGGGTTAGGGTTAGTGTGAAGATTAGTGTTACGTTTAGGTTTAGGGTGAGGGTAAGAGTTAGGATGAGGTTTAGGGTGTGGATGAGGTTTAGGGAGAGGGTTATGGTTAGGTTGAGGGTTAGGGTGAGGGTTAGGGTTAGGGTGAGGTGAGGGTTATGGTGAGGTCTAGGGTGATGGTTAGGGTTAGGGTGAGGGTTAGGGATAGGTTTGGTGTTAGGTTGATGGTGAGGGTGAGGGTTCGGGTTAGGTTTGGATAAGGGTGTGGGTGAGGGTTATGATTAGGTTTGGGGTTATGTTTAGGCTGAGGGTGAGGGTGAGGGCGAGGGTGAAGGTGAGGGCTAGGTTGATGTTTAGGGTTAATGCTGAGGGTTAGGTTTAGTGTTAGGATTCGGATCAGGCTGGGGGGTAGCGTTAGGGTTAGGGTGAGTGTTTGGGTTAGTGTGAGGTTTAGGGTTAGGGTTAGGGTGAGGGTAAGGGTTAGGTTGAGGGTTAGTGTAAGATTGAGGTTTAAGTTTAGCATTTGGGTTAGTTTGAGGGTTAGGGTGTTGGTTAGGGTTAGGGTTAGGATTAGGGTGAGGGTTAGGGTTAGGTTTAGGGTGAGGATGAGCATGAGGATGAGGATTAGTGTGTGGGTGAGGTTTGGGGTGAAGTGAGAGTTAGGGTTAGTTTTAGGGTTAGGGTTAGGGTAAGGTTTAGGGTGAGGGTTAGGGTTAGGGTTAGGGTGAAGTTTAGGGTTAGGGTTAGGGTGAGGGTTAGGTTTAGGGTGAGGTTAAGGGTTACCGTGAGGGTTATGGTGAGGGTGAAGGTTAGGGTTAGCATTAGGGTTAGAGTGAATGTGAGGGTTAGGTTTAGGGTTAGTGTTAGGGTTAGGGTGAGGGATAGGCTGAGGGTGAGGGTTCAGGTTAGGGTTAGGGTTAGGGTGAGGGTTAGGTTTCGGGTTCAGGTGAGAATTAGTGTTAGGGTTTGAGTGAGGGTTAGGGTTAGAGTTAGGGTGAGGGACAGAGTTAGTGTTAGAGTTAGGGTTAGGGTCATTGTTAGGGTTAGGGTGAGGTGGAGGGTTAGGGTGAAGATGAGTTTGAGTGTGAGGGTTTCGGTTAGGGTTAGGGTTAGGTTTATTTTTAAGGTTTGGGTTAGGGTGAGGGTGAGGGTTATTGTTAGGATTACGGTTAGGGTTAGGGTGAGGGTGAGGGTGAGGGTTAGGATTAGGATTAGGGTTATGTTTAGGGTGAGGGTGAGGGAGAGGGATAGGTTTAGGATTAGGTTTAGGGTTAGTGTTAGGCTTAGGGTGAGAATGATGGTGAGTGTTTGGCTTAGCGTGAGTGTTAGGGTGAGTGTTAGGGTAAGGGTTAGGTTTAGGGGTAGTGTTAGGGTGAGTGTGAGGGTTCGGCTTATTGTTAGGGTGAGGGTTAGGGTTCGAGTTAGGTTTAGGCTGAGGGTGAGGTTTAATGTTAGTGTAATGTGTATGGTGAGGGTTAGGGTGATGATGATAAGGGTGAGTATGAGGGTTAGGGGTGGGGTGACGGTGAGGTTTAAGGTGCCGGTGAGGTTTAGGGTGAGGGTGAGGCTTAGGGTTAGGGTTACCATTAGGGTGAGGGTTATTGTTAGGGTTAGTGTGAGGGTGAGGGTTAGGTTGAGGGTTAGGGTTAGGGTTAGGGTTAGTGTGAAGATTAGGGTTAGGGTTAGAGTTAGGATGAGGTTTAGGGTGTGGATGAGGTTTAGGGAGAGGGTTAGGGTTGGGTGGAGGGTTAGGGTGAGGGTTAGTGTTAGGGTGAGGTGAGGGTTATGGTGAGGATTTGGGTGATGGTTTGGGTTAGGGTGAGTGTTAGGGGTAGGGTTGGGGTTAGGGTGAGGGTGAGGGTGAGGGTAAGGGTTAGGGTGACTTTTAGGGTTAGGGCGATGGTTAGGTTTAGGGTTAGGGTTAGGATGTGGATTAGGCTGAGGCGTAGGGTTAGGGTTAGGGTGAGGGTTAAGGTTAGTGTGAGGATAAGGGTTAGGGTGAGGGTTAGCGTGAGGGTGAGGGGTAGGGTTAGGGTTAGGGGTAGTGTGATGATCAGGGTGAGGGTTAGGGTTAGGGTTAGTGTTAGGGATAGGGTTAGTGTGAGGGTTAGGGTGAGGGTTAGGTTTAGGTTTAAGGTGAGCTTTAGGGTGCGTGTGAGGGTTAGGTTTAGGGAGAGGGTAAGGGTTAGGGTGAGGGTTAGTGTTAGGGTAAGTTATAGGGTTAGGGTGAGGTTGAGGGTGAGGATTAGGGTGAGGGTGAGGGTGAGGGTGAGGGTGAGGGTGAGGGTGGGTTTTAGGGATAGGGATAGGATTAGGGATAGGCTGTGTGTGAGGGAGAGGGTGAGGGTGAGGGATACGGTTAGGGTCAGGTTTAGGGTTAGTGTTACGGTGAGGGTTAGGTTTAGATTTAGGGTTACAATGAGGGTTAGGCTGAGGGGTAGGGGTAGGTTTAGGGTGAGGGTTAGGGTTAGTGTGAGGGTTAGTGTTAGGTTTAGAATTAGGGTGAGGGTTAAGTTGAGGCTGAGGGTTAGGTTTTGGGTGAGGTTATGTGTAAGGGTGTTGGTTAGGGTTAGATTTAGAGTTGGGTATAGAGTTAGGGTTAGGTTGAGGTTGAGCTTGTGGGTTAGGGTTAGGGTTAGGGTGAGGGTGAGGTTGAGGTTCAGGGGTAGGATTAGGGTTAGGGTTAGGGTTAGGCTGAAGGTGAGGGTTATGGTGAGGCTGAAAGTTAGGGTTATTTTTAGGGTTAGGGTGAGGGTTAGGGTTAGGTTTAGGGTTAGGTTAGTGTTAGGGTTAGGGTTAGGGTTATGGTGGGGTTTAGGGTGAAGGTTGGGGTTAGGATTATGGTTAGAATGCGGCTTACTGTTAGGGTGATGGTGAGGGCTGGGTGAGGTTTAGGGTTAGGTTTGGGGTAAGGGTGAGGTTGAGGGTTATGGTTAGGGTGAGGGTGAGGATTAGGTATAGGGTTAGGGTTAGGGTGAGGGTGAGGATGAAGGTTAGGTTTAGGGTTAGAGAGAGGGTGAGGGTGAGTTTAAGTGTTAGGATTAAGGTTAGGGTTAGGATTGGGGTGAGGGTGAGGGTGAGGGTTAGGGTTAAGGTGACATTTAGGGTTAGGGTGAGGTTTAGGATGATGATTAGGCTAATGGGTCGGGTTAGGGTTAGGGTTAGGGTGAGAGTTAGGGTTTGGGTTCAGGTGATTGTTAGGGTTAGGATTAGGGTTAGTGTGAGAGTGAGGATGAGGTTTAGATTTAGGGTTAGGGATAGGATTATTTTTAGGGTTAAGTTTAGGGTTAGGGTGAGGGTGAAGTAAAGGTTTAGTGTTAGAGTTAGGGTTATTATTAGGGTTAGGGATAGGTTTAGGGTGGGGGTTATGTTTAGTGTGAGGGTTAGGTTTAGGGTTAAGTTTAGGGTGATGGTAAGGGTAAGGGTGAGATTTAGGGTGAGGGTGAGGTTTAGGGAGAGGTTTAGAGTTAGGGTGATGGTTGGGGTTAGGTTTATGGTTAAAGTGAGGACTGGGGTGAGGGTGAGAGTTAGGGTTAGGGGTAGGGTTAGGTTTAGGTTTAGGCGTAGGGTTAGGTTGAGGATTAGGGTGAGGGTGAGGGTTAGTGTTAGGGTTTGGGTGAGGGTTAGGGTTAGATTTAGGTTTAGGATGAGGTTTAGGCTGAGGGTTATGGTGAGGGTTAGGGTGATGATTATTTTTAGGGTGAGGGTTAGGGATAGGGTTGGGGTTAGGTTGATGGTGAGGGTGAAGGTGAGGGTTAGGATTAGAGTTAGGGTTAGGGTTATTCTGAGGGTTAGGTTGATGGTGAGGGTTATGGTGACGGTGAGGGTTAGGTTTAGGATTAGCTTTAGGGTGAGGGTTAGGGTTAGGTTAGAGTGAGGGTGAAGGTTAGGGTGAAGGTTAACGTTAGGGTTAGGGTTAGGGTTAGTGTGAGGATTAGGGTTAGGTTTAGGATTCGGGTTATGGTTAGGGTGAGGTTTAGTGTGAGGGTGAGTGTTAGGGAGAGGCTTAGGGTTAGGTTGAGTGTTAGGATGAGGGTGAGGGTTAGAGTTAGGTTGGGGGTGAGGGTTAGGGTGAGGGTTAGGGTGAGGCTTAGTGTTAGGGTGAGGGTTAGGGATAGGGTTGGTGTGAAGGTGAGGGTTACGGTGAGGGTTAGTGTGAGGGTGAGGTTGAGGATGAGGTTTAGGGTTAGGGTTAGGCTGATGGTGAGGGTTAGGGTGAGGGTTAGGTTTAGGTTGATGTTTAGGGTTAGGTTTAGGGTTAGGGTGAAGGTTAGTGTTAGGTTTAGGGTAAGGATGAGTGTTAGGCTGAGGGGTAGGTTTAGGGTTAGAGGGAGGGTTAGGGTTAGTGTGAGTGTTAGGGTTAGGGTTAGGGTGAGGATGAGGGTTATGTTTAGCGTTAGTATTAGGGTGAGTATTAGGGTGATGGTTAGGTTTAGGCTTAGGGTTAGGATGAGGGTAAGGGTTAGTGTTAGGTTTAAGCTGAGTGTTACAGTTAGGGTTAGGGTTAGGGTGAGTATGAGGGTTAGGGTGTGGGTGAGTTTTAGGGTGACTGTGAGGGTTAGGGTGAGGGTGAGGTTTAGTGATAGGGTTAGAATTAGGGTGAGGGTTATGGTTAGGTTTATTGTGAGGGTCAGGTTAAGGGAGAGGGTTAGGTATAGGGTAAGGGTAAGGGTTAGGGTGAGGTTTATTGTGAGGGTGAGGTTTACGAAGAGGTTTAGGGTTAGGGTGAGGGTTAGGGTTAGGGTTAGGTTGAGGGTTATGGATAGGGTTAGGGTTAGGTTGACGGTGAGGGTGAAGTTTAGGGTTAAGTTGAGGGTGAGGGTAAGGTTGAGGGTTAGGATTAGGGTTTGGGTTAGGGTTAGTCTGAGGGTGAGGTTGAGGTTGAGGGGTATGTTTAGGTTTAGGGTTAGCATTATGGTAAGTGTGAGGGTTAGTGTTAGGGTTAGTGTTAGGGATAGGGTTAGTGTGAGGGTTAGGGTGAGGGTTAGGTTTAGGGTTAAGGTGAGGTTTCAGGTGAGGTTGAGGGTTAGGTTTACGGAGAGCATAAGCGTTAGGGTGAGGGTTGGGGTGAGAGTGAAGCTTCGGTTTAGCATTAGGGTTAGGGGGAGGATGAGGGTTAGGGTTAGGGTGAGGTATAGGGTGAGGATGAGGGTTAGGTTTAGGGATAGGGTAAGGATTAGGGTTAGGTTTATGGTTAGGGTGAGAGTTAGGCTGAGGGGTAGGTATAGGGTTACGGTGAGGGTTAGGTTTACTGTGAGGGTTAGGGTTAGGGTTAGGGTGAGGGTAAGGTTTCGGGTGAGGTATAGGATGAGGGTGAGGGTTAGAGTTAGCATTAGGGTTAGGGATAGGGTTTGGTTTAGTGTTAGGGTTAGGTTTAGGGTTAGGCTGAGGTTTAAGGTTAGGGTTAGGTGTAGGGTTAGGGTTAGGGTTAGTGTGAGGTTTAGGGTTAGGGTTAGGGTGAGGTTGAGTGTTAGGTTGAGGTTTAGGCTGAGGGTGATGTTTAGGCTGAGGGTAAGATTAGGGTGAGGGTTAGGGTTAGATTTAGGATGAGGGTGAGTTTTAGGTTTAGGGTTAGGTTGAGGGTTAGGGTGAGGGTTTGGGTGAGGGTGAAGGTTAGGGTTAGCATTAGGGTTAGGGTGAGTTTGAGTGTTAGGCTTAGCGTTAGGGTTAGGTTTAGGGTAAGGGCTAGGTTGAGGGTGAGGGTTAGGGTTAGGGGTAGGTTTAGTGTGAGGTTTAGGGTGAGGTTTAGAGTGAGTTTTAGGTTTAGGTTGAGGGTTAGGGTTAGGTTGAGTGTGAGGGTTAGGGTTAGCGTTAGGGTTAGGGTGAGGGAAAGGTTTAGGTTGAGGGTTAGTATGAGATTGAGGTTTAAGTTTAGCATTATGGTTACTTTGAGGGTTTGCGTGTGGGTTAGGGTTATGGTTAGGATTAGGGTGAGGGTTAGGGTTATGGTTAGGGTGAGGGTGAGGGTGAGGATGAGGGTTAGGTTGTGGTTGAGGGTTAGGGTGAGGGTGAGGGTTAGTGATAGGGTTACGGTTAGGGTAAGGTTTAGGGTGAGGGTTAGGGTGAGGGTTTGGGTTAGGGTGAGGATTAGGGTGAGGGTGAGGGTTAGGTTTCTGGTGAGCGTAAGTTTTAGTGTGAGGGTTAGGGTGGGTGGGAAATTTAGGATTAGCATTAGTGTTAGGGTGAGGGTGAGGGTTAGGGAGAGTGTTAGGGTTAGAGTTAGGGTGAGGATTAGGGTTAGGGTTAGGGTTAGGGTGAGGTTTAAGGTAAGGGTTAGGGTTATTGTTAGGGTTAGGTTGAGGGTTAGGTTTAGGGTGAGTTTAAGGGTTAGAATGAGGGTTAAGGTGTGAGAGAGGGTTAGTTTAGAATTAGGGTTAGTTTTAGGGTTAGGCTTAGGATGAGGGTGATATTGAGGGTGAGGGTTAGGTTTAGGGTTAAGGTGAGGTTTAGGGTGATTGTGAGGGTTAGGTTTAGGGAGAGGGTAAGATTTAGGGTGAGGTTTGAGTTGAGGGTGAAGGTTAGGGTTAGCATTAGGGTTAGGGTGAGGGTGAGGGTTAGCATTAGGGTTAGGGTGAGCATGAGGGTTAGGGTTAGGGTGAGGTATCGGGTGAGGATGAGGGTTAGGTTTAGGGATAGGGTTAGGATTAGGGTTAGGGTTAGGGTTAGGGTGAGCGTCAGGCTGTGGGGTAGGTTTAGGGTTACAGTGAGTGTTAGGTTTAGAGTTTGCGTTAGGGTTAAATTTAGGGTGAGATTAAGGTTTAGGTATAGGGTTATGGTGAGGGTCAAGGTGAGGGTTAGGTGTAGGGTTAGGGTTAGGTTTAGTCTGCGGTTTAGGGTTAGGGTTAGGGTGAGGGTGAGTGTTAGGGTTAGGTTTAGGGTGAGGGTGAGGTTTAGGCTGACGGTAAGATTAGGGTGAGGGTTAGGGTTAGGGTTAGGTTGAGGGTGAGGGTGAGGGTTAGGTTTAGGGTGAGGTTGAGTGTTAGGGTGAGGGTTAAGGTGTCGGTTAGTGTTAGGGTTAGGACTAGGCTGAAGGTTAGGTTTAGGTTGAGGGTGAGGGTGAGGGTGAGGGTGAGCGTTAGGTTGTGGGTGAGGTTTTGGGTGAGGGTGAGGGTTAGGGTTAGGTAAGGGTTAGGGTGAGGCTTAGGTTTAGGGTTAGGGTTAGGGCTAGGGTGAGGTTTAGGGTGAGGGTTAGAGTTAGGGTTAGGGTCAGGGTGAGGGTTAGGGTGAAGGTTAAGTTTAAGGTTAGGGTTAGGTTTAGTTTGGGGATTAGGGTTAGGTTTAGGATTAAGTTTAGGGTGAGGGTAAGGGTTAGGGTGAGTTTAGTGTGAGGGTTAGTGTTAGGGAGAGGGTTAGGTTTAGGTTGAGGGTTAGGGTGAGGGTTAGGGTTAGGATTAGGGTGAAGGTGAAGGTTAGGTTGAGGGTTAGGGTGAGGCTTAATGTTAGGGTGAGGGTTAGGGATAGGGTTGGGGTGAGTTGAGGGTTAGGGTGGGGGTTAGTGTGAGTGTGAGCGTGAGGATGAATGTTAGGATAAGGGTTTGGCTGATGGTGAGGGTGAGGGTGAAGGTTAGTGTTAGGTTGACGTTTAGGGTTAGGGTTAGGGTTAGGGTGAGGTTTAGGGTTACGTTTTGGGTAAGGATTAGGGTTAGGCTGAGGAGTAGGGTTAGGGTTAGGGTGATCGTTAGGGTTAGTGTGAGTGTTATTGTTAGGGTTAGGGTGAGAGTGAGGGTTAGGTTTAGGGTGAGTATTAGGGTGAGTATTAGGGTGAGGGATAGATAGGTTTAGGCTTAGGGTTAGGTTGAGGGTAAGGGTTAGGGTTAGGGTTAAGTTGAGGGTTCCAGTTAGGGTTAGGGTTAGGGTGAGGTTGAGGGTTAGGTTTAGGTTTAGTGTGAGGGTGAGGATTAGGGTGAGTGTGAGGGTTAGGGTGTGGGTGAGTTTTAGGGTGACTGTGAGGGTTAGGGTGATGGTGAGGGTTAGGGTGAGGGCGAAGGTTAGGTTAGGGTTAGAATTAGTGTGAGGGTTATGGTTAGGGTTAATGTGAGGATTAGGGTTAGGGTTAGGGTTAGGGATAGGGTGAGGGTAAGGGTTAGGGTGAGGTTTAGTGTGAGGGTGAGGTTTAGGGAGAGGGTTTGGTTTAGGGTGAGCATTAGGATGAGGGTTAGGGTTAGGTTTAGGTTGAGGGTTAGGGATTGGGTTAGGGTTAGGGTTAGGGTTAGGGTGACAGTGAGGTTGAGGGTTAGGATTAGGGTTTGTGTTAGGGTTAGGCTGAGGGTTACATTGAGGGTGAGGGTGTGGGTTAATTTTAGGGTTTCATTTAGGGTTAATGGTTAGGGTTAGGTTTAGGGTTAGGGTTAGGATTAGGATCCGGCTGCGGGGTAGGGTTAGGTATAGGGTGAGGTTAGGGTTAGTGTGAGGTTTAGGGTTAGGTTTAGGATGAGGGTAAGGGTTTGGGGGAGGGTTAGCGTGAGGGTGAGGGGTCGGGTTAGGGTTAGGGTTAGCGTGATGGTCAGGGTGAGGGTGAGGGTTAGGGTTAGTGTTAGGGATAGGGTTAGTGTGAGGGTTAGGGTGAGGGTTAAGTTTAGGGTTAAGTTGAGGTTTAGGGTGAGTGTGAGGGTTAGGATTAGGGAGAGGGTAAGGTTTATGGTGAAGATTAGGTTTAGGGTGAATTTGAGGGTTAGCATTAGGGTTAGGGTGAGGGTGAGCGTTAGCATTAGGGTTAGGGTGAGGGTGAGGATTAGGGTTAGGGTGAGGTATAGGGTGAGGTTGAGGGTTAGGTTTAAGGGTAGGGTAAGGATTAGGGTTAGGGTTAGGATTAGGGTAAGCATTAGGCTGAGGTGTAGGTTTAGGCTTATGGTTAGGGTTTGGTTTAGTGTGAGGGTCAGGGTTAGGGTAAGGTTGACGGTAAGGTTTAGGTTTAGGGATAGGGTGAGGTTTAAGGTGAGGGTTAGGTGTAGGGTTAGGGTTAGGGTTAGTTTGAGGTTTAGGTTTAGGGTTAGGGTGAGGATGAGTGTTAGGGTGGGGTTTAGGGTGAGGGTGAGGGTTAGGTTAGGGTTAGAGTGAGGGTGATGGTTAGGTTTAGGGTGAGGTTGAGTGTTAGGGTGAGGGTTAGGTTGAGGGTGAAGGTTAGGGTTAGCATTAGGTTTAGGGTGAGATTGAGTGTTAGAGTGAGTGTTAGGGTGAGGGTTAGGTTTAGGGTTAGGGTTAGGTTGAGGGTGAGGGTTACAGTTATGGTTAGGGTGAGGGTTAGAGTTAGGGTTAGGTTTAGGCTGAGGGTGAGGCTTATGGTTAGGGTTAGGGTTATTGATAGGATTAGTGTTTGGGTTAGCATTAGGTTTAGCGTGAGGGTGAGCAAGAGGGTTAGTTTAGAATTAGAGTTAGGTTTAGGGTTAGGCTTAGGGTGAGTTTGATGGTGAGTGTGAGGAATAGGGTGAGGGTTTGGGTTAGGGTTAAGGTAATGGTTAGTGTTAGGGTGATGTTTATGGTGAGGGTTAGGTTGAGGATTAGGATTAGTGTTAGGGTTACCATTGGTGTGGGGGTTAATTTTAGGGTTAGGTTGAGGGTGAGGGTTAGGGTGAGGGTTAGGTTTAGGGTTAGGGTTAGTGTGAAGATTAGGGTTAGGGATAGGGTTAGGGTGAGGGTAAGAGTTAGGGTTAGGTTTAGGGTGTGGATTAGGTTTAGGGAAAGGGTTAGGGTTAAGTTCATGGTTAGGGTGAGGGTTAGGGTTAGAGTGAAGTGAGTGTTATGGTGAGGGTTAGGGTGATGGTTAGGGTCAGGGTGAGGGTTAGGGATAGGGTTGGGGTTAGGTTGACGGTGAGGTTGAGGGTTAGGGTGAGGTTGGGATGAGGATGAGGGTGAGGGTGAGGGTTAGGATTAGGGTTAGGTTTAGGGTTAGGCTGAGGGTGAGGGTGAGGGTGTGGTTAGGGTTAGAGTGACCTTTAGGGTTAGGACGAGGGTTAGGTTTAGTTTTAGGGTTAGGATGTGGATTAGACTGAGGGTTAGGGTTAGGGTTAGGTTGAGGTTAGGGTTTGTGTGAGCATTAGGGTTATGTTTAGGGTATGGGTAAGGGTTAGGGTGAGGGTTAGTGTGAGGGTGAGGGGTAGGGTTAGGGTTAGCATTGGCGTGAGGTTTAGGGTGACGGTTAAGGTTAAGGTTATTGTTAGAGATAGTGTTAGGGTGAGGGTTAGGGTGAGGGGTGGGGTGAGGGGTAGGGTTAGGGTTACGGTGAGGTGTAGCATGAGGGTTAGCCTTAGGGTGAGGGTTAGGGTGAGGATTAGGTTTAGGGAGAGGGTAAGGGTTTGGGGGATGGTTAGGGTGAGGGTGAAGGTTAGGGTTAGCATTAGGGTTAGGGTTCAGTGAGGGTTAGGGTTAGGGTTAGTGTTAAGGTGAGGGCTTGGCTGAGGGTGAGGGTTAGGGTTAGGGTGATGGTGAGGGTGAGGGTGATGGTGAGGGTGAGGGTTAGGTTTAGGTTTAGGGTTAGGGTTATAGTTAGTGTTAGGGTTAGGGAGAGGTGAGGGTGAGGGTTGTTGTTAGGGTTAGGGTGAGGGTGAGGCTGAGTTTTAGGTTTAGGGTTAGGGTTAGGGTTAAGGTGAGGGTGAGGGAGAGTTTTAGGTTGATGTTTAGGTTGAGGGTGAATGTTACGGTGAGGGTGAGTGTTAGAATTTGGTTTAAGGTAAGGGCTAGTTTAAGGGTGAAGGTTAGGTTTAGGGTTAGGTTTAGGGTGAGGGTTAGGTTTAGGGTGAGGCTAAGGGTTAGAGTGAGGGTTACGGTGAGGGTGAAGGTTAGGTTTAGCATTAGGGTTAGGGTGAGGGTGAGGATTAGGCTTAGGGTTAGTGATAGGTTTAGGGTGAGGGCTAGGCTGAGGGTGAGGGTTAGGGTTAGGGTTAGGGTGACGCTTAGGTTTCGGGTTCGGGTTCGGGTTACTGTTAGGGTTTGGGTGATGGTTAGGGTTAGGTTTAGGGTTAGGGTTAGGGTGAGGGAGAGAGTTGGGGTTAGAGTTAGTTTTTGGGTTATTGTTAGGGTTAGGGTGAGGTTGAGGTTTAGGGTGAAGATGAGTTTGAGTGTGAGGGTTACGGTTAGAGTTAGGGTTAGGTTTATTGTTAGGGTTTGGGTTAGGTTGAGGGTGAGGGTTATTGTTAGCAAACAAAGGGACTGAGGTAGTTCAGTCAAAATGCTTTTTATGAATATTTTTCTTTGTTTATGCTGATTCCATAACCAGAAGATGGATATCTGGAGCTAAATCCTTCCCAAGGTCATTGGGATCATTTTAGTTCCTTAACATTTTTAACAAGAATTCTACTAATCGCTAGCCACAATTTGAAATAAGGGAGTAATCTTATCTGTAACTTATGTGTTTATTTCCCTATAATATTTTTTTAAAACTATCACTCCAGGTTGTTCACAGTAGAAAACTGAAAAACTACTAGAAAAGACTAGTGCTTTTCAAAATAGCAAACTGAGCTTTAATTTATATATTGTTACCAACTGTGTGAAAGAATGTGCAAAAGCAGGCTACTGGTGATATACAGAGATTGACAAGTAGACTTTGACACTCCATGGAAAAATGAAACAATCCTAATTGTAAGACATTTAATTATATTTTTGTTGGCCTATTTTACTGATTCGCTTACATCTGTGAAAATGTTTTCATTTATTTACCTCTACTTTGTCACTTGGGCTGTTGAAATCATACCCCAAATATCATTGTGAAAAAGAATGTCAAGAGGATTTCTCTGTTTAGTCTTATAGGACTTTTATAATTGTCATAACTTTCAGTTAATACATTAATTAATTTCAACTTAAATTTGCCTGTAGTCTATGGGAATATTTTATTTTCAATCTTTTTTGCATAGTGGACAATTATTTTCGCAATGGTTTTAATGAAGAGACTAGCATTTCTCATTTTGTAGACTATTAGTTACACAATGTTATTTGTGAAGAGGCCGTCTTTTTCCTATGTGTATAGATTTTGTTCTTGTCAACTAGAATATATACATGCATGACTCAATACTTACATCTCAGAAGTGTTTAAACTGCCTTTAACAACTTTAGTATATTGTGTTTATGTATTTATATTTGTCAATATTTATTAGTGTTATTTCTTCTCTGATTCATTGTTTAAGATTGTACTGCTTAATTTATTAATATGAATGAATTCTTAAAATTCCCTATTATTAGTACAAAATTATGTAAAATTTATAATGATGATAATTATGGATACATATTATTTTAATCCACATTGTTCTTTGAAGATTGGTGTCATTAAATATTTTCTATTTTGAAGAATATCCTATATGTATAGACTCATATATACTTTTTGCTATTGGATGGGGTGTACATATATTCTTAAATTTTATGTAGTATGTAATGTTGCTAACTCATTTTGTTTCCTTCCTTCCTTCCTTCCTTCCTTCCTTCCTTCCTTCCTTCCTTCCTTCCTTTCTTCCTTCCTTTCTTCCTTCCTTCCTTCCTTTTTCCTTCCCTCCCTCCCTCCCTCCTCTCTCTCTCTCTTTCTTTTTTTCTTTCATTTTTTTCTTTCTGTCTGAATATCCATGTGTTGTAGATTGAGGCACTGAATTTTCCTACTATTGGTGTATTGCTATAAACTTTTTCCTGAAGATCAGTTCATGGTTGCTTAAATTTTTATTATTTGATATACATATATATGAATATATTGCTATAACTGTTATATCATCTTGTAAATAAACCACTTCATAATTATACATTGACTTTTATTTTTCTCCTCAGATGATTTTGACTTAAAATATTTATTGAGTAACATAACTACAGCCAATCATGCTTTTTGCCATCTTTTGCTAATTAGAGTTAGCATGGTTTTCCCACTTCATTTTCATTCTGTTTTCAGTTCTTTTAATTAGTGGAGCACCGAACTCTTATATCTCCAGGCATGTTTACATGTTGGTAAGGGGGCTTTCTTGGTGTATGGAGATGAAGTGCAGTGGGATGTGTAGATGGGCCTGAATGTGAAAACCACATCAGTTGACTGGACATGGGACAGTACTAAAATCTGGGGCCACAAAGATGAGTATGTGACTGGGTAAGTAGACCAGTTGATACCAGCCTGTGCCACAGTTCGTTGGGATGGCTTACTTCATTCTTCTTTCTTCACCTAGAGCTTCATTCTGTCTATACTTTGTTGGACTGATGCAAAGAATGTGCAAGTCATCTTTCAATTCTCTTTTTCCTGTCTTTGTGCTCTATTAAGTTGTTATAATTTGTCATGGTAGTTGCTTAAGTCTTATGAACATATTTTTATAACTGATTAGTTGTTCAAACTGATGTTTTTTAAATAAAGAAATGGCTGATAAAATTGATTTTAAGATGTTGGTATTGAGCTCACTGCTCTAAGTTGAGTGATGTCTATATAAATCAAATTTTGGGGCCAACTTAATACTACCTGATAAGATTTAAAACATATAATAATAGATATCTTCTCTGAAAGGCAAGACTATATAAAACCTATAAGATCAATAAGTAACTAGGTCAAATTATAAAAAAAAATTAAGAATTAAAAAAAGACCTGAAGGCAGATGACAAAAGATTACGTTGCACAAGATTAAAGCCATGTAAGATATCCTTGCTTGCAACTCATTTGAAGAATCATGGACTTGAAAGTGCCTTGAAGGGTCTGATTTTTGTAGAGTTCAACAGTAATAGGGAGAAAAAGTGTGTGAGTGTGGAATACATCCCCTCAGAGTTGGTCACAACTGAATGAGTGAAAGTTTCAAACAGCTTCAGTCAGCATTCCACGGACATGCTTCCAGGAAAGGTAATGTTATGAAAAGAATCTGTCCCTGATGCTTACACCTGAAGTACCTAGTTTATGGTTTCCCTTAGTTAAGCCAACGACTCTATAATTAGAAAACATAGCTAGTCTCCAAATCAGAACTAAGTCTGTGCTCTAAAACGATAGCTAGAATCAGAGTAGAAATAAGCTTATGATATGAAAAAGTAGCTAGAATCAATCAGCATCAGTAAGAAAAGGCGACAAAAGAGTAGAGATCAAGACATAGCAGAAGTAGGGAATAGGAAAGAAAGAAAGAAAGAATACCAGGTGGCAATTTCTGATCTCTCAGCTAAGTGCCAAGTGGAGTTCTTTATGTTTGAATAAACTACAATGAAAAATTTAAATTAGCTATGCAGACTTATTATCCACATTTCAAATGCTGCATTCTCAAGGGGCTAGTATTCACAACAGAAGAATATGACTATTATCACAAAAACATAATATCCAGCCTTTAACAAATGACCACACATTGGTTCAGGGACATTATGAGGTGAGTTATAAATTTTAATTTCTTCTAATTTTTCAAAGAAAATATTTGAAAATAATGAAATAAATGAAATATAAAATGAAATGAAAAATAAATGAAAAATATTATTTCATTCCTCATTTGTAGATGAACTATGACTTTATTAGGACAAAGAATAATGTGATTTGGAGAAAGATGGTAAAACTGATAAAAACAAAAGTTTTAAAATATGTACATTTTAGAATAACTTGAATTTCTAATACATTTCAATATTTTTGTGACAAGTAATGAGTAAATTTAACATGTGAAACAGGATTTATTTTTAATAGAGAACTCTTACCTGTTGAACTTATGGAATAGATGATTTTGATGAAGAAACTTGCAGAGAATTTCCTTCTAAGAGCTTCCCTTAAAGAAACAAATCAAGTCTGAGAACTCTGATTCTCCAACTTTATAAATTTTTTCAGAAAAAATTCTAAATTATTGGATTTTTTCAATCTTCCTCAAGAATCCTTCATGTACTGTAATTATTAATAGTCCCCATTTTACCTTCATTTAGAGCTTTTCATTTTACTTTCTTTTCCTTCTCCCCTTGCAATTAATAGTTTGTATAAATTGTATTTCTAAGAACAAATTCTGGTTAGAACATTCCTCTAGATAACTGGTAGATATATAGATGATAGATAGACAGATATAGGTAGTTAGAGAGATCAAAAATAGATAACACATACACTTATAACTACATATACATCTAAGATAATTTCCAATATATAATATATTTCAATAAAATATGTTGTTCATCTATTATTATTGTTCAACATAGTTTAATGAATATTAATTATTTCTCAAGTATGTGTTAAAGCTAGAAATATAAATAAAGACCTGGATCTCAGAATGAAATACCTGAGTGAACACTCCATATAACACAGGTGGATGTAAGTTACAAAAACTGCTGAATTTGTGAAGTATAACCTAACCCTAGTCTAACCTGGCTGCAGTGCAAATGTAGAAGAATAAGATGAGGACTTTAGCAAGCAAATCATGCCAACTCTGGAGGTTAAAAGAAGAGCTAATTCAAGTTTTGACCCTTGTCTCACTCCAACAAATTATTAAATGCTGGCTCACTTTAATTATGCACTTTTAGAAGATAGATAGAAATTGTACATTTCTATTTTTAAGAAGATTTTTGAAAAGATAGAGAATTATTTTGTTGCATATTAAATACACAGTCATCATTGCGATGGTTGATTCTTGTCTATGATATGATCCTCAAAAGCACTGGCATGACCCAGTATAGTGGGTACGTGGATCCAATGAGATTGCTGTACTGAAAATCTGTGAATGTTCTGGGAACTTCTAGTTTAGCACTCTACTGAAGTTCTTGATTCAGTTTTCCCCCCATAATTCAGCACATAGTGCACAATATCTTTCAACCATTTTAAAATTTCAGTTCATCATGTTCTCAAACACATTATGGATGTATCCCTTTTTGCTTGGAGAAATTTGCATAAATTTTACCTTGCTTTTTTCATATTTTCCTTTGTGGGGGCAAATATTTACAGAATTAAAGACAATGAAATTCTCCAGTGTCACACAACGGTGTAAACACAGAGGATAAGAGTGCGGGGCTGGCTGAGAGCTGTGCAGGTCTGACAGAGCTTCTCTGTATCAACTGAGCTGCATTCTACATGGGCAATGTACAAAAATTTAACAAAAATTAAATTTTCGTTTTTGAAATCTCTTTTGGTTTATTCATTTATTTTTGGCTATCCTTCATGAAAATGTCATCCAATAATTCTTACAAATAAGGTAAGTTTATTGTAAAATACTTTGACAATGTGCTTTCTATTTTGTTTGTTAAAGATACACAGTCAAAGAACTAGGGTTTAGTGTTCAGATAATGGGCAATTTCTTTTTGATTGAATAAGATCATACTCTAGAAGAAAGTATTCTTGGGAGAAATCAGTAAAATATATGAATACATAGGACAATAACTGTATTTTCTATTGTAGCACAAAATAGGCAGCCTAAATCACTAAATCTATAGACACGATTAGTTGGGCAGATTTAGGAAGCTTTATATTTATTTTTGCCTGAATAATTCTCAAGGAAATTTATTATCATCTTTTTTCTAAGAGCATAGTAGTAAAAGTTTAACTATAGTTGGGTACATCTCATTGTATAAAATAGCCTAGGACTTGATGTGTGACTAAAACAGTATAGCATTTGCTTAGCAAGTAAGAGGCCCTGAGACCACTCCTTCCTGGGGAAAATACCTTAAGTGCATTTAAAACAATAAATCAATGTGCTCTGAGGCAAAGATTCAAGACAAATTGCTAACCATTATTTGACATTTGATGTATGCATTAAGTGCCAGGTTTTTTCTGTCTGGATTTACTGAATATTTTAATGTCACTGGTATATTCCAAGACTCATTCTCTGCAGGTACCTTATCATTCAATTTTTCTAGCAACATTTTATTTTCAATATAGTTTGTTTTTATATAGATATGGTGTTTTTACATCTGGAGCTGGGTATTTCCAGGTGTATAACTGCTCCATGGTACCAGAACATCACAAGACAATTGCAAGTTTTTTTGAAACACAATGTACTTTCTTGGCCTGGAAGTGTCCAAATGAGTCAGACTAGGAAATGTTGGTAAAGGAAAAAAAAGAATCATATTCCTACTTCAGTTATATGCACACTGACAATTTGAGATCATCCCATAAGCTTTCTTTTTTATATTTTTATTGTGAAAATACTGTACAGAGGGATTACAATTACATGAACAAGGTAATGAGTACATTTCTTATCAAGCATTGTTGCCTACTCCTTTGTTTTTCCCCCACCATCCCTTCCCTCCCACCTCCACAACTATACTCCCCCACCTACTTAAATTGTAAAGTTCATTTTTCACCATAATGTCTTGCACATCTCATTGTTGCAATATGTCAGCCTGTATCCCTATTTAAACACTTTGTTGTTTCCCTTCCCCTCCCCAAGTTAGCCCTACATCAAATACAGTAAAAACAGGGGGAGGGACATACAAAGCAACAAAACAATCATGTAGTACCTTATAAATACATTAAAACAATAGCAAGAAAGATGCAACCATTTGTGTCCCTATCTTAGGGTTCATTTTGCTCAACTTCATCTTATCTGGTCATATGTATATAGCTTTTGACATTTTCTACTTGTCCCAGATATATACTAGCTATTGCAAATAAGGGAAACCATGGGACCTATGTTTCCTTGGGCCTGGTTTATTCACTTAATATATTTATTCCAAGTCTTTTCACTTCCTAACAAATGGGGCAATGTCATTCTTTCTGATAATACACTGTTTGTTCTCCAAAGACAGGAAAGAAATTTGCCACCTAATATCTAATACTCTAATAGTTTGCACTGTTTCCAACTCTGCATTTTTTCATTTATAAATTCAGACCTGAAGAATGGTAATGAAAACAAGTATCTTAAGGTTCTTTTTTAAAATTTACCTCTTTTTTGTATGTCCCCTCACATTTTTAAAATTTGGTTTTAATTATTTTCACGGATAATGCATCACATCTGATGAAAATTTTTCTATGGAATTTGAATTATTTCTGCAGCAAGCTTGGTAATTTCATATAGATCAAGGAAAATAAGTTACTAAGATATGTTTTGAAACTATTAATGCAATATTAAATTTAAGAAAAGTAATTGAATATGAAAATCAAAATTAAAGCTTTCATATGCACAAGTACATGTTAGTATAGCTTGTTACCAGAATTAGTATGTTCTGATAACCATTTTATATACTTTTATTAACTTCTGAATGAAAAAAATAAGTTACCTAAATATTTTATCTCAACTTTGAACAAAAAGTTTTCTTCTTTCCTGTATTTTTGGAGAATATCTAGAATTAAAAATAATTCTTGTGTCATTAATTTACCCACTTTGTAAAATCACTGTGCAACTATTCTACTAAATATTTTCAAGAAACAGAAAATTAATCTTAAAAGAGAAGGTATTGGAGTTGTACTACAATTGAGAAATTATATTTATGTATCTTTTAGTGTTTTGTTTTATTTTTCCTTCCTAGAAACCCTCATTTCCCATGTTACACTTGAAACACTCTTTTTATTTTCACTACAACTTTGTTTTACCATACAATGTTTATGAGATTAAAATATATATGATATGACATTAAGGTATAATTACACTTGGTTTTATTATCAAATTATTAAGCCAAAAGTTAAAATTAGAACACTAAGCGTTTTTCACTACTGCATGACCAACTTGTGACCTACTCAATCCTACTTGTGACCTGGTTTCAAACAGTAGAAAGTTAAGCTTCAGAATGATGACACGGACTATTTTCTAACATGTGAACTTGCAAATGGAGAAAAATATGTGAAACAACAGAAGCATACAAGAGAAAAGGAAAGGATTCAACATTACAATTTTAATTTAGAAAATGGTTTCCTGAGTTTCTTCAGAAGATTATAACTTGTTCTTTTGCCATTTATTTGAATGTCAACATTTTTATTTTCAAAAACAAAAGTAAACTATTTTCAAAAGTTTAGAGTAAAACTTCATTGCATAATCAAGAAATGACAAAGGGATGGTATGGGAAAACAAAGGAGAAGGCAAAAATGCTTGATAAGAAATGTACTCATTACCTTGTTCATGTAGTTGTAACCTCTCTGTATGGTATTTTCACAATAAAAAATATATTGAAAAACAAAGAAATGACTAAGTTTTTCTTTAAGTACATTGAACAAATAATGCAATGAAGCATTAAAATGATAACATCTTCCATGTTGCCTGAAGTCTGATTAAACCTTCTCTTGTAACTAGCTTATCTAGTTTGCCTTGCTCAGAAACTGTGTTCTTAACTCATAGATCTTTTATTTAATGTCTTTGTATCATGGCGTGTATGAGATATAGAGGATGTTAATAAGATGCCATTGAGGGCTTGAGACCCCTCAAAAATGATGAGTACAAAAATAAATGCAATCAGTGCTCTATTACCACAAAGTCATGATGCAATAATCTATCAAGAAGTGGAAATTAAGAGTTAATTCTACTCATAAAATAGCTTAACAGAATTAAATAATTGTGTGTCAAATGGAAAAAAAATGTACTTGGAATATTATCTAAAATGCTGCCAAATAGGCATGTAAGAGAAGCTCCTGAATGAACCATTTTGGAGCATAATTTCAGTTGATCGGTGATAGTTTTACTTGCATTTTACTCCTCCATTTTCTCTTGCTTGTATATTGCCAACTATTTAAAATACACTTTATTTTAATCTAACCCACCAAATAAGGTTGGTTTCAAACTCTTTCATGTTCACTTTCTTTAAGATGTTAGTCACCTGGGCATTGAATTTCTACCTTTCACAAACCAGAAAATGAATGGCCTTTTTCAAGTCAGACAACCTCATCCCTTTTAAGCTAAGCTACTTTAAAACATAATGAAGGAGGTATTTTTTATTCCATTTATACTGCTCTGTTTCTCATATCTTTTAGTAGATATCTGTTAACTGATCAATGTCTAATTTAAATTCATTCTATCCATCCATTCATCTAATAGACCCATGGAGTTGAAATTACAAAATTTGTCTCCACTGATATTCCATTCCTTATCAAAGTACAGGTTTTTAATTTTCATATCTGGCTTGGATCATTTCTCTTCACTCTATAAAACTGTACTTTGTGTAGGCAAGATAATAAACAGTATCTCCAGTTTTAGTGTTTTCAAATATTGCTTTAATTTTGGAGAAATATTTCAATAATTATTGATTTAATCCATTAGAAATTACTTATTATTAGAGAGGTAATTCTATTATTCCCTTGAATTTGCTGATACAGTTGGCAGATATACTATTTAAGTAAAATAACAGAATTTTTTTTCAATTTTTAGTATACTTTTATTTGAAACTTATATTCATTTATTTGAAATTCACACTTATTTGGATGTGCTATTTTAAACATTCTGAAATAAATAAGTTGCCCAATTTATTTATTTGTTCTAATATTTTCTTTAACTGTAACTCAATATGTTTTACACATTTTTTATTTTTATTTATTTTATTTTATTTTATTTTATTTGAGAATATACTGTACAGGGGGGTTACAATTACATGGGCAGGATAATGCATACATTTCTTAGCAAGCATTGCAACCTCCTCCTTTGTTTACCCTTCACCTCCCTTCCCAGCCTCCCCCCTCCCCCCCACCCAATCATACCCCCCTCCCCCACACACACCGACATTGTAAAGCTGGTTTTGTCATGACATTTTGTAATTCTCTTTGTTGCAACAGGTCCACCTGAATCCTTAAACGACTTGTTTGTCCCCATCTCCTCCACATGTTATACTGACATCAAATATAGTGAAAGCGGGGGTTACACTGTGGGGGAGGGACATACAAAGCAACAAAGAAATAATCTTATAAATGCGTTAGAAACACATGCATGAAAGAAAAGAAAACATTAAAATACATATTTAAGGGTTCGTTTTCCTAACATCACATTATCTGACCTTTTCAGCTTGACTCATAATTATACTAGATATTGCAAATAAGGGAAACCATGGGACCTATGCTTCTTTGGGCCTGGCTTACTTCACTTAATATAATTTTTTCCAAGCCTTTCCATTTCCTAACAAATGCGGAATTGTCATTCTTTCTGATGGAGGCATAGAATTCCATTGTGTATACATACCACATTTTCTTGATCCATTCATCTACTGAGGGGCATCTGGGTTGGTTCCATATCTTAGCTATGGTAAATAATGCTGCAATAAACATAGTTGTGCTGGTAGCTTTAGTGTGGTCTTTTTTGTAAACATTAGGGTAAATGCCCAAAAGTGGGATTGCTGGGTCATAGGGGTGTTCTATGTGAAGTCTTTTGAGGGACCTCCATACTGCTTTCCAAAGTGGTTGAACAAGTTTACATTCCCACCAACAATGAAGTAAGGTTCCTTTCTGTCCACATCCCCTCCAGCATCTGTTGTTGTTAGAGTTCTTGATTTTTGCTGTTCTAACTGGAGTGAGGTGATATCTCAATGTTGTTTTGATTTGCATTTCTTTGATGGCTAGGGATGTTGAACATTTCTTCATGTGTCTATTGGCCATCCTTCTTTCTTCTTCAGAGAAGCTTCTCTTTAAGTCTTTCGCAGTTGTTTCTTTGAGGATTTGTTGTTGGGTGGTTTAATTTTTTGAGTTCCAAGTATATTTTAGATATGAGACCCTTGTCCGTTGTATGGCTAGTAAAGATCTTCTCCCAATCGGTGGGCTTTCTATTGCTCTTGCTAGCTATGTCATTTGCCCTGCAGAAGCTCTGCAACCTTATACAATCCCATTTGTCCAACCTTTCTTTGATTTGTTGTTTTTCTGGGTCTCTATTCAGAAAATTTCGGCCTGAGCCAAGGAGACCTAGGGTTTCTCCTATTCCATCCTGTAATGTTTTCAGAGTGTCTGTTTTGAGTTCAAGGTCTTTGATCCATTTGGAGTTGATTCTGGTGCAGGGTGATATATAAGGATCTAGGTTTATAATTGCATATTTAAAATTAGAAATTTTAGAATTTTTCTCTTTTTTCCCCCAAATATTTTACTGTTGTTTTGTATTCATTTATACTGCATGGATTTTAAAACATTTATAGACTTATCTTTTATATGACATTTTAGAAAATATATCTTCTGCTATTTCTTATACTTTAATTCTATTCTCTATTTTTAAAAGATAGACTAGAAGCAAATAAATAATTTCACGTACCTTTCACTTTTATATATTATTCGTGCTGAATTGAATACTTTTTTTTAACTCTTTAAGCATGTTTTTTGTCATTTTTTTATTTCTGTAACTTTTGGCTTATATATAAGTTTGATTTCGAGAGGGGAACGGGACTACAGAAATGGTGTGACAAAGCATGATACAATTCAGCTGTGATGTTCACTAGACACTGTGTTGGGAATGAGCTGGGCACCTTGGGGTAGTGGGGAATCTGTGGGGAAAAACAGTGAGAGAATGAGGGAGAAGATGACAGTGTTCATAAGAAAATGTACTCATAACCTGACTTATGCAGACCCATGTACATCATTTTACAATATTTTAAGATAATTTTAAATGAATTATAATTATTTTAGTTATAATTTTGAAATTATAAACTTTTAGTCGGTTTATATTTTTCTTTCATTTTAGTTTGAAGACTTCCTGTGTGGACTGTATCAGAAGTGAAAGAGCCAATGAATTTTAGCATATATATATATATATATATATATATATATATATTTACACACAAAGAGCAACTACAATATCTATTGAAAAGAAATACAAAGGAAAATGACAAATGAAGCAGACTAGGGCATCTCTACAAATTCCAAATATTAATCTTCTATCCAAGATATTTAGCAGAAATTCAAAATATATATAAATAAAATTACATCTAAAATATCATCAATGAATTATTTCAAACAACAAATTTTAAATAGATAAAATATTAGTGTAGAAGTATTAACTATGTAGAGTAGAACAACATAAGTGACTAATAACTTATAAGAAGGAAAACAAAAATGAATATAAGATGAAAGCATTTTTCAAATTGCATACAATTCCTAAAATAATACATTTATTATGTACAGTAAAATATTGTTTCCAAATTTTTCAGACTTCAGAGAAAATTTACAGGTAACTCTTGAACAAATTTTATTCAAAAAGTCATCACAGGTGTTCTTTATGCAGAATTGAAATGCTAACTGATGAAGATATTTGCACTGTATAAAGAGAAGCATCGGGGATTACATATAAATGGATTTAAATAATATTTTTTACTTTCATTGTATTGTTTAAATTTTTAAAATTGTAATGAGTTCACATAAAATTATTTATATGGGAAAATAAAATATGACAAAAAGTGTCTATAAAATATCAGAATTGAGAAAAAATATTTAAATGATAAAACTTAGATTTATAAAACATTAGAATAGTATTTGTAAAATTTTAACACAAATCACATAATTTTGTCAGTAGGTGGCATATTAAATAAAGGTAAATGACAAAATAAATTTGAATGAGTTAAAAATGATGTAAATAAAACTCAAATGCTTTGCAGGGGACTGGGCCTCAATGTCTGTTATTCTAGCTACACAAGAGGCTATGATCACAGGATCATGGTTTAAAGTCTGCCTAATCTGAACAGCCTGTGAGGTTTTTGTTTTTAATTTAATTTTATTGTCAAGGTGAGGTACAGAATGCTTACAGTTTAAAATATAAAGTAATATTTGTTGTAGAACATTGTTATGCCCTCCTTTATTTCTCTCCTATTTTCTCTCCCCACATCCCTCTCTTCCCATGTGGTAAAGTTCATTTCTGCCATATTATTTCGTGAGTATTTGTTACATTGGGTTTCCCTCTGTCCTTTGTCTCACCATTTGTTATTATCTTCAATTAATCACCAAAATGCTGGAAGTAGTGCTGTGGCTCAAGTGGTAAAATACTAGCCTGGAGCAGAGAAGACCAGATAGTATCAAAGATAGGAGTTCAGGCCTGGAGAGTAGCACAGGGTAGTGCCCGTGCACACACACACACACACACACACACACACACACACACACACACACACACACACACACACACACACACACACACAAATCCTTGACCACTAGAGACTTAAATACTACATGGCTATTAGTAATTTATCTTTGAATGAAGCTTTTCAAAAGTGTCTAGTTCAGTGAATAGTAAGACTTTTTTGCTTATATAAACTATCTCTAAATACAAACACATCTGTTCAAACAAAAATATTGGAAAAGACATGTTATTAAAAAGAATGATAAAATGCTTAGAGAACATATAGTCACAATTAATAAGGTAATTCAAATATATAACTAGGGAAACAGCCTTGAGACACTAGATATATTTTAGAGTAGCCAAAATCTCATAAGTAACAATGTGTTCTAGTAAGGATGAGCTGTAAAAACTGACTTTCATAGTTGGTGTTAAAGGAAATACACAACCAGTATGGTTTAGAGCACAGCACATGAAATTCACTAAACTTAAACACAGTCTTACATTACGATGTAGCAATCCCACTGCTCAGTATTTATTCAAAGTCACCAACTGCATATACGTGTGTGCTTGCTTTGTTCACACCAAACTTTAGAAACAAGTTCAATGTGTCAATAAACTATGATATATCTGTATGATGATATACTACTTAGAAATTTAACACTGAGTTCTCCAATCCTCAAAATAGTGTAGAAAATTCATATATGCACATCACCCTGTGATCTAAGCTAATCTCAAAATGACACATAACCTCTGATTGCAACCACATAAAATTATTCAAATTGTATAACTATGGAGAAAATTAAAAGCTCAGTGGAAGTAGGGAGACAGGGATGAAAAGATGCAACATCCAGGATTGTATGGCAGTTAAAATACCATGAATATCATTATAGTTGGTGATATGTGACATTATAAAATTATCTAAACTGATAGAATGCAAAACAGTTGTGAAATGCAATAAATAGACTATATGGAACAATGATCTGTCCAATCACTGAATTGGTTGTGATCAGTTTTAGTAGTCAATTGGATTAACAAACATGTAAGTGATTAATAAATTATACTTCTGACTCTGTGAAGGTGTTTCCACAGATAAGTAGATTTTATGTGATTTAATGCTTTGGTGGAATCATAATATGATAGTAGTATTAGAATGAAATCAAAAGTAAAGGTTGTGATGTAGCAGAAGAAAGAAGGCCCTCTTCTCTCCCTTTCCCTGCTTCCTGTCTGCTGCAGTGTAACTGTTTTCTTCTGGCTTGCCCTCCCCACCATAATTATTTTCACTATAGAAAGATACATCAAAATAAAACCCTGCTAGCTTTGATTGCTATTATCTGGAAATTTCTCCATATCTGTGAATAGACAAAATAACACACAGAATTAATATTTGTAGTTAGGTTGTTTCTGCGACAAACCTGACTGCAACTTTCTTAAGCCTTTGGACAGGGTTTGTGTGAGGAATTTGGAAGGGTTTGGAGAAAGCCTCAAATGTTGCAAGAAGAGCTTAAGGAAATATTTTGTTGAGTTCAAAAGACCAACAAGCTAATGAGAATGTGGACAATGCACATGAGATTTCAGATGGAAACAAGAACTCTACGGGGAATTTTATTAGAGATCATTTGTGTTAAAGTCTGGAATAGAATTTGTCTATATTTTGTCTGTGCCCTTAAACTTTGTTAGAAGATGTGTTGAAAGGCAACCCTAATTAATTTGCAGGAGGAAATTTCATGACCGCATTTAGGCCATGATGCTTTTATTCCTGATTAATTTGACAGTGAGAATCTAGAGGAAAAGCCAAGAGGAAAAATGGAAGAAAATAAATAAGTAAAAAATGCAGTTTGGCCAGAAAGGAGAAAGTTAAGATCATGGACAAAGAGCAAATGGTTTTTAAAGAGAATCCAACATTAAACTGAAGTGAAGCACATTTCCTTGAAGCAATATGAAAAATATCCTTAGAGAATCTCAGGTATTAAATAACGATTGCACTTTCCCTTGAGAAGAGAGAGTAACCATAGTGGCAGGCTTACGTACAGCCATCTACCAAAGCATTTTCCTGAGTTTACATACAGACGTTGAGAGGTACCTACAGACATGGCTCAGAGAACACTGTTAACTGCTCAAGACTGTGGCAAGACTTGTCCACATAGTTCTAGTTTTTCAGATACATAGTATGGGATATTTATGGGGTCAATTAATTTTCGACTGAGATTTCAAAAAAAAAGGTAATGTGTAGCCATGTTAGATTTCCTTCAAGGATCCTCTCAGAGGGTGATATATGAATCTCAGGGTGACTCTTAACCAGAAATTGATTTTTTTAGGGGGGTCCGGTCATGGGGCCTGAACTCTGGGCCTGGGCGCTGTCCCTCAGCTCTTCAGCTCAAGGCTAGCACTCTACCACTTGAGCCACAGTGCCACTTCTGGCTTTTTTCTTTTTGCTTATGTGGTGCTGAGGAATTGAACCCAGGGCCTCAGGCATGCAAGGCAAGCGCTCTACCACTGAGCCACCTTCCCAGCCCTTATCCAGAAATTGAGAGCAAAAGATTTCGAAATTCCAGGAACAGGAAACAGACACTAAGGGAAGTGGAAAAAAATAGAAAGTGCAGCCCATCCAGGATAGAGGCCAGGTGGCTTCAGAAGGTCAATCTGTATGAGTGGTGGTATTAAAGCTTTTTTTGTCAGTTATGGAGCTTGAACTCTGGGCCTGGGTGCTGTTCCTCAGCTCTTCAGCTCAAGCTGAGTGCTCTACCACTTGAGTCACAGCACCACTTCTGGTTTTCTGGGTGTTTATTAGGAATGGGTCTTACCCACTTTCCTGCCTGGGCTGGCTTTGAACCAAGATCCTCAGATTTCAGCCTCCTGAGTAGCTAGGATTACAGACATGAGCCACCAGTGTCCAGACATCATGTACTCTGGATCTGGAAATGTAGGTATAGGGGGCTTTGCTTTGTTTTTGTTCTTATCCTTCCTTGTTAATTTACTATTTGGAAAGAAATGGTCACTCTGTTCCATTAGGTTTTGGAAGTATATTTTTTTTCTCCAAAGTTTATCTTGAGTCTCAGAAAAAACACTTTCAGTTTGAGCTTCTGAGCAATTTTGGAACTGTCAAGCTTACAGAAATGTGTATAGAGGAACTAAACACATTTTGTATTATGAGGCAGGAACAATACGTTTTAAGAAGCCAAGGGTGAAGTGTTACATTATAAGGAGATGTGTGTTGGTGTCCAGTTGATTCTGAGTTCTCTGGCCTAATCAGTGTCTTAATTCCTTGATAGTATTGAGTCTTGGTGAAGAATAGGTATAAGGACCTTGCTGGAGGAAGTAGTTCATGTAGCTAGAAAGAGATTCTTGGATCACTCTTGTCCTCCTCCTATACCTGTCTCTCTTTTTCTTCTTGTCAACCACCATGTGCACTGCTGTGATCATTCAGGCTGTCCCTGTCATGATTACTAACACTTCTGAAAATGTCCTTCCACTCAGAGGTGGCTGATCTCAGCACTTTGTCTTCATGTTCGTAGCTTAACTAGTGCATGCATGGTGGTGGTAATGAGAGAGGATCTTCATTTATTGAAAGGATAATATATGAGCAATCTCTATATATTTTGTTTAATTTTCAATTCCAGTAACTTTTCATGTTCTACTAGTTTTATAAAAGACCTGGTAAAATGTAAATCTCCTTGCTGTGTCACTATTATAAACTAATAAAAAGAAGGCCCAACAACCCTATGTATGCAATGATTAACAAGTTTACAACACATTAGATTCTTTTGTATAGGATCACATTTTCCATTTGATCTTTGTTCTTTCCCTGAAGAATTTATTTCAGAGCAGGGTCATTACTAGTATATTTCTTCGTATTTGTTATTTCGTCAAAAAAATATATGTTTCCATTTAAATGATGCTTTCAATAGATTTGGAATTCCATTCTCTGATACAGAGAGGAGAAATAACAATGAGAGAGCTCTAGGCAAAGATGAGGGGGAAATGATAGGAAAGAAAAGTAGCTAGAAAGTCACAATCTACAGCATAGCCCTGGGAAAGTATCAGCCAGCCTGATACAAGAGAAAAGTTGTACCATGATTTACTCACATATAAAGCAGGTCTATTACTGTTCAAGCACTCACATTATGCTTAGTCATTTTCTAGGATCAGCTTCTGGTACATTTGATGTTACTTTATGTAGCAAAATACTTGTAAGAATCATGACCAGCTAGAGTTTGTGAACAAACTTTATTCTGTCTAACGCACATTATCAGATAATGAGCCAATTACATGGCATACTTCCATGCATGCTACAGACTGTACTTCCTAAACCCAAGGTAGAACCTAAGATAAGGGTACAAATAGTGTCAGCTTTGGGAGCAGAAAAATGGAATACTCTATCCTTGAAATCGGGAATGTAACAAGTCTTTCTCCACGTTACATTCATTATTATTTCATCATAAATATTCAAAGCATATGGTCACTTGACATGTTCAGTGTGTTTATTACAAATTATTTAATACATATGATATTAAACCATTAAAATGGTATTAATATTCATATATATAACTTAGGGAAATTATACACAATAAATATACATATATAACTATTTTAAATATATCTGACATACTTTATCTAATGCAACATTGTATATTCATAGATATAAAAGTTCACTTATCTCGGGCGCTGGTGGCTCACGTCTGTTATCCTAGCTACTCAGGAGGCTGAGATATTGAGGATCTCGGTTCAATGCCAGCCTGGGCAGGAAAGTCCGTGAGACTCTTATCTACAATAAACCACTCAAAAACCGGAAGTGGCACTGTGGCTCAAGCAGTAGAGCGCTTGCCTTGAGCTGAATGTTTCTGCTAGTTCATATTTTTTTCATTGCTATGACAATATATCTCAGATGAGAAGTTTATAACCCAATGCTCAACATTTTGGAACACTTAAGATTGAACCCCTAACTTCCAGCCTCTGGCAGAAAGTCTCTGTATGGCGGACATCATGTAAAGAAGGTGTTTGAGAGAGAAAGTTCCCCTGATGAGAAAGAAGCCATAGAGCAGGAAGACTTTGGTAGCGATCCATCCTCTGGAAAGCTTCATGGTTCTAGGAGAACCACTTTAAACAATCTCCAAAGGCAACATCTCCAGCATTCTTCTCACAGTAGGTACCACCTCCTGAAGGTTCCAGCATTTTCTGTCTCTGAGTCTTTAGAAGAAACACTCAAAATATATCCAACCCATAGCAAGATAGCCAAAGTTATTTTCTCTGAGTATACTTACTGATTTCCACCCCCTCACATTTCATTTAAGTTAATTTTTGTTTTGCATCAGTGGCTTCTCTTGTGACTTTGATATAGTTAGCTTTGTACAAGTTTGGATGATTTCCCATCGCTTCATTGGCCCAAGGATGAGGTTGCTGGCGTTGATTATTGTAGAAAGCATTGATGATGATCTATTGCAGATAGCTTTTGCATTTTGTCTTGGACATATTATGCATTGTGAAGAAGATTATGTCTACAGCTTATTACCTGCCTGAATGGCGGTCACCTTTTCCTCAGTTAGAACATGTGTACTGGGAGTGCTGATGTTCCCTAACATGACTAGGAGCAGTCTACTCTCTGAACCTTCAGCTTTTCCTTCCAGATGGGAGAATTGCTGTGTTACGCTCTTTGTAATAGACTCTTAAATCCTCTTTTGAGTAGGGAAGCTGAGGTCTCCTCTCTGATTGGATTGTGGAGAGAACACTGCTCAATTTTTAAATTGTCAGTCACTTTCATTAGTTTTAAGGTCATCTTTATTTGCTTTTCAGTCATTGCTAACACCAATTACCATGGCTTCTGGAGGCTCTATAAGGGGTGCATTAGCTTCCTCGTTGGTCTCTACATCTGATACTTTAAGATTCTGTCCTTCCACAATGTTTTCAAACTCAGGCCATATGTATGTACTCATACATTTGTCATCTTTCTATGTTCTAGGATCTCAAGGTCTCCTCCTTTACTTTGATGTTTTAAGTCCCAAAGCTGGAGTGCTCCTGGAGATTGTAGCAGCTGACATTCACCTATCACAGATTTTGCAATTTCTGATTTTTAAGCTTGTAACCTCAATTTAGTCTAGACCTGTCTTTCATTTACCCGTTCTAAATCCTACATGATTTAATGAATCCCCCCAGAGCAATTTTGCATTTGATTTCTAGACCCCCCAGAGTTTTTACCACACCAGGAGAGTTTTTTAATTGCTTCTTTCTCAGCTGGGATATAGTCACATAAAGAGGATAGTGTAAACTCATGTTCGAACATGTCAAAGTTGCACAGTTACACTTTTGATCTTTTGTGGAATGCCACCCCACACATAGAATCATGAGAAAGGAAACTTGATTTTTTTTTTTAATTTTATATTATTTTATTTGAGAAAATACTGTACAGAGGGGTTACAATTACACGGGCAGGATAATGCATACATTTTTTACCAAGCATTGCAGGCTCCTCTTTTGTTTACCCTTCAATTCCCTTCCCAGCCTACCCCCTCCTCCCCACCCAATCATACCCCCCTCAACCCCCCACACCGACATTGTAAAGCTGGTTTTGACATGACATTTTGTACTTCTCATTGTTGTAACAGGTCCACCTGAATCCTTAAACGACTTGTTTGTCCCCATCTCCTCCACATGTTATACTGACATCAAATATAGTGAAAGCGGGGGTTACACTGTGGGGGAGGGACATACAAAGCAACAAAGAAATAATCTTATAAATGCGTTAGAAACACATGCATGAAAGAAAAGAAAACATTAAAATACATATTTAAGGGTTCGTTTTCCTAACATCACATTATCTGACCTTTTCAGCTTGACTCATAATTATACTAGATATTGCAAATAAGGGAAACCATGGGACCTATGCTTCTTTGGGCCTGGCTTACTTCACTTAATATAATTTTTTCCAAGCCTTTCCATTTCCTAACAAATGCGGAAATGTCATTCTTTCTGATGGAGGCATAGAATTCCATTGTGTATACATACCACATTTTCTTGATCCATTCTACTGAGGGGCATCTGGGTTGGTTCCATATCTTAGCTATGGTAAATAATGCTGCAATAAACATAGTTGTGATGATAGCTTTAGTGTGGTCTTGTTTGTAGACATTAGGGTAAATGCCCAAAAGTGGGATTGCTGGATCATAGGGAAGATCTATGTGAAGTCTTTTGAGGGACCTCCATACTGCTTTCCAAAGTGGCTGAACAAGTTTATATTTCCACCAACAATGAAGTAAGGTTCCCTTCTGTCCACATCCCCTCCAGCATCTGTTGTTGTTAGAGTTCTTGATTTTTGCTGCTCTAACTGCAGTGAGGTGGTATCTCAATGTTGTTTCGATTTGAATTTCTTTTATGGCTAGGGATGTTGATCATTTCTTCATTGGCCATCCTTCTTTCTTCTTCAGAGAAGCTTCTCTTTAAGTCTTTCGCCCACTTATTTATTGGGCAGTTGTTTCTTTGAGGATTTGTTGTTGGGTGGTTTAATTTTTTGAGTTCCAAGTATATTTTAGATATGAGACCCTTGTCCGTTGTATGGCTAGTAAAGATCTTCTCCCAATCGGTGGGCTTTCTATTGATCTTGCTAGCTATGTCATTTGCCCTGCAGAAGCTCTGCAACCTTATGCAATGCCATTTGTCCAACCTTTCTTTGATTTGTTGTGTTTCCGGGTCTCTATTCAGAAAATTTCGGCCTGAGCCAAGGAGACCTAGGGTTTCTCCTATTCCATCCTGTAATGTTTTCAGAATGTCTGCTTTGAGTTCAAGGTCTTTGATCCATTTGGAGTTGATTCTGGTGCAGGGTGATATATAAGGATCTAGCTTTAGTTTTCTACATGTAGTTAACCAATTTTGCCAGCAACATTTACTGAAGAGGCTGTCTTTCTTCCATTCTATTGTTTTAGCTTCCTTATCGAAGATTAGATGGCTATAGGTCTGTAGGTTCATTTCTGGGTTTTCAATTCTATTCTATTGGTCCTGAGGTCTGTTCTTATGCCAATACCAAGCTGTTTTGATTACTATCCTTTATAGTAGAGTTTGAAATTTGGTATTGATATTCCTCCAGGAGTGTTCTTTCCGTTGAGGAGCGTTTTTGCTATTCGGGGTCTTTTATTGTTCCATATGAATTTTTGGATTGCCTCTTCTATTTCCTTGAAGAATGAGGTTGGAATTTTGATAGGTATCACGTTGAATTTGTAGATAGCCTTGGGAAGTATTGCCATTTTCAGGATGTTAATCTTTCCAATCCAGGATCATGGGAGGTTTTGCCATTTTTTAAGTTCTGTGTTGATTTCCTTTTTCAAGATTTTAAAGTTTTCATCATAGAGGTCCTTCACATCTTTAGTTAAGTTAATTCCTAGGTATTTTATTTTTTGTGGGGCTATTACAAATGGAGTTGCTTTCCTAATTTCCGCCACACTTTTCTCATTGTTGGCATACAGAAAAGCCATTGATTTTTGGGGGTTAATTTTATAACCTGCTATTTTGCCAAAGTTTTGAATCAGCTTGAGTAATTTGGGAGTGGAGTGTATGGGATTCTTTAAATACAAGATCATGTCATCTACAAAGAGGGAGAGTTTTATTTCTTCTTTCCCTATTTGGATCCCCTTTATGTCTGCATCTTGTCTTATTGCTCTAGCTAGGCATTCTAACACTAGATTGAAGAGAAGTGGAGAGAGTGGGCATCCTTGTCTTGTTCCTGAGTTAAGAGGAAATGGCTTTAGTTTTTCACCATTGAGTATAATGCTGGTTGTAGGTTTGTCATATACAGCCATTATTGTATTGAGGAATGTTCCATGGATTCCTAATTTTTCCAAAACCTTCATCATAAAGGGGTGTTGGATCTTGTCGACTGCTTTTTCTGCATCTATTGAGATAACCATGTGGTTCTTGTTCTTGCTCCTGTTGATGTGATGAGTAATATTAATTGATTTGCGTATATTGAACCAGCTTTGCATCCATGAAATGAATACTGTTTGATCGTGGTGTATGATTTTTTGGATGAATTGTTGAAGTCGGTTGGCCAAAATTTTGTTGAGAAGTTTTGCATCAATGTTCATCAAAGAAATGGGTCTATAGTTCTCTTTCTTTGATGAGTCCCTGCCTGGTTTTGGGATGAGGGTTATGATGGCTTCATAGAATGTGTTCGGTAGTGAGCTTTCTCTTTCAATTTCATTGAAGAGTTGGAGAAGAATTGGTGTGAGCTCTGCTTTGAAGGCCTTGTAAAATTCCGCTGTAATACCATCTGGTCCTGGACTTTTCTTAGCTGGGAGGTCTCTTATTGCTGTTTCTATTTCAATGCTTGATATGGGCCTGTTAAGATAGTTTAACTCATCTTGGTTTAGTTTTGGCATGTCAATATTTGCTAGGAAGAGGTCCATTTCTGCCAAGTTGTCAAACTTATTAGCATAAAGTTTTGAGAAGTATTCCCTTATAATGTTCTGAATCTTGGTTTTTTCCGTGGTGATGTTTCCATTCTCATCCCTGAGTTTATTAATTTGGGTGTGTTCTCTTCTTTTTCTGATAAGATTTGCTAAGGGTCTGTCAAGTTTTTTAAGTTTTTCGAAGAACCAACTCTTTGTTTTGTTGATTCTTTCTATAGTTTTTATGGATTCTAATTCATTTAATTCTGATTTAATTTTGATTATTTCTTTCGTCTAGTGGATTGGGGTTTATCTTGCTGCTCTTTTTCAAGGAGGTTTAGATGTGTCATTAAATTGTTAGTTTCAGATCTCTCCAATTTGTTGATGTAGGAGCTCAGAGCTATAAACTTGCCTCTGAGTACTGCCTTTGCTGTGTCCCAGAGGAGCTGGTAATTTGTGTGTTCATTTTTGTTGAATAGCATGAACATTTGAATTTCCTTTCTAATCTCTTCCATGACCCACTCTTGATTCAACATTGTGTTGTTCAGCCTCCATGTGATACCGGACTTTCTTTGGTGGCTTTTGGTGTTGAGTTCTAATTTTATTCCCTTGTGGTCAGAGAGAATGCAAGGTATAACTTCAATGTTTCTGAATTTAGACAAGTTTGCTTTGTGACCTAAAATGTGGTCTATTTTAGAAAAGGTTCCATGTGCTGCTGAGAAGAATGTGTATTCTGATGCTGCTGGGTGAAATGTTCGGTAAATGTCTGTTAAGTCTATTTGATCTATGCAGCTGTTTAGATCTGAGGTTTCTCTGTTGAGTTTTTGTCGAGTTGATCTATCTAGTGGGAAGAGTGGTGTGTTAAAATCCCCAACAATTAATGTCTTTGGAGCTATATGGGATTTGAGGGAAAGTAGTGTTTCTTTGATAAATTTGGGTGCTCCATTGTTTGGCGAATAGATATTTAGAATTGTAATATCCTCCTGAAGGAAGATCCTTTAATTAATATGTAGCGACCATCTTTATCTCTTCTCACAAATTTTAATTTGAAGTCTATTTTATCTGATATTAGGATTGCAACTCCCGCCTGTTTATGAGGGCCGTTTGCTTGGTAGATTTTGTTCCAGCCTTTAACATTGAAAATGTGTTTGTTTTTACGGGCAACATGTGACTCCTGTGGGCAGCAGAGAGAAGGGTCTTGTTTTTTAATCCAACTAGACGGTCTATGTCGCTTAATTGGAGAGTTTAGTCAGTTAACGTTAAGAGATAGGACTGAGAGGTATTTGGGAGTTCCTGCCATGTTATCCACCTTCTTGGGGGCTGCGAAAACTGGGTTCTTCCTATGGTTCTTGGATTCTCAGTTTGGGTGCAGTTTGTTGGCCTTTATTGTGGTCTGGTTGGTTTCCTATGTGTAGGACATCTTTAAGAATCTTTTGTAGGGCTGGTTTGGTGGAGATGTATTGTTCCAATTTTTCTTTATTGTGGAAGGTTTTTATTTGGCCTTCAGTTATGAAGGAGAGCTTAGCTGGGTACAGTATTCTTGGTTGATAGTTGTTTGTTTTTAGGGCATGGCATACATCATTCCAGGCTCTTCTTCCTTTGATTGTCTCTGCTGAGAAATCTGAGGTGATTCTAATTGGTTTCCCTTTATAGGTGATAGCCCTCTTCTCCCTGACAGCTTTAAGGATCTTTTCCTTGGTCTGAATTGATCCTGTGTGGATTATAATGTGACGGTGGGATGTCCTATTCTGGTCTGGTCTATTTGGGGTTCTAAAGGCTTCTTGTATCTGAATAGGCCTATCTTTTTGCATGTTTGGGAAGTTTTCTTCTAGGATCCTTTTAAACAAATTTCCTAGACCATTAACTTCTGTTTCTAGGTGCTCCTCTACACCCATTATCCTTAAGTTAGGCCTTCTGATGGTGTCTTCCATGTGTTGAATAGATCTATCATATTTCTTGGACTTGTCTTGGATGGTTGTATGTTCTTTCTCTATGATATCTAGGCTGTCTTCAATCCCTGAGATTCGGTCTTCTGCATGGTCTAACCTGCTGTCAAGACTCTCTACTTTGTTTTTTATCTCTTTTCCTTCTAATTGGTCAGCTTTGATGGCTTCAAGTTCTTTGTTGAAGCTCTGTTTTAAGTCTTGTATGAATCTCTTTTCTTCCTTAATTTGGTGTTCAGTGTTTGTCCTCAAATCACTTAGTTGATTGGATATGGTTTCTTTGGACTCCCATTCCTTCTGTTGGGTTCCATTCAGCTTTCCCTTTGTGGTCTCCCTGACTTCCTTCAGCTCTTTGTTAATGGATTCTATGGATGCCTTTAGTGATCTTTGTATGTTCTCTACCTGCTCTCTCAATTACTGTATTACTCTTTGATAAGCTTCCTCCTGTTCCTGGGATTCCTGTAGTTCTCTTTGAGTGTTCTCAGCCTGCTCACGCCATTCCTCCCTTTCTCTTTGAGTATTCTCAAGTTGTTCATGCAAATCCTTTATTAGTTTTTGAGTAGCTTCCTCACGCTTATGATATTCCTGTATAAACTTCTGGGATGCCTCCACTCTCTCCCTATCACGCTCATATGGAGTCCATTGTACATTGTCAAACTTCTCATTTATCATGTTTGCTAGTAGTGTTTGTAGAGCTATTTGGGAACTCTCCTCTGGATTATTCATTATCTGTTCTAATCCCTGATTATCAAGATTGGGAATTGAGATACCCGAATTTGCCATTTTTCTTGTGTTTTTCCATCTTACTCTGCCCATTTGAGATGAGGATAGCACCAGTTTTGTGCTAGAACACTATCTTAAGGCAACCATCAAGCAAAGTTTGCATTTGTACAGTCAATTGTCTACAGACACAATCTAGTTCAACAGATACATCTATTCCACATCAAACAACTATATGTTAAAGGACTTCGAGCCGCAGAAAAGAATTTGGAAAACCAGAAATTATTAGGATTAGGGAGAGATGTGGGTAAAAAATAGGAATAGATTGGTGTGGGGAGGCACAGGGAGAGTTAACTACGTCCTAGTCACAATTCAGGAAATGGGTTGGGTAGGATACAAGTAGAGAGAGAGAGAAAGAGAAGAGAGGGAGAGGTGAATGAAAAGAAATCAGAAAAAAAATAGAAACGGAAGGATTAATGTTATTACAGAGATTAAAAGACCGTCTATTTAGAGAGGAATGTGATTATGTTGAGAGAAAGGGAGGGACATAGAGGAGGTGTGAAAAACTTTAAGGATGGGAAAGGGAGAAGAAAAGATCAGAAGTTCAGTAGAGCTAGACAAAAAACAAAAAGATAATTAAGAAAGAAAGAAAAAGAGAAAGAAGACAAGAAAAGAAAGGAAAACGCTCATTCCCATATTCCTAAAATAAAAACTAAAAGAGGAGGAAAAAAAAGTTACTGGAAAACAATTGTTTTTTTCAGAAGAGGCAAAAATTAAAGATTAATAAAGTTTTAGAAGAGAAAAAAATTTATATATATATATATATATATATATACATATATATATATATATATATATATATATATAAGGTAACAAAAAACAAAAAAACAAACAATAAAAAAGAAAAGAAGAAGAAGAAAAAAAAGTCTTTTGATTTTTTTTCGGGATGGGGTAGGGGTGGGAAGAATCCTGTATCTCCCTTTTGTCTGTAACCAGTCTCTTGTTGGAGTCTCTGGTCAGCTTGAGGTCCTGTGGCTTGATTGGTTTCTTAAGTCGGTTTGTTGGAAGAGGCAGAAAAATGCTCTGCTTTACCCAAGATTTTGAGATCTCCCTCCCAGGTTAGTTTTCTGGGAGGGTGATCTGCTTTGAGAATACAAAAGAGGGGGATGCGGTGATGAGGCTAGGTTCTGGGTAGAGTTGAGGCCTTTCGACAAACAGTAGCTGGAAACTTGATTTTTTTATAGTGAAAATTCTAATTAGTTGCTTTACCACTGACACTAGAAATTTTGATAGTGCCTCTTCTCTGATATCTCTAGGGAAATCTGAAGGAAGTAGTTTTACCATCATAGTTTTTGTTGTTTCACACTGCTGCTACTGTATCTTCTTATTTGCTTCCTCCTAGCTCTCAATACTTTGTTCATTTTGACACCTAGAATATCCCTGATCCACACTTATCCACTGTTCCCCATTAGAAAAACAAACTACTGCATAGTTTGATTTATGTTAATTCACATTTTGTTCAGAAAAATATTGCCTGGTGATAAAAAATACCATAATTGCAGTTACCTTACTTGAGTTCATAACAGAGTAGGTTAGTGTTATAGAGGGTCACTGTGTATTTATGTTTCTTTTTTTTGTGAACATACTGTACAGAGGGGTTACAATTACATGGGCAAGGTAAGGAGTACATTTCTTATCAAGCATTGCAGCCTCCTCCTTTGTTTACCCTTCATATCCCTTCCCAGCCTCCCCTGGCCCCCCACCCAGTCCTCCTCCCCACCAAAGTTGTAAAGTCCGTTTTCGACATGACAACTTGTACTTCTCATTGTTGCAACGGGTCCACCTGTATCTTTAAACGACTTGTTTTTCCCCTCCCCCTCCGCAAATTATACCGACATCAAATATAGTGAAAGCAGGGATTATACTGCAGGGGAGGGACATACAAAGCAACAAAGATATAATCTTATAAATGCATTAGAAATAATTGCATAAAAGAAAAAAACATTTAAATACATATCTAAGGGTTCATTTTCCTAACATCACCTTATCTGACCTTTTCTGCTTGATTCATACATATACTAGATATTGCAAATAAGGGAAACCATGGGACCTATGTTTCTTTGGGCTTGGCTTACCACGGATTGGGAGAAGATCTTCACTAGCCATACAACGGACAAGGGTCTCATATCTAAAATATACTTGGAACTCAAAAAATTAAATCCCCCAACAACAAATACTCAAAGAAACAACTGCCCAATAAATAAGTGGGCTAAAGACTTAAATAGAAACTTCTCTGAAGAAGAAAGAAGGATGGCCAATAGACACATGAAGAAATGCTCAACATCCCTAGACATAAAAGAAATGCAAATCAAAGCAACATTGAGATAACACCTCACCCCAGTTAGAATGGCTAAAATCAAGAACTCTAATAACAACATATGCTGGAGGGGAAGTGGACAGAAGGGAACCTTACTTCATTGTTTGTGGGAGTGTAAACTTGTTCAACCACTTTGGAAAGTAGTATGGAGATTCCTCAAAAGACTCCACATTGAGCTCCCCTACGACCCAGCAATCACACTTTTGGGCATTTACCCAAATGTTTACAAACAAGACCACACTAAAGCTACCAGCACAAACATGTTTATTGCAACATTATTTACCATAGCTAAAATATGGAACCAACCCAGATGCCCCTCAGTAGATGAATGAATCAATAAAATGTGGTATATATACACAATAGAATTCTATGTCTCCATCAGAAAGAAGGACATTGCCCCATTGTTTAGGAAATGGAAATGCTTGGAAAAAAATTATATTCATGTTTCTTGAGAGTAGAACATTGTTCATGAGGATAAAGGACTTACTACAATTGAACCATGATAGATGTATGTTTCCATTACTTTTTGCTTTGTGCAATATTCTTTTTCAGATCTCAGAACTCCCACTGCTTCCATGAGTTTATGTGCCATTAAATAATCAGGACTTGTATTTTTATGAGTTGTTGCTGTGCTGCACTCAGCTTTCTTCTTGCTTTATTTTCTCTCTTCTCATAAATCTTTTATGTGTATATTTCCTTAAGTGTCTAGATTATATCTTTGGGGCTTGACATTGTTCTCCTGGCATACCCCTAAGCCAATTCTCTGCAATAAATTAGGGAAGAGTGGAGGATGTTTCTTGTTTTCATCTATCTTTATAAATTCAGCATGAGGAGTCTTGTTGCTTATGATGCCATCTTTGCAGCAGAGAAGAGGAGAGCTCAGAGTGACACTTTGAAGCGAACCAAGGAGCTGAATGTGACAGCCAGGGCAGGTCCGTGTTTTGTGCTCAGATCTGCTCTACTGAACTTTTACTCAATTTATCCTTTCATGTCAAAAGCCATGTGTCAGAAATAGATGTTGGGTTTCTCAATTATATAAGTGTCAACCACTTGCCAAATGATATAGACTAGGAGAGGGTTGATGAAAAGAAACTCATGAGAGTTGATAATATCTTCTGTTTCATAACAGAAATTATCACACTAGCAAGTTATACAAATCCAAATGTGTAACACATATCAAAAGATAGAGTGTCTATAGAAATATATACACAAACATGTGCACATACACAGACAAGTATAAATGTTTGTCTGAATGTGTGTACATATTCAAAAGATAATTTGTGTATATATGTATACCCTATATTTAGTGACTAGATGAATCCATCTAGACTCATGATTTCAAATATTATCTTTGTGCTCAGATTTTTGAATTTTTATATTTCAAGCTTCATTTCTTCTCCTAATAACCAGGCCCAAAATTACAACTGGTCACTGAATATTTATTCTCCATTACCGTATGCCTATCAGATACTACTTTCAAATTTTCCACCTGAAAATTTTACTGAATTGCTTTTATATGTCTTTATTATTATAATTTTATTGTCTTTAAGTCGTTTAAATTCAACATGTCAGTTTGTGAGTATAATGCATCTTGATCAATGTTATACCCATTCCAACATTCTCCCCCATCTAACCCAACCCTGTCTACCTCTCAGTTATTCTAGTTTTCACTTACACACATACACACACACACACACACACACACACACACACACACGCACCCCCACATATATATGTGTATATATATATAGATATAGAAATATATATATTATGATTACATTCTCTCACATTTCTACTTTTTATTTCCTCTTTTAGTCTTTTTTCATTCTAAGCAATCTCATATTTTTTACTTGGGTTAATAAACAAACAAAAGAAACATTATAAGTTTTCCTAAACTCTTGTCTTCATCTTGTAGTCCAACACAATCAGTTATCAGTTCCTGTTTGTTATTTAAGTAAGATGTTCACCCTCTCATCTGAATTCTTTAATAGCTGTCCTAAGCATTTTGCTCTTACTCTTCCATATTTTACTTCTAAAGAGTATTATCAACAATTCATTAAATGTTAATTTGTGTATAAATCAGTGTTCATTATCACTCCACTAAAAATGTATAGCTGTTTCTTTTCTTTAGGATCTATATAATTTAAAACAGTCCTGCACCTCGACAATATAATTTACTGAAATCTCACAGATAGAAGAGCTAAAGCACATAGAAACTCAGTTCACCTGAATTAGCCAGTCAATAGAGCACAATATGGTGTGAACATAGTCTTTTTCAATGTGTGTGATTTAATCATGGAAGTCTGTGTTTCAGTAGCATTTTATGTGAACCTGAACATACATGCATTTGCTTTTCGCTTCCTTACACTTAACCTCTTGTAATTCATATTATTTTAGTCTGTTACTAATTCACACTGAATAGCTAGAATTCTCCAGATACTACAGAAATAATTCTGCACCACACCCACTGTATTTGCTCATTTCTTATACAAGAAAACTCTTTGACCAAAAATTTATAAGTTTCCCACTCTGGCCATTCCTGTACTTAACTTTCATCTTCTCACTCTAATTTGACTTCTTTATTAAAACTTTTATAAGCTCTGCTTCTGGTGTCACATTGCTCTACATGTGAGGATTAACATTCAATTTTTATAACCAATGCCCATTAACACAATAAATTCACATCTACTATAATCTCATTTTATTTTTTGTGATGTCAATGAGAAAAATGATAACAAAGAAACATTTAATATTAATTTAGAAAATAAAATTATTAACACTTTAATATAACCAATCATGTTTTTTTCATCCACACACAATTTTAAGTTTATTCTGAAATAGTTAATGACTGTTCAGATTTCTTTGTGACTGTGTGCTGGTACTGAGTCTTGAACTCAATCTCTTTCACACTGGTGGCTTTTTTGCCCAGGGCTGGTGCTCTACCACTTGAGGTATCACTACAGTGCTAGCCTTTTGCTGATTTATTGGACATAAATGTCTCTAAGTTGGCTTCAAATTGAGATCCTTTTCTTCAGCATCATAAGTAGCTAGGATTGCAGATGTGAGTCACCAATGCTTGGCTTCTAGGTTCTTAAACATGAAAATATATTTAAATTTTAGTGAATAACTAAATTTACTGAAATAGAAATTTCCACTATTCTGGTTAAATGCTCCAAAGACCCACAGCGAGCTGACTACAGAATCAGCTTCACTATGTGGCACTATTTATAATAGCCAAATTGTGGGATAGTCCATATGCCCACCAATGGGTGAATAAAGTTTTTTAATGTGATATGAAGAAGACTTAGTCATCAGAAGAAGGAAACAGCATCTTCGCTGGAAATGAGTCCAACTGGAGATCATCATGTTAAGGGAAATGAGCCCCATAAGTCTATGTATCACATTTTCATTCATATATGAAGGCTAATATTAATATTAGCTGTATTAGTCATGAAAGCAAATGGAGAGTTATTAAAAGACAGATGGAGAATGAGAAAGGGAGAATTGGAGGGGAAACTAAGAAAAATAAAGTAAATACAATTACAATACATTGTACACATGTATGTACCTATGTATGTACACAAGTTTGTGTAGATGGATGGATGAATGAAGATGCCATAAGAACACACTTTTGGATAATGAATGTATATTAAGTTTAAATTATATTGCAACAATGATGCCCACAAGACGGTATAGTGGAAATGAACTTTACAACTTCAGGCAGGTGCGGGGAAGCAAGGTAGGTGGGGGCAGGAAGGGTTAGTGGGAGAACAACAAGTGTAGGGGTAACAATGCTAGACAAGAAATGTACTAATTACCTTACTCATGTAACTGCAATCCTTTGTACAGTATCTTTACAATAAAATGAAATTAAAATTAAATAAAACTGGACTTCTAAACATGACTCTTTAACAGTAATGAAGTTTCATGCTTTGGTTTGAATATTCCTTCTAGAAAATTTATTTGAATTTTAACTGAGATCCTAATATCACAAAGAGGAGGTGGGGTCTTCAAAAGGTAACTGTCCCTTGAAGACTGTTTATCCTTTCTAGGAAAATCTTAGACCATGTTCTCTATCAGACAGCACCTCTCTTGCCTTTTGTCTGCCACAATGGAGAACAAAACACATGTGTGCTTTAAGGATGACACACAAAAAAAACATAGGTCCAATTGGTTCCCTTATTTGCAATAATTAGTACACATATAGGATAACCTTGGCAGATAGCAAAATAGCTCAATATCTATGTCCATATGACCATATATGATGATTCTAAGTGAAATGAATTCTAAAACATGGAGACAAGAGGTTTTTCTTTGCTGTTGTTGTTTTTAATGTGCTATGTGATTTTGTGTTTCTTTTGTGTATTCTTCCCCCTATGATTTATCCTTTGTTGGCACTGAATTTGATATTGGTACCATATATATTGTATATAAGTTTATCTGAATTAGGGAAGGGAAGAGGAACAACAAAATGGTGATAGGAAGGACAAAGGGGAAACCCATGCAACAGCAATACTCACAAGACAAAATGATCTGTACAACCTGGGGATATAGGGGAGGGAAAGTGTGAAAAAAATGAGGGAGGGGGTAACAAGTTCAACAAGTAATATACTCATTACCTTACTTATGGAACTGTAAACCACATGTACATAACCTTGACAATAAAAAGTAATATTAAAAAATTTTATAACGATAAAGAAATAGCGTTTGATTTAGAAAAGAAAGAAAAAAAGATAACTGAACCATATCCTGGGTTTCACAACCTCCATTATCATGACACAAATGAATATTTCTGTAACCACTACCAGCCTAGTTATTGTGTACTGTGGGAAAAGAATATGTACAAATACAGTTGAAATTGATAATTTATCATCATCAAATTACCAATTCTTTACAAATAATTATCTCTGGAAATAGTAATCTTTATATAAGCAAATAAGATATTTTGAAACCAATTAACAAATGTATGTAATAAATACTTCCTAAGTCTTAATCTATATGTGTTAATACAGGTTAATGACAAGTATATATGAGATTCCTTTGTACTTTATATTTTATTTTTCCAGGGTATAGTTTATATTTTATAAGAACTTTCCCCCTATGTAGTTTTATTTGAATAAAAATGGACATTTTGCTCATTATTTCTTCCTAGGAAAGCAGTGTAACTTTTTGATAGCATGCTCATTGTTTCAGTTTTAATCATAATATAAATGATATTTAAAGCATGAGAGAGGAAATGGATACATAATATGCAAACACCACACAATTTTATTATGAAAGAGTGGAACATGGTATATCTGATTATTTGTGTTTGCTTTGACCCAATCACCCACATACATAGAGATGATAGCACATATCAAACAAACTTACAATTTTTATTTATAAAAATGAATTTTGTATTCTTATACTGTGCCCTTTTAATATTTTTCCTGTAGCTTTTTGACATACTAAAATTTTTCTAAATGCATTTAGAATTTGTCTTTTTTTGTTGGTAGTGGGCTTGAACTCTGGGCTTGGCACTGTCCCTCAGCTCTTCAGCTCCAGGTAAGTGCTCTACCTCTTGAGCCACAGGGCCATTTCAAGTTTTCTAGTGGTTTATTGAAGATAAGAGTCTCATCCCTTTCCTGCTGGGCTGGTTTTGAACCATGATCTCAGATCTCAGCCTCCTGAGTAACTAAGATTACAGGGGTATGCCACTAGCACCTGGCTTTGTCTATCTTTTTTTTAAGAGCAGGGGATTTTTGAATTATTTTGATGAGGTATTGCTCACATTGAGTTTGTCAACATATTCAAATATTAGCTTTCAGATTATTTATTGACATTTTATTCTACATGTATCTCCTTATGGACAATTTGTTTTTCATATATACTATTGGAAAGAGGTTAGTTTTTTAATGGAAAATCTATTGCCACTACAACACTATTCACTAGAGTGAAGATATAGAATCAGCCCAGATGCCTCTCAATGGACAAATGTATCGAGAAAATGTTGCATATATCCACAGTAGAATTTTACTCATCCATTTAGAAAGAATGACATTGTATTACAAATAATAGAATGGTAAGTCTTGGAAAAATTATATTAAATTAAGCAAGCCAGATTCAGAAAAACTAAAGTTGCATGTATCCCTCTTTTGTGGCATATAGAATGTGCCTCTAAATCTTTAAGTAAACACGTTGGGAGGCATACAAATGCCTACCACTGAATTTACTGAGATATAATAGACTCTAAGTAGAGCTCCAATTTTTAAAGAAAGACTAGATCAAAGCCCAAGAAAATAAACACCAGACGATGGGTACTTGACAGATGTGTGTTGGACCTAAAGTGTCAACACAAATGAAAGGGAAAGAGGGAATGATAGTCAATAATTCATTGCATATACTACAAACTCAAGAAAGTAAGGGAAGTGATGGATCGAATCGGGTAAGAATGTTGAAGGGGTCACACTATTTGAAATGTGCTATATTCATGAACTGTTTACTAAATGATACCTCCTTTGAATAACTAATCAAAAATAATAGCATAATCATATTTGTCTGTGCACAGTTTCTTAATTACTAGAATCAATTTGTCCTTATATAATATGAGTAATGTGATTATAAATTATAAAATGTAGGCATAGATTGATATGATGCACTTCAGGTAAACATACATGCACATTTCTCATTTTTTCAGTATTTACTCATTTGATATAATTTTATTAACCTGACTCTTTTATATCTGTTTACAATGAGCATCTTATGGTCTTTACAAACATTATTTTAGATAGATAATGAGTAAAATTTTTATTCTTAAGGGTGATATTTTATTATATATTCATTTTAATTTCAATTTCATCTTCACTGCTCTTTTAAAAATTAATATTTTAGGGGGCTGAGAAGGTAGCTCAGTGGCAGCATGCTTGCCTTGAATGCCTGAAGCCCTGGGTGCAATTCCTCAGCACCACATAAGCAGGAAAACCCAGAAGTGGCTCTGTGGCTCAAGTGGTAGAATGCTAGCCTTGAGCTGAAGAGCTGAGGGCAGAGCCCCATGACAGACAAAAAAAAATAGTGATGTTTTTCCTATTTCCAAAAAGTCTATTTTCTATTTGTAGATATCATTTCTGTCAAATCTCTTTCTTAGATTCAATTTGCTATCATCTTTCTAAGTGTATGAGAAAGCAAGTATCATAATTCATTTACACTATTGCCTTGTTTCTATTGTATGCTTTAATAAATAAACCTGTACAATAAATATCGAAATATATCTTAGAGAGGAATAAATAATAACTTTTATGGTTGATGTGTGGATTCAGTGTCTAAGAATAACTAATATTTTGATGAGGTGATCAACATAAATGCAAACTTAAGTTGATCCAGCTAAAAAATTTGAAATTCTTAACATTTTTGTTGCATGTTTTAGTATACATATCAACAGAGAACCAATGTAGTGGGTTAGTGTGTAGTGTATTTATTATTTGGGAATTGTTCACTAAATCCGTCTATAATTCAAATTCCTGGGGTCAGATATCCTCCTGCCTCAGCCCTCCGGCTTCTGAGACTACCAGCTCCTATTGCAGAGTCCAGATAAAAAAAAACAGTGATAAATAGCAATGGGGGCTTATCTGCTGGTTGGGAGTGGCAGCAAGTATGAATGAGCTCCTCAGTGAAGTGGGGACGAAAAGGTTCAGAGGCTGAATGGAATGCATTACTGTCATCATATTGTGATTATGATAACCAAAATGGGCTTCCAAGTCAAGCCAAACACCAGAGATGTGTGACTAATATATATTTTATGCTATATGGTTGTTCAGAGTTGCAATTCAAAGTAGATAGTCTGCAAAATATAAACAGAGAGCATCTATACTTGGCTAAAATGCAATTGGAATTAACATAATAATTGTGCCATTTGGTCCCTTAATTTTATGGACTATAATAATTTATAGAAACTTTTGAGTAACATAGAAACAAGATCTTCTTGCCTTGTATAAGCCAAGTCTTCAATAAGCCAAAATGTTACTCTGTAATTTTTCCTTTAATAAATTGTAGAAGGCCCCAAAACTGTTTCCTAGGGTGTAATGAGTAAAGCATGAGTATATGAGTACATGAGTGATGCAGAAATAAGTGGATAATTCACAAATTTCTGGCTGATTTCTACAGAAAAGAAATGTAACACTCTCACGTCAAAGTAGTGAGCCTATGGGGGTCTGCTAATCAATTGATTCTTACCTTGTTTCATTTTATAGCAGACCCAGGTTTTCCTTAAAGAGCTCTGTTATTTCCCACAATTTTTAGAATGCAGAGTTTCAATACATAGAATGAATGGAAGATAGTATTTGATTTCACTATGCATGTATTAAAGACATATAGTAGATGAGTCCAAGTGGAAGTTAGGAGCATTACTTGTGTTTCCAATTACAAGCTAAAGGCAATAGTGCATTTGCAGAGGGACATCAGCAATTAATGGCAACATCAAAAAGTTACAACCAACAAGAAAAGTGATCTATGGCAGTAACATGCAAAAGCCTACTTAGCTATCCCACATGATGGATGTATCTTGATGGATATGTGTAAATTTCCAAAAACTTAATAATTATCTAGTTCTCCACGGTGAAATTTCACAAATTTCATTTATGTAACTCAAGTATTCTATTATTCTCAGTCTTAGATACAAGAATTTGTTCATTTATTGGTTATTTCTAAGTGTTTAATCAGATCAATTATTTAATATGTACTGAATCTTTTGTTTGAAAAGTTATTAAGTCACACTATTATATATCACTAGTAAAATTCTTAAGCTAATTTTAGCCAAAAATTTTAACATAGTTCTGTTTCTTAGCCTTTGACATTATTTTCCATTGCTTATGTTTATTAAATAAAATCAAAACATTTAATAAATTTAAACATGAAAGCCACCAGAGAAATAAAAGCCATATTGAAAAATTGAAAGCAAGCATTTTGTCCCTGAATTATTATATAGAGCAAAGTATTTGACTCCATTTGTTTTCCTTTCTTCTTGTTACCAAATATTACAGTAATGGAAAATTCATTTTTACTTTTTTGGTTCATTCAAGTGTACACATATAATGTGATGAGTTTCATTAGACATTATTTTCAGGCTACCAAACCAATGTTTGTTGGGTTTTTTAAATTAGTTATTCTGAGATAGTTAGGCCAAGGTTGTGCAGAATTCTGTAATAGTGGTGTTTGAATGGTCATAGGTGGTAGAATTCACAGAGAGAAGACACCGTAATTGGAAACAAGGCTTTGTCAAGGAGAGCAATTGTACAGGGGCAGTGATCTAATATTGCTAATTTGCTAGGTGATAATTAGCTTGTCTTCCCAGATATGATAAACTGTAGTAACCAGTGAATGGTCATTCTGCAGACAAATGAAGCTCTCAGGAGTGCAAGATAAAGCCATTCCAAATGAATTTACTGTATATACCAGTGAAATTTTCATTTTGCAATCATTTTTACTAATCATGAGCCCATTGGTTGAGACAGCTCCATTTTGAATAGATACCTTTTAACAATCAGAGAGCAAGGAATTTTATTAATATTTAATTTATGTAGCAAAATCATATCTTGTCACTAACCTTTTTATACAACAAAGCACACTATGTCTCTTTGCAATCAGATTGATTAATGTAGTGTTGCAGTAGTGTTCAAGCAATCTTATTATTAGACTTAATATTGGCCTGGAAACACAGTCGTATTGATACTGGTAAATTAAAAATTCCAAGAACGGAATGCAGTGCTACTTTATGTATAATTTCATATCATCATAAGATATACACAATCCATATAATCAATACTGCAATATTACAATTATTCTCTCTCCTTTTTTCTTCCAGTCCTTGGGCTTGAAGTTAGTACCTGGGTGGTGTCTCTGAGCTTCTTTCATCCAGACTAATACTCTACCACTTGTGCCACTCCTCCATTTCTGGCTTTTTGGTGATTAATTGGAGATAAGAGGCTCGTGGTCTATTCTGCATAAGCTGCCTTTGAACCAAAATCTTCAAGTCTCGGCCTCCCCAATAGCTAGGATTAGAGACATGAGCCACCAGCACCTAGCATAGTTATTCTATTTTATTCTGAGTTATGGTTGTTAATCTCTGTGCCTAAATAATAAGATAAACTTTGTCATATGAAAGTGTGTATTATAACAAAAAACACTGTGCACAGAATTCAGAAGTTTTAAATGCCCTGTGAGGATCTTGGAATTGATGATCCATGAATAGAAGACTACTAATAAATCATCTGAGATGCTATATTTCCTAAAGATGAATTTACTAAGAGTATTGAAATAGTGACACTCTCCCTTAAAGTAGACAGAGACATATACTAGTTTCCCTGCATTTTTGAAAAATCATGTTAATTCTTGGTACTTACTTTTGTCAGAAGAGTGGAAAAGCCAATCAGTTCAATAGTCAAGCAAAATACAGGAGGTTTATTCTTCTCAGTCAGAACACCACATCTGGACAGCAGCTGTAACACCATTCACTGCTCAATTAAATTGATGGTTATTTACCGTCATTCTCCAAGGCCCATTGTCTGTTCAGTAAATTGAAGTAGATACGCAAATGGGGATGTGTTAGTAACCATCACTTTAAAGTCTTAGTGGGCCAAATCTTTGCAGTTTCACACTAAATGATCTATTTATAGGGTTATGTATGTTAGTTAATTCATTTTATTTGTCATTTTTATTATGATGAGTTATGTCAGATATTCAGTTTTATTTGTTGTGTTTATTATGATGTGCCTCTCCAGTACTTTTTTTCCAAAATAAATTCTGAATATTTGTATATGTTTGGAGAATTTTACAAATGCTTAGGAAATCACAACGGGAACATGTAAAATCAAAATAGAGTTACCAAACTTCCTTAATTTCTCATGCCTACTTGTAGAATAAAAATACATTTCGTTAATAAGAGTTTGTAACTCAGATTCATTGCCAGTATTTTCTCAGTCATATTTTCTCATAACATTTGTATTTGCTCAGAGTGTGTTAGAACTAAATCTAATGTCTCTAAACATATTTATAGTGTTATATAGTTCATTATCAAGCATCAAATCTAATATTTTTATTGACATATATCTGATAATTTATGTAGTCTGGAAATTGGCATAGGAGTCATAGATATACTATGATGCCTCAATATGCCTCTCATAAAACAAGAGTTTCAAAGTTGTTAGCATCAGAATGAAACATACTCAGAAATTCATAGCCTTTGTTTCTTGGGTTTAGAATCTTGAGGTCAGTTTAGAATCAAGGAACATTTATTCAGATCAGTTTGAACACCTTTATGTTTTTGGCTGCCTTGAATTTTACTTAATTGATAAAGTTAAATCTCATTAAATTAATACTAATTAATAAACATGTGAGAAATTTTGATCATCTCTAATGAAGAGGGCATTTTGTTATCTTTAAGTATTTGTACAAAGGAGTTGTCATCTAATAAAGCGGTTTACAGATACAATGTGTCTTGATCAGTGTCATCATTTCAACATTCTCACTCTCTCTTTGACCAACCCCCTTCCTTTACTTTTCTTAATTTCATAGTATATAACAAGGATTCCTGACTAAATCCACCCACCCTTCACCCTTCATTGGTCTACTCTCCTCTTTATACCACCCATTCTCTTCTATGTACTCATTTAGTGGTGTTCATTTTGTTAGGATTTGATCTAATCTTCATAGAGTCAATTATACTTCATTTGTATAATTATCCAATTGTTAAATCGTGTGTGTGTGTGTGTGTGTGTGTGTGTGTGTGTGTGTGTGTGTGTGTGTGTGTGTGTGCCAATCCTGGGGCTTGATCTCAAGGCCTAATCACTGACCTTGAGCTTCTTTTGCCCAAGGCTAGCACTCTACTACTTGAGCCACAGCATCATTTCCAGCTTAGTCTGTGTATGTGGTAGTGAGGAATAGAACCCAGGGCTTCATGCATGCTAGGCAAGCACTCTTCCACTAAGCCACATTCCCAGCCTCTATGTTAATTCATTTGTAACCACTAGTGTACAAGTCATCCAACAGTGTCTGTACCCATACCTAGAATTATAGGTACATACTATTTACTGCGTATGACAGAAACCATGTAACTTTTGTTTTTCTGGGTCTGGTTAACTTCACTTTTTTTTTTGATTGTTAGCATTTACTAAAAGAGCACTCAGAGAGCACTCAGGAGCCTCCTCCCACTCCCCTCCTTCCCCCCTCCTCCCCATCCCCCTCCTTCCCTTCCTCTTCCTCCATAGTCATGGGACCTGGATGCTGTCCCTGAGTTCTTCAGTTCAAGGCGATTGCTTTATCACTTGAGCCACAGCGCCACTTCCAGTTTTCTGGTGATTTATTGGAGATAAGAGTCTCACGGACTTTCCTGCTTGGGCTGGTTTTGAATCATGATCCTCAGATCTCAGCCTCTGAATAGCTAGGATTACAGTCGTGAGCCACCACAGTCTGGCTTAGGTTACATTTCTTTAACAAATCCTGAACATACCCTATCAATGCCCAACTGATCCATCATTGTTAAAGAATGCAATACTGATGCTACTTTGGAAAAAAATTTGTGACAAATAATTTACTATAAATTAGAAAGTTCCAATTTTTAAAAAATGTGCAGTGTTATAAGTTGTGAGATTTGTCTGAATAGTGAAAATCATAGAAGCAATATTGCCCAAGAATTTTTGCATTCAATAAACTGCACTCTTGCAAACATAATTTAAGTATAAGATTTCAATTAATATATTTTTAAATATATTTAATCTTGCAGAATTTACAAAAATGGAAACAGCAATTGAGAGAAGAATAAGTTCCAAAACTTAAAAGTAATTGTAGATGAATGCTGGAAGACAAACTATTGCAGCCTACTGTGATAGTGCTTTGTAACATATTTTCTAGCCACTATATTAAAGCTGGCTCATTCCAAATATAATATACATTATGTTGATTATTTTTTCCATTTGTTTAAACAAATTTAAATGTTGAGTTAATCAGAATTTATACTTGTGATCTGAATTATTCACAAATTATAAATTTTTGTAAGGGCTTTTGCTTGTTTCTGAATTGCCTATGATGAGGGATAGTTCTTTACATGAAACCAAAGAAAGATGAGATTGCATTGGCTTATATTTTTTACTGCATGGAAAGTATAGAACTCTGATTTCTGTTATGGATATCTTTCATATAATCCCAAACCTACATTACACAGATACTTATAGATCATAACAATATATTTTACTGATTAAACCACATTTTTTATAGACCACTAGAAAATACAGACAGTGATGGAACTAGAACAGTTAATTTTGCATTACCAAATAGTTTGTAGTTTATGTATAAAACAAAACAAAAAAATGTGGAATGTAAGTTATCAGAAGTCCATATCATTTATGTAAACTTTCTAAGAAATACTCAGCAGCAAATATTCAAATCTACTAATTTATAAAAGCTGAGTAGAGATTTAAACATATTGGAAGAAGAGACCTGAAAAGTACAAAGAATTTGAAGCTGAAATGCTACTTATTATCATAATTGGTGTAAAAATAATATTCAGTGTTTAGCCTTAAATAAGACCAATATCCAATGTGTAGTATTTCAAAAAGTTATTTATTTGTATTATCATATGGTAAAACATAATGTAATGAGTTAGAAAATTAAATAGGCTAACTAGGGAAATTCCATAGTTTAAAACTTAAGAAGTAGCCAGGCAGCTGTAACCCTAGCTACTCAGGAGGCTGAGATGTGAGGATTGCGGTTCAAACCAGCTCAGAAAAGAAAGACTGTGAAACTCTTATCCCAAATAAACCACCAGAAAACTGGAAGTGATGTTGTAGCTTAAGTGGTAGAGCTATAGCTTTGAACTGAAATGCTGAGGGACAGCGCTCAGGCTCAGAGTTAAAACCTCATGACTGACAAAAAACTAAAACAAAATAATAATAGTAATAATAACTTAATAAGTAAGTTTTGAAAAAAAGCAGTAAAATTTAAAAAAATTACCAGATAAGCCAAGCACTGGTGGTTCATGCCTGTAATCCTTACTACTCAGGAGGCTGAGATAAGCCAGCCCAGGCAGGAAAAGCTATGAAAGTCTTATTTCCAGCAAATCACAAGAAAAATGGAAGTGGTGCCTTGGCTCAAATGGTAAAGAGCTAGCCTAGAGCTGAAGAGCTGAGGGACAGCGCTCAGGCCTAGAGTTCAAGCCCCATGAATGACAACAACAACAACAACAACAAAATCACCAAATAAATTAGTATTTAGCAGTGATATTTTGTTCTTTCAGAGAAAAAAATGCTTAATATATTTTTTCCAACTCTTTCCATTTCCTTATGAATGAGAAAATGTCATCATTCTTTCTGATGGAAGCATAGAATTTCATCATGTACATACACCATATTTTCTCAATCCATTCGTCCAATTGAGAGGCACCTGGGTTGTTTTACTGGACACGGATACTTTTCTTTCTTTTTTATTTAAGTGTCTAGTTTCTGATCATGTATGGTAGGTTAAGCATTAACATATATGTCTTATGTTTTCATTACTATTATGTCTATTTCTCATGTAATTCTCTATCTATAAATATTTCCCCATACATACTATTATGCATTGTAAAATATAATAGTACATGTTACATATTAGTACATATTTAATTTTTCTAGTGTACTACTTCCAAAATTTTCATCTGTTGCTATTCATCTGTTACGTCTGTTAGCTTGACCACAACTGAATGTTTTTGATGGAAAAAGATGGACTATTGTTATGACGAGATAACAATTGTCTTCAAATTCAAATTCACTTTGTGCATAGTTGAATTGGAGAGATCAGCTATTTTTCTTATTGTTATTTCTTCACCGTTCTCAGCTGGAGGTAGGCTGAAAGATTTATAGTAAATTTTCTTGAATTTTTTTAACCTAATCCCAGTCTTATTGATCATAGCTTGTTTCTTTTGAGAAACTAAGGATAAGGAAGGATGAATTCTCAGTCTTCTTTCTCTGGCATTAGTTTTATTCAGTTTGTCCATTACATCTATCAGGAATTTTTCTACTAGTTTGTCTTACAACATCAGTTCTCTAACAGATTTTAGAAAGGTTATGATTCTATGGGCTAATTCACTTTCACTCAATGTTAAGATGAATGGAATTTTGTTGTGTATCCCCTTCTCTCTGAGTAAGGAAGAGATATATCTAATATATCCTTTTAAATTATTAAGTAATTGTGCAAAGGGGTTTCAATTTTTTACACCAATATGTGACTACAATTCTTGAACAACACCCTTTTAATGCTCCTCCATCTGTCCTAAGTCACCTCAATTTACCTCACTCCATTTTGACATATGTACATTGAATATTCACTTACCCTTCCTCTCTTTACTTGTCTGACCTCAAACCCCCTTCCAACTATATATGTCCCAGCTACCTGGTATTTACTTTGTTAAACGGAAGATAGTTCTTCAATAGATTTATACTATTGAATACTTTGTAAAATCAATATTGAAATAATATCTGTCAGATGTATGTTGGCAAACTTCAATATTTGTGATAAAGGAGTAAATCTGACAGATATTATTTGAAACCAGGGTAATAATGAAGCAAAAAGCTAGCTTTAAAGTTTGCAATGGATTACCAATTCATTTGAGTTGTTACATATGTGAGCAGTATTACCTAGAAAAAAAAAAGTATGGCTCATGCAAGTAGTTTCTATTAAATTATTATGCTATTTAGATTATATACCACTTATATAGTACTTGTGAAATGAGAATTAGTGGAAATTAAAATTTCCATTAAAAGCAATTATTTAATCAGAGAAATAATATCCTCCCCAATTCTTTATTGGTTAATATTATTAAAGGAAGTTATGAAAATAGATTCTCTCTTCAATTCATAGTATCAGTGCCAATACTTTAGTAAAAATATATGCAGAACTATGGAGAATGATACTGAGGTTTAAAAAAATATTTTCTTTATTTTAAGTGAAATTGAATCTTTCAGAATTAACAAACCATTACTAATTACAAATTGACTAAGGTTGTCAAAATGTTTATGTTGTGAATAATTTAAAATTATTTGGCAAAATAAAAAGATATCAAGTCAAGAGTGACAATCAGCTTCTACTGCATTGCACAGATTTGCTGCATCAAATGAGACCCGGGCCAAGTGACTAGGTAAGTCACCACAGTTAGAAATGTAGTTAGAGGGAAAGGATTTTGAACATTATATAATAAAAGGTTAACCAGTAGGTTAACCAACAAATATACACAATTTGTGTGGATACAAATAAATTGAACATATTAAAACAAAAATTGAGAATGTACAAATCTGGACTTGCCTAATATCTATCTATCAATCTCTCCATGTGTATATGTAGATATAGAGAGATAAATAAGTAGATACATAGATATTTACAAATATATACACATATGTATGTGTGCATTTTCTCTCAAGTGACAGGAAGAATTCTTACATAGACTCTTTACTGTTCCATGTTCCAGTATGTTTATCACTCCAGTGTCTGATAAATCAGATGTTATCTTGGTATTGTGGGTATTATACTTGAATTTTTATGCCATTCTTTTAGGATAATTAGGGGTTACTTCTTATTACCATGACCTATACGTTTATTGAATTGAAATGAGTGGTTAAACTCAGAGCCCAGAATAAAACAAATCCATGTTGCTTTCTTTTATTTTTTTTGACTTGATTTATTACAAGAGAAACATTCAAAGTAGGAAATAAAAGAAGGGAAGTAAAGAAATAACAGCAGGTAGGGGACACACAATCACTGCTTAAATCTTACAACAGAGGAATTTGAGTTGACAATGAAAAATTAGCTTCTAGAAAGCCATTTTTATATTGGTTCCCTGTAGTGTATTTCTAAACTTTAAGAATGACCAACCCCTAGGAAAATAAAGCAAGAGGAAAAGACAACCATGTGAGTCAAGTCAATTTGACAAAGCATTGGTTTAATTCTCTTTCTCTCACCAGCTCTGGGAATAAGTGTGTTGCAACCAAAAGTAAATCACCAAGTGTAAGCAGAGCTTCCTAAAGCTTAATCTTATCCAATGTTGCATATTGTTAAAGAAGAAAGGGACAAATAAGAAGAAGGAAAGCTACAATTGTTGATGAAACACAAAATGGGGAACTCATATGACACTTCGATTAGTCTGATGTTAGTTTCGCTTTTCAAAATCGGTGAATAGATTCATGACTACCTGTGATATACTATATATATATATATACATATATATGTATAATAAATGTATATTTAAAACATCTCTTTGCCAGGGATATGCTGAATATTTCTCATTCTTAAAAAGTAGGTTTCTCAGGTTAATTTTTTAGGATGTATTCCTTCTTTTCTATAAGTTTCTGTAAGCATTTTTTCAGTAACTGTCACTAAAATGGCATACCTGGAAAACACTGTTAAAAATGATTGACTTTAGATGATATATGGAATATGTTATTATAGTTTCTTTAATTATAGAACTGATTAATTAGAATTAAGCATTAATCAAATATTTCAAATGTTAAATTTAACTTTTTAAAGGAAGGTCTGCTTACTGATGTATATATTTATGCATATAAGGTATATAGGTCATATATGCATAAATTTTATATGCCAAAATTATTGTTTATACTTTAAACCTTTCCTATTTTTATGTTAGCATTGTATTAATAAAAATTTTGTAGGAGTTCCAGGAAGATGGCGGAGGAGTAGCTGAAATCTGAACAAGCTCTCGCATAGAAAGCAGTTTTTGAGTTCCAGTGAACAGTCTTAAGCCAGAGAATCACACCAAGTGTGCCATCACAGGACAGAGAGTTAGGCAAGAGAGGGGATGCCATGGCAAGGAGACACAACTGAGCGCTTGCCAGCAGCAGCAGCAGCAGTCACAGCGGCGAGCGCAGGGCACCATACCTGAGCCACAGAGAGTCTGGGACGAAGGAGCCAGACTCAGTGGCAAGCGGATTCTACTCAACACCAGCAAGAACCGACAAGGAGCGGACATCTTCATCCTGCAGTTCACAGACCAGAGACGACCCAGGAATTAAGACGGCATGAGTATAAGCCTGACGTCCTCACTCCTTCTCAGGGAGCAGAGGAGGGAAGGCCCCCCTCCCCCTCCTCAGGACCTCAAGCAGACCAGAGACTCCAACATGAGGCTTGTTACAGACACAGGATTTTTCCCACCCCTCCCAAAAAAAATCAAAGAACTTTTTTTTCTTCTACTTCTTTTTCCTCTTTTTTTTGTTACCTTATATATATATAAAAAATTTTTTTTCCTAAAATTTTATGAATCTTTAATTTTTGATTTTTGAAAAAAAATTGTTTTCCAGTAAATTTTTTTTCTCTTATAATTTTTATTTTAGGGATACGTGAATGTGCATTTTTCTTTCTTTTCTTGTCTTCTTTCTCTTTTTTTTCTTTTTTAATTAAATTTTTTGTTTTTTGTTTAGCTCTACTGAACTTCTGATCTTTTTTCTCCCTTTCTTATCCTTTTCACCTTTTCCTCTCTTTTGTTCTTCTTTATGTGACTGAACTCTTGTCCTGCACATCCTCAGATAAACCCTTAGTTAACTAGTAGACCCTATCCCCCATTGTGTACACACTAAATCCACAAATTTATTACTCAATTCAAAACCTCTGAGAATTAAATTCCTTAATAGCAGTACTACCTCTTTATACCTATATAATATTCTAAGCATTTTTTTTAAGTTTTTCACATCTCCTCTATGTCCATCCCCTTCTCTCAATATATTCATGTTCCCCTCTAAATAGATTGTTTTTGGCCTCCATAATATTATTAATTTTTACTTTTCTATTTTTTCTGGTCTGTTTTCATTTTCCTTTCCCTTTCTTCTTTTTCTCTCTCTCTCTACTTGCATCCTACCCAACCTAATTCCTTCATTGAGATTAGGACATAGTTAACTCTCCCTGTGCCTCCCCACACCTATCTATTCCTATTTTTTACCCACATCTCTCCCTAACTGTAGCGACCGTCTACTCGACCAGCGAGAAAGAACGACCACCACACCAGGAGTCTTCTCAGATCACGCTTTATTGGAGAGCCTTTTAGTTGTAGGAGAGCTTGGGCGCGAGAGAGCGTGCACCCGAAACATGGCCACTTATATAGGGAATAGGAACACGGGTCTTTCTATCATTGGTCGTCTGCCTTTCACAGTCACCAGGTGCCACGGGATTGGCTGGGGACTCTACATGGCTCACGCATGCGCAAAGCCCAGGACCCGCCGTCCCGCCAAGCACCGCCTGAAAGGGAGTGGTTACCTCAAAGCTGCAAGGGAGTGGGCGCCATCTTGTAATGGCGTTTACCCTGGCTCCCTACAGTTCCCCCTTCTTTGTTTTTTGGCAACAGGTAAGAGTAGAGGTTGGGCCTCTGTCTAAAACATTAGGACCTTGCACTGGCCTTCACCTGAGGGGCGCGCCTTCCCCAGTGATGACCAGGCCCGTCCGATGCCTTTTTTGCAGAGGTGGGATCTTGGGCATCAACCCACTTGCAACCCAGCATGCTCTTCTTGAGGAGATGAGAACCATCTCCTCAAGTGCAGTGCACTTGCCTTGCACCCTGTCCCAAATTACAAGTTGCATACCTGTCCCGGTGCAATGGGATCCCCTGATCCCTCGGGGTGCTAAGGCTATGCAGGATGGTAAGGCTTAACTGCCTCTTAGGGCCGACAGCCAAATCTGGGGTGAGGATCCACTCTCCAAAGCGGCTAATGCTTGCAAGATAACAACCTTGTACCTTCTGGTTTGGGCTCGAAGGCGACAGACCAACCATAGGCAGACCACGCATCCTCCCAAGCAGCAGGCTAAAAACATTCTGACTCCCACCCGCTCTTTGGAAAAGGACACCGCAGAGGCAATCCAGTCAGTAAATTGTAACAACCCACAGCATCATTGGTTTAGCTATCACAGGGATTGCTATTAGCACTGTTGCTAACAGCAGGAAGATCAGCTGCATCTTCAAGAGGGGGTTCTGTTGCAGTCTCCACCGGCCTGGTCAGTCTCGTTGGCACCCAGTGAGGTACTTCTTGACTCTGTGGAAAAACATAAACAGCTCCCCTGGATCTCGTTATTACCGGATCCGGTCCATACCATTTATTATTAATAACATCCTTCCACATAACCATGTCTTTAGTATCCATGGAGTCTCTTGTCATATGCCAATCTGCGGCAGACTGAACGTTGTCATTTAGAATTAAAAAATTAAGGGTAAAGAGCGCAAGAGAAAGTCTTTCCCTGGGGGACGCGGACTCAGCAATTCCCCCTTTTTGCTTTTGAAGCATTTCTTTTATGCTTCGATTAGCTCTTTCCACTATACCTTGTCCTTGAGGATTGTAGGGCAATCCGGTGGTGTGGGCAACCTGCATTTGTGCGCAAAAGGCGCGAAAACCATGGGAAGTATAAGCAGGGCCATTATCCGTCTTAAGTCTAAGGGGCTTTCCCCAAGCTGCCCAAGCTTCTAAGCAGTGTATTCTGACGTGAGACACCTTTTCTCCTGCCAAAGGTGTGGCATGAATGACACCAGAAAAGGTGTCCACAGACACATGTAAATATTTCAACTTACCAAATTCCGTCAGATGAGTAACATCCATTTGCCATAGGGCGTTTGGTCTCAACCCCCTGGGGTTTACCCCCACATGGGGAGGATGAAGAAAGGTAACACAAGATTTACATGCTTTAACAATATCTCTTGCCACATGCCTGGACAAATTATATCTTTTCCTAAGGGTATTAGCAGGTACATGATACAATCTATGAAAGTCTTTTGCCAATTCTACAGGATCAGCAGCAACCAGAGCCATAGCCCGAGTTGCCTGGTCCACCAAATCATTACACTTTGCCATCGGGCCCGGCAACATAGAGTGGGCACGAATATGTCCAATATAAAAAGAGTGTTTTCTGTTTAAGATAAGGGATTGAATCCGTAACAAAACATTAGAAATTGTACTGGCCTGCTTAACTGAAGCAGCAACTTCAAGAGAAGCAACGGCATTTACAACATATAATGAATCAGAAAATAAGTTAAAAGGTTGATCAAATCTTTTAAAAACTTCAAGTACAATTAAACATTCAACAGCCTGTGGGACATTCGGCCGAAAATTAAAGACTACCGGCTGTTTGTGTCCTTGAACAAAAAAGGCACCTTGTCCAGATTTTGATCCATCCGTAAAGATGGTTAGAGCATCAGCCAAGGGCTCCTTTGAAGTGACAACAGGAAAATACACTAAATTTTTGTTAACTATGGCAAGCAGAGGATGCTTAGGATAATGGTTATCAATTACATTAGGAAATGAGCAAACAAGAATTGCCCACATATCCATTGTGGCTGCTAAAATTTCAACTTGCTCACGGGTGTATGGAATAATTAATTTATCTGGAATTTTTGCAAAGTGCATCAAATAATAATTTATACCCAAAATTGCCTGTTTAGCCACTAATTCAGGAAAATATTGAACAGTTTTTGCTCCCACAGAATTGCCGTGGAGCCACAATAAGGGGCCATTTTGCCAAAGAACCCCCGTGGGATAATTTTTTGTTTTTAATATACATAAATCAATAGGTAATTTTAAATCAACCCGTGAAAGTTGAGCCCTAGACACAGCTGCCTCAAGCTTTTGTAGGGAATTTAGTGCTAAAGGTGTCAGGGATCTAGAGGAGGTGACTTCAGGGTCGCCCTCTAAAATAGCAAATAAAGGTAACAACTCTGACCGAGGGAGATTAAGAAACCCCCTTATCCAATTAATATCTCCTGCCAATTGCTGAAAATCATTAAGTGTTTTAAGATGACCAGTTCGAATGGAAAGTTTTTGTGGTTTAATCTCAGTAGGAGAAACAATGGTTCCCAGAAATTGAACAACACTAGTCTGCTGAACCTTCTCAGGGGCAATAATCAATCCTTTATTAGCTAAGGTCTCCGTTACCTGCCCAAACACTTTATGAAGAGTCTTTACCGAGGGAGCAGCCAACAAGATATCATCCATATAATGGACAATCCATACTTTTGGAAATTTTTCCCTAACAGGGGTTAATGCAGCCCCCATGAACAATTGACAAATTGTTGGGCTATTAGCCATCCCTTGGGGGAGAACTTTCCACTGATAGCGAGCATCCGGGGTTTCATGATTAACCGAGGGCAAAGTAAAGGCAAAGCGCTCCCTATCCTTTTCATAAAGAGGTATGGAAAAAAAGCAATCCTTAATGTCTAAAGCTAAAATAGGCCACTCTCTAGGTAACGCAGAGAGCAGTGGAAGTCCCCTTTGGATGGGTCCCATAATTTGCATCTGGGCATTTACTGCTCTAAGGTCATGTAATAATCTCCATTTTCCGGAGGCCTTTTTGATCACAAAAATTGGGGTATTCCAAGATGACACTGAAGGCTCAACATGCCCCAGCTGCAGCTGTTCCTGGACAAGAGTTTGAGCCGCTTCCAATTTTTCTCGAGAGAGTGGCCACTGAGGAACCCACACCGCCTTTTGCGTTAACCAAGGTATGGGTACCGCACCTTCAGTGGAAGCTTTGTTTTCAGAAGCCCCTAAGAAAAACCCAAACCCTTCCTGTCCTGTTTAGGAAGTGGCTCTATCGGCTCCTTGCGTCCTTGGAGACGCCGACCAAGCCCCAAGGCTGGCACAAATCCTTGCTGTTTCATCATATTCTGACTGGCCTCAGAATAATCATTAGTTAAAGTTAGCTTTAGCTGTTGCTGCACATCTCTTCCCCAAAGATTGACAGGGATGTCTACCACAAATGGCTGCATTTTTCCAACTTGGCCTTAGTCTCTTCTCCAAGTCAATTCTTTTGCACTTAACTGTGGGGCATCGGCATAGCCCAGCCCTTGTAAGGTCTGGGAGGATTTCTGAGTTGGCCATTGCTTTGGCCACTCCCCTCTTTGGATGATGCTTCCATCTGCCCCCGTATCCACCAGTCCCTCAAATCTTCTCCCTTCCACTTGGAGAGTTAGCATGGGTCTTTGGTCTAAAGTTATGGATAGGCATGTAAGGTCGACTCCAGTGGAGCCTAGCCCTTTATCTCCTCTCTCTATCTCCTTAGCAGGGAAGTTGCCATGAAGAGAAGGCAAAAGCAGAAGCTGTGCGATTCTGTCCCCGGGAGAAATGGACACCACTCCATGGGGGACATGGCAGAGGACCTTGATAGTCCCCGTATAGTCAGGGTCAATTACTCCCGGGAAAATTATTAATCCTCTCATTGTGGAGGAGGAGCGTCCTAAAACTATTCCTACAGTGCCTTCATCTAGGGGTCCTGTCATGTCTGTCTCCACAATCTGGACTCCCATCTGCTGTGTTAATACCCGTCCGGAGGTGGCACAGAGGTCTAACCCTGCGGAGCCTGAGGTTGCTCTTCTTGGCTGGGGGGTTGTTGCGGGTGCTCTCCGGGAGCCAGAGTCTGAAATGCCCCATAAACTTTCGGGCCCTGGGGACGAGGGCCCTTTTCTCCGTTTTTTGGCTCCTGTTCCGAATTAGTGTTTGGAGTAATTTGGGGGATAAAATGTCCATTGATGTCTCTAACTGACCTGCATTCGTTGACCCAATGCTTTCCCTTTTTACAACGAGGACACACTCCTAGAGTCCTTGGCGGCCTGGGTATGTTTTGTGCAGGACCACCATTTTGTGGGCATTGCTGTCTAAAATGTCCCAACTGACCACACTGGAAACACCCTTTTCCTTTACTATCTTTTGTGGCCCCGGCAGCCGACAAGACAGCAGCTGCCAGCCCCACATTGGTCAGGGGGCCACCTACTTCTCTGCAGGCTTTTAACCAAGCTTCTAGGCTTTGGGTTCTTACTGGGGTAATTGCCCTCTGACATTCCTTGGTGCTTTGTTCAAAAATGATTTGTTGTACAAATGGCATGGCTGTTTCCAGATTTCCTAATACCCGCTCGGCTGTCTCTAGCATACGGGCAACAAAATCAGAAAATGGCTCATTAGGGGCCTGCATGATTTTTGTTAGATTGCCAGCCACCTCTCCCTTGTTTGGGAGGGCTCGCCAGGACCTGTAAAAAACCTCGTTTACCTGGCGGTATACTTCAAAGGGATATACTGTCTGGTCTACTGAGTAGATTCCCTGCCCGAGAAGCATGTCTACGGTCCAGTCCGGGTGCCCATCACGGACATTTTGTCTGTATTGGGCTTGAGCCTTGTCTTGAACAATAGACCGGAGATCGAGGAACTGCCCATGATTGAGACAGGTACGGGCTACCTCAAACCAGTCCGTAGGCGTCATGGCATTGACGGTCAATCTTCAGAGCAGGGCAGTGGTATAATTGGCCGTCACTCCATAAGTCCTGACTGCCTCAACTAAATCTTTTAACTGGGAGTAGGAAACCGGCTCAAAATTTCTTTCAGCAGTAATTGGATTTTCAAAAACTGGGAAAGCGGCTGCCAGCCGCGACCAGGTATTTTCTTTTATAAAGTGACTCTTCCCTGCTGGCAGGCACGGCGGAGGGGCTGACGGGTGAGGGGCAGCTCCGTTTCCTCTTCCTGGCTGCTGTGGTACTCCCACCCCTAGGGGGCGCCACCCCCCATATCTGTCTGCCTCGTGCTCCGCCGCAGCCTCTTCTAAGTCTTCACTATCAGCTGGATCGAGCTGCTCTCCCTCCTCCTCTAACATTTCTTTCTCTGAGTCACTCACAAGATTACTATATTCTTGGTCCCGCCCTTCCACATGTAGGGCTGAGAACCGGTTTGCTTTTAAAGAAGGGCATGGGGGTCTCCTTGAGGCCCCCTCCCTAAAACCCTTCTCCTTTTGTGAGGGCTGCAGTCCCTCCTGCTTTAATTCTTTAGGATCCTTTTGTCTTTTTTCCCTTTTTCTTTTAGGCCTATTTTCCTCTCCCTTACTGTATGCTGACTCTGATAGACTATCCTGATGCTGCGTTAGTACTTTGCGTCCTTCCTGGATCAAATCAAACCCTCCCTCCTCGAGGCAAGTGCGCACCATCAAAAAGACAAGCCACAAGGGAAGAAGCAATGCAAGCAACCAATAAATATCTAAATCTACAGTGAACAGCATACCGGAGGATACTTACCGACGTCCCCTCTCCGCGTGTTGAGTTCTGGTTCCGGTTCGGCCTCTCGCGCAGGTCCCATCCCTGGTTCGTTCCCGGGTTTCGGCACCAATTGTAGCGACCGTCTACTCGACCAGCGAGAAAGAACGACCACCACACCAGGAGTCTTCTCAGATCACGCTTTATTGGAGAGCCTTTTAGTTGTAGGAGAGCTTGGGCGCGAGAGAGCGTGCACCCGAAACATGGCCACTTATATAGGGAATAGGAACACGGGTCTTTCTATCATTGGTCGTCTGCCTTTCACCGTCACCAGGTGCACGGGATTGGCTGGGGACTCTACATGGCTCGCGCATGCGCAAAGCCCAGGACCCGCCGTCCCACCAAGCACCGCCTGAAAGGGAGTGGTTACCTCAAAGCTGCAAGGGAGTGGGCGCCATCTTGTAATGGCGTTTACCCTGGCTCCCTACACCTAACCCTAATAATTTCTGGTTTTCCAAATTCTTCTCTGAGGTCCAAAGCCCATTAACATATAGTTTTTAGATGTTGAATAGATGTATCTGTTGAAATAGATTGTATCTGTAGACTATTGACTGTAGAAATTCAGACTTTGGTTGATGGTTGCCTTAAGATAGTGTTCTAGCACAAAACTGGGGCTATTTTCATCTCAAATGGGCAGAGTAAGCCGGAAAAACACAAGAAAAATGGCAAATCCGGGTATCTCAATTCCAAATCTTTATAATCAGGGGACAGAACAGATAATGAATAATCCAGAGGAGAGTTACCGAATAGCTCTACAAACACTGCTGGCAAACATGATAAATGAAAAGATAGAAAACATAAAAAGGACTCTGTATGAGCGTGATAAGGTGACAGAGGAGGCAATCCAAAAGTTTATACAGGAATATCATAAGCGTGAGGAAGCTTCTCAAAAGCTGATACAGGATTTGCAGGAGCAGCTTGAGAATACTCAACGAGAAAGGCAGGAATGGCGTGAGCAGGCTGAGAACACTCAAAGAGAACTGCAGGAATCCAACGAACAGGAGGAAGCTAAACAAAGAGTAATACAGGAATTGAGAGAGCAGGAAGAGAATACACAAAGATCACTAAAGTCATTCATGGAATCCATTAACAAAGAGCTGAAGGAAGTCAGGGAAACCACAAAGGGAATGCTGAATGGAACCCAACAGAACGAATAGGAGTCCAAAGAAACCATAACCAATCAACTAAGTGATTTGAGAATAAACACTGAACACCAAATTAAGGAAGTAAAGAAATTAATACAAGACCTAAAACAGAGCTTCAACAAAGAATTTGAAGCCATCAAAGCTGACCAATTAGAAGGAAAAGAGATAAAAAACAAAGTAGAAAGTCTTGACAGCAGGTTAGACAATGCAGAAAATCGAATCTCAGGGATTGCAGACAGCTTAGCTATTATAGAGAAGGAACAAACAACCATCAAAGACAAGTCCAAGAAATATTATAGATCTATCCAACACTTGGAAAACACCATCAGAAGGCCTTATCTCAGGATAATGAGTGTAGAGGAGCAACTAGGAACAGAAGTTAATGGCCTAGGAAATTTGTTTAACAGGATCCTAGCAGAGAACTTCCCAAACATGCAAAAAGAGAGGCCTATTCAGATACAAGAAGCTTTTAGAACTCCAAACACAGCAGACCAGAGTAGGACATCCCACTGTCACATTATACTCCACACAGGATCAACTCAGACCAAGGAAAAGATCCTTAAAGTTGTCAAGGAGAAAAGATTAATCACCTATAAAGGGAAACCAATTAGAATCACCTCAGATTTCTCAGCAGAGACAATCAAAGCAAGAAGAGCCTGAAATGATGTATGCCATGCCCTGAAAACAAACAACTATCAACTAAGAATACTGTACCCAGCTAAACTCGCCTTCAAAACTGAAGGCCAAATGAAAATCTTCCATAGCAAAGAAAAATTGAAAAAATACATCTCCACAAAACCAGCCCTACAAAAGATTCTTAAAGATGTCTTACACATAGAAAACCAACAAGACCACAATAAAGGCCAACAAACTGCACCCAAACTGAGAATCCAAGAACCATAGGAAGATCCCAGTTTTCCCAGCCCCCAGAAAGGTGTATAACATAGCTGGAACTCCCAAATACCTCTCAGTCCTATCTATTAAGGTTAACGGATTGAACTCTCCAATTAAGCGACATAGACTGTCTAGTTGGATTAAAAAACAAGACCCTTTTCTCTGCTACCTGCAGGAGTCACATCTTGCCCGTAAAAATAAACGCATTTTCAATGTTAAAGGTTGGAACAAAATCTACCAAGCAAACGGCCCTCATAAACAGGCGGGAGTTGCAATCCTAATATCAGATAAAATAGACTTCAAATTAAAATTCGTGAGAAGAGATAAAGAAGGTCGCTACGTACTAATTAAGGGATCTCTCCTTCAGGAAGATATTACAATTCTAAACATCTATTCGCCCAACAATGGAGCACCCAAATTTATCAAAGAAACACTACTTTCCCTCAAATCCCATATAGATCCAAAGACATTAATTGTTGGGGATTTTAACACACCACTCTTCCCACTAGATAGACCAACTCGGCAAAAACTCAACAGAGAAACCGCAGATCTAAACAGCTGCATAGATCAACTAAACTTAACAGACATCTACTGAACATTTCACCAAGCAGCATCAGAATACGTGTTTTTCTCAGTAGCAAACTTGTCTAAATTCATAAACATTGAAGTTATACCTTGCATTCTCTCTGACCACAAAGGAATAAAATTAGAACTCAACACCAAAAGCCACCAAAGAAAGTCCGGTATCACATGGAGGTTGAACAACACACTGCTGAATCATGAGTGGGTCATGGAAGAGATTAGAAAGGAAATTCAAATGTTCATGCTATTCAACAAAAATGAACACACAAATTACCAGCTCCTCTGGGACACAGCAAAGGCAGTACTCAGAGGCAAGTTTATAGCTCTGAGCTCCTTCATCAACTAATTGGAGAGATCTGAAACTAACAATTTAATGACACATCTAAACCTCTTTGAAAAAGAGCAGCAAGATAAACCCCAAACAAGAAGACGGAAAGAACTTATTAAAATTAAATCAGAATTAAATGAATTAGAATCCAAAAAAAAAACTATAGAAAGAATCAACAAAACAAAGAGTTGGTTCTTCGAAAAACTTAACAAAATTGACAGACCCTTAGCAAATCCTATCATAAAAAGAAGAAAACACACCCAAATTAATAAACTCAGAGATGAGAATGGAAATATCACCACGGAAACAACCAAGAATCAGAAAAATATAAGGGAATATTTCTCAAAACGTTATGCTAATAACTTTGAGAACTTGACAGAAATGAACCTTTCCCTAGCAAATATTGACATGCCAAAACTAAACCAAGATGAGTTAAACCATCTAAACCGGCCCATATCAAGCATTGAAAAAGAAACAGCAATAAGAGACCTCCCAGCTAAGAAAAGTCCAGGACAGGATGGTTTTACAGCGGAATTTTACAAGGCCTTCAATGCAGAGCTCACACCAATACTCCTCCAACTCTTCAATGAAATTAAAAGAGAAAGTTCACTATCGAACACATTCTATGAAGCCATCATAACCCTCATCCCAAAACCAGGCAGGGACTCATCAAAAAAAGAGAACTATAGACCCATTTCGTTGATAAACATTGATGGAAAACTTCTCAACAAAATTTTGGCCAATCGACTTCAACAGTCATCCAAAAAATCATACACCACGATCAAACAGTATTCATTTCAGGGATGCAAAGCTGGTTCAATATACGCAAATCAATCAATATTATCACATCAACAGGAGCAAGAATAAGAACCACATGGTTATCTCAATAGATGCAGAAAAAGCAGTCGACAAATTCCAACACCCCTTTATGATGAAGGTTTTGGAAAAATTAGGAATCCATGGAACATTCCTCAATACAATAATGGCTGTATATGACAAACCTACAGCCAGCATTATACTTAATGATGAAAAACTAAAGCCATTTCCTCTTAACTCAGGAACAAAACAAGGATGTCCACTCTCTCCACTTCTCTTTAATCTAGCTACAGCAATAAGACAAGATGCAGACATAAAGGGGATCCAAATAGGGAAAGAAAAAATAAAACAGTCCCTCTTTGAAGAGGACATGATCTTGTATTTAAAGAATCCCATAGACTCCACTCCCAAATTACTCAAGCTGATTCAAAACTTTGGCAAAGTAGCAGGTTATAATATTAACCCCCCAAAATCAATGGCTTTTATGTATAGCAACAATGAGAAAAGTGTGGCTGAAATTAGGAAAGCAACTCCATTTGTAATAGCCCCACAAAAATAAAATACCTAGGAATTAACTTAACCAAAGGAGTGAAGGACCTCTATGAGGAAAACTTTAAAATCTTGAAAAAGGAAATCAACACAGAACTTAAAAAATGGCAAAACCTCCCATAATCCTGGATTGGAAAGATTAACATCGTGAAAATGGCAGTAGTTCCAAAGGCTATCTATAAATTCAACGCGATACCTATCAAAATTCCAAGCTCATTCTTCAAAGAAATAGAAGAGGCAATCCAAAAATTCATATGGAACAATAAAAGACCCCGAATAGGAAAAACGCTTCTCAAAGGAAAGAACACTCCTGGAGGAATATCAATACCAAATTTCAAACTCTACTATGAAGCCATAGTAATCAAAACAGCTTGGTATTGGCATAAGAACAGACCTCAGGACCAATGGAATAGAATTGAAAACCCAGAAATGAACCTACAGACCTATAGCCATGTAATCTTCAAAAAGGTAGCTAAAACAATAGAATGGAAGAAAGACAGCCTCTTCAGTAAATGGTGCTGGCAAAATGGGTTAACTACTTGTAGAAAACTAAAGCTAGATCCTTATATATCACCCTGCACCAGAATCAACTCCAAATGGATCAAAGACCTTGAACTCAAAGCAGACACTCTGAAAACTTTACAGGATGGAATAGGAGAAACCCTAGGTCTCCTTGGCTCAGGCCGAAATTTTCTGAATAGAGACCCGGAAACACAAAAAAATCAAAGAAAATTTGGACAAATGGGATTGCATGAAGTTGCAGAGCTTCTCAAAGGCAAAAACGACATAGCTAGCAAGATCAATAGAAAGCCCACCGATTGGGAGAAGAACTTTACTACCCATACAACGGCCAAGGGTCTCATATCTAAAATATACTTGGAACTCAAAAAATGAAATCCCCCAAAAATAAATCCTCAAAGAAACAACTTCCCAATAATAAGTGTGCTAAAGTCTTAAAGAGAAACTTCTCTGAAGAAGAAAGGAGGATGGCCAATAGACACATGAAGAAATGCTCAACTTCCCTAGCCATAAAAGAAATTCAAATCGAAACAACATTGAGATACCACCTCACTGCAGTTAGAATGGAAAAAATCAAGAACTCTAACAACAACAGATGCTGGAGGGGATGTGGACAGAAGGGAACCTTACTTCATTGTTGGTGGAAATGTAAACTTGTTCAACCACTTTGGAGAGCAGTATGGAGGTTCCTCAATAGACTTCACATAGAGCTCACCTATGACCCAGCAATCCCACTTTTGGGCATTTACCCAAGTGTTTACAAACAAGACCACACTAAAGCTACCAGCACAAATATGTTTATTGCAGTTTTATTTACCATAGCTAAGATATGAACCAAAACAGATGCCCTTCAGTAGATGAATGGATCAAGAAAATGTGGTATATATACACAATGGAATTCTATGCCTCCATCAGAAAGAATGACATTGCCCCATTTGTTAGGAAATGGAAAGGCTTGGAAAAAATTATATTAAGTGAAGTAAGCCAGGCCCAAAGTAACACAGGTCCCATGGTTTCCCTGCTTTGTTTGCTGTGAGCAGATTTGCAATACAAATATCTATGAAAAAGAATAATGTCTAAATTTTATAGATCATCCACTTGTCAAAAAGAGAAATATTATTTTGAAATATAATGACAAAAATAAATGACACTAATTATCACAACTTTAGATGATAATATTTTTCTTTTTATCAAATTTTCCTGATTATATTACTAAACGAAAATATAAAAATGTGAAGTCTCAGTGTGATGCTAATAATTCCATCACTTGAGTGCTGGAATACAGGAAGACCTTCAGTGCAAGACTAAGAGTGAATGGCAGCTAGAAGGCAGAAAATGTTTCAATAATGAAGGGAATTAAAAGAAAAGAAATTAGACTTTGACTCAAATATGAAACCTAGTGCTTCATCTACTTAAGTATATTCCACAAAACAATATATAAGATACATTAATTTCAAACTCTTAAATCTTGGACCGTTCATTAGATTGAATTCAATTTTTTATGAGAAAGCAAATGACAGTAAGAGAAATATAATATGATATTCTATCTACATCATTGTAAGATTGTTGACAAAATTCCTCTGGGACACTTATGGTTGAATGAGTTATAACATTGTTAAATACCAACTGTGTCCCTAATTACAACACTCAATTTAGTTTGTGCTAATTATCAAAATCTTCATGCTCGTTACTTTTTTACTAGGGCTAAGTTAATCACATAATAATGACTAATATTAAGATGTCAGAACCACTTAGAATTACTGAGGTTAATTGTACTTAAAAAGGATGAAACCGACTCATCATGGTCCACTAATGCACAACTGGGTACAGATAACTATTAGCAAATACAACCACCAAAAAATCAGTCCCAAGCCCAATGCCTACTACGGATTTAGTCCATGAATGAGGAAATGCAGTGGGAATTTTTGTTTGTTTAGAACAACAGCTGGATTTGGAAACCCCAACAGAGGAGATTGATGTCACTATATTATAACACATGATCATGTGAATTACTGTGATAAAATCTATTGTTAGAATTAATATATGATAAAAATGAAGAAAATGACAGCATGATGAGTGGTTAATATTATCTTGAGAATATGAGGCCATCATCCTTAAGAGAAAATGAGGATAAATATGGTAAAAATACTTAATATTTATGTGTGAAAACAGAGCAATGAAAACTATTGGAGTGGTTGTAGAAAGGCTACTGAATGAGAAATGATACAAGCTGGAAGGATATGTGGGAGTACAGTGTATGTTATATATATATATATATGTGTGTGTGTGTGTGTGTGTGTGTGTGTGTGTGTGTGTGTGTGTGTGTGTGTGTGTGAGTATATATATATATATATATATATATATATATATATATATATATATATATATGGAAATGTCTCCTAACTAAAATGTTTCTTAAAATTATTTTTAAGTACTGAAGTTAGAATATCAATAGATATTATCAATAGATAGAAGTTAGAATATCAAGTGAGGCTTTCAGGATATGATAATATTAAAATGAGCCAAATATAACCTCAGATTTCTTTATACCCCTTCTAGCTTTGGAGCACCCTTATAGCAGTCAGAGGCCCTTACTGCATTGAAGGCTGCACAAATGGAATTCCACACATGAGAATTGCTTCGTTGTACTAAGCATGACTTAGTAGAAAACTGCATTTGAGAACAACCTCGTGGCTATTTCTAACCTGCTTACCTGCTATACAGCATAGAAACAAATCACAAATCTCAGCTATATAAATTCTGAATTGAGGCTTTTAAGAAATTGATCTGAGAGATTGAAGCTAAAGAAATAAATTTATTTTTGTACGTTTTTTTCACAATTTTATCAATGAAATAGTCATATTTGCTCTTCTTTTGTTCATCTCAAAAAATAATTGGCCAAATAATTGTGGAAGAATTTGCTTACATTTCATTAATAATACATGTGACAATTTGTGGTAGTTTTGTCATATTGTATTCTTTGCCACTTCCTTTTTTTAGGGGATTACATTATGAAATAATAAATATTTTTTATAAAACTTCTCTTCAAATACATAGAGGACAAAACTGTAATGTGATACTTGAATTTGTTCTTTTTTTTTTTTTGGTGTTTGTAGAGCTTGAACTCTGGGCCTGGACACTGTCCCTGAGCTCCTCAGCTCAAGGATAGTGCTCTACCACTTGAGCCACATGCCATTTCCAACATTTTCTGTGTATGTGGTACTGAGGAATCAAACCTGGGGCTTCATGCTAGCTAGGCAAGCAATCTACCACTAGTCCATGATCCCAACCTTTGAATTTGTTCTTTTGTATCACATATTTAATTCTATTCTTATCTGTAGATTAGAACCAAGTACTATTTCTCTTCTTCATTTATCAGAGTGTTTCATATACATGTTATAAGTCAAACTATTTCTCCCCAAATATGTGTTGATGTTCTAATGTTGGCAACTAAGGGTGAGACTGTATTTAGAAATAGGGAGAGAGTCACATAATACATATTACTTTTTAAAATGATTTCAGAACATATGCATTTGACTATTCATGGATTATTTTCAGGGAGACTAATTTTTAGATTTTAGACAAGCATTTTTCTCTTTTCAGCCCTAGACATCTATTTATTAAAATACATATTACAGAAAATTTGGTTTTACTAATATTTTTTCTGTTTCCGTCAGATTCAATTTCTCTCTGATTTTTTCTAGCGTCCCCTCCACCCCCCAGGAATATTTTCATCAAGGATCTGGGAGCAATATTCTTGATTTATATTCATGAGCAAGCATAGAGTTTCTGTCTCCAAGATTTTGTTATGGAAGCCTAGCTTCAATAACCTCCAGTTAACAAACAGAGACACCATATTCACAGTAATTAACCTCATCTCTAAAATCTTTATTTCTTCACCATTATTTTACACCAAGCCCTAAAATCTCTTGTCATTTACTTACCCTGGGTTGAGTTTCATTTACTCCATTGCAATAATCTCGACTCTCTTGAAATAGTTTTTGGATTAAATCTATTTTGCCTGTTCAACTTGTTCATGAATTCCTAATTCAATACCATTAATATTCTGTGACTAATGTTCCTAATGACAGAACAATTTGAACGTAAATAAAGAAAACATGCACATAGAAAGACTATCAGGTAAATATGAACACAGAGATGTGATTGATGTAGCAGAAAACAAGAGCAAAAGGGATTTCCAGAAAACACAAGAATTTAGGAATGATACATAAAATAAATCTTCCTCAAGCTATTCAAAAGAAATCAATTCTGTTCACATCTTAATCCTGGGCTTCTGTCCAGAGATTCGTGAGAAAACAAAGTTTCTTTCTTTATGCTATGTATTTGTTACAGTAGAGTATATACCTTTGGCAGTGATAGGCCATCCATATACCATATGGAAATTTTACTGATTTGTACTTGAGAAAACTCATTTTAAAGATCCTTTGAGCTAGATGCTGGTGGCCCATAGTTGTAATCTTAGCTATTCAGGAAGCTGAGATGTGAGGATGACAGCCTACACAAGCAGAAAAGTCCATCATGCTCTTATCTCCAATAAACTACCCAGAAAAGACTGGAAGGGGCTCTGTGGCTCAAGTGGTAGAGTGCTAATATTGGGCAAAAAAAGCGAAGAAGAAGAAGAAGAAGAAGAAGAAGAAGAAGAAGAAGAAGAAGAAGAAGAAGAAGAAGAAGAAGAAGAAGAAGAAGAAGAAGGAGGAGGAGGAGGAGGAGGAGGAGGAGGAGGAGGAGGAGGAGGAGGAGGAGGAGGAGGAGGAGGAGGAGGAGGAGGAGGAGGAGGAGGAGGAGGAGGAAGAGGAGGAGGAGGAGGAGGAGGAGGAGAAGGAGGAGGAGAAGGAGGAGGAGGAGGAGGAGGAGAAGGAGAAGGAGAAGGAGAAGGAGAAGAAGAAGAAGAAGAAGAAGAAGAAGAAGAAGAAGAAGAAGAAGAAGAAGAAGAAGAAGAAGAAGAAGAAGAAGAAGAAGAAGAAGAAGAAGAAGAAGAAGAAGAAGAAGAAGAAGAAGAAGAAGTCGATTGGCCAAAATTTTGTTGAGAAGTTTTGCATCAATGTTCATCAAAGAAATGGGTCTATAGTTCTCTTTCTTTGATGAGTCCCTGCCTGGTTTTGGGATGAGGGTTATGATGGCTTCATAGAATGTGTTCGGTAGTGAGCTTTCTCTTTCAATTTCATTGAAGAGTTGGAGGAGAATTGGTGTGAGCTCTGCTTTGAAGGCCTTGTAAAATTCCGCTGTAAAACCATCTGGTCCTGGACTTTTCTTAGCTGGAAGGTCTCTTATTGCTGTTTCGATTTCAATGCTTGATATGGGCCTGTTAAGATAGTTTAACTCATCTTGGTTTAGTTTTGGCATGTCAATATTTGCTAGGAAGAGGTCCATTTCTGTCAAGTTGTCGAACTTATTAGCATAAAGTTTTGAGAAATATTCCCTTATAATGTTCTGAATCTTGGTTGTTTCCGTGGTGATGTTTCCATTCTCATCTCTGAGTTTATTAATTTGGGTGTGTTCTCTTCTTTTTCTGATAAGATTTGCTAAGGGTCTGTCAATTTTGTTAAGTTTTTCAAAGAACCAACTCTTTGTTTTGTTGATTCTTTCTATAGTTTTTTTGGATTTTAATTCATTTAATTCTGATTTAATTTTAATTAGTTCTTTCCGTCTTATTGTTTGGGGTTTATCTTGCTGCTCTTTTTCAAGGAGGTTTAGATGTGTCATTAAATTGTTAGTTTCAGATCTCTCCAATTTGTTGATGTAGGAGCTCAGAGCTATAAACTTGCCTCTGAGTACTGCCTTTGCTGTGTCCCAGAGGAGCTGGTAATTTGTGTGTTTATTTTTGTTGAATAGCATGAACATTTGCATTTCCTTTCTAATCTCTTCCATGACCCACTCTTGATTCAGCATTGTGTTGTTTAGCCTCCATGTGATACCGGATTTTCTTTGGTGGCTTTTGGGGTTGAGTTCTAATTTTATCCCTTGTGGTCAGAGAGAATGCAGGGTATAACTTCAAAGTTTCTGAATTTAGACAAGTTTGCTTTGTGGCCTAGAATGTGGTCTATTTTAGAAAAGGTTCCATGTGCTGCTGAGAAGAACGTGTATTCTGATGCTGCTGGGTGAAATGTTCGGTAAATGTCTGTTAAGTCTAGTTGATCTATGCAGCTGTTTAGATCTGCGGTTTCTCTGTTGAGTTTTTGCCGAGTTGATCTGTCTAGTGTGGAGAGTGGTGTTTTAAAATCCCCAACAATTAATGTCTTTGGATCTATATGGGATTTGAGGGAAAGTAGTATTTCTTTGATAAATTTGGGTGCTCCATTGTTTGGCGAATAGATATTTAGAATTGTAATATCCTCCTGAAGGAGAGATCCTTTAATTAGTATGTAGCGACCTTCTTTATCTCTTCTCACGATTTTTAATTTGAAGTCTATTTTATCTGATATTAGGATTGCAACTCCCGCCTGTTTATGAGGGCCGTTTGCTTGGTAGATTTTGTTCCAGCCTTTAACATTGAAAATGTGTTTGTTTTTACGGGCAAGATGTGACTCCTGCAGGCAGCAGAGAGAAGGGTCTTGTTTTTTAGTCCAACTAGACAGTCTATGGCGCTTAATTGGAGAGTTCAGTCCGTTAACGTTAAGAGATAGGACTGAGAGGTATTTGGGAGTTCCTGCCATGTTATCTACCTTCTTTGGGGCTGCGAAAACTGGGATCTTCCTATGGTTCTTGGATTCTCAGTTTGGGTGCAGTTTGTTGGCCTTTATTGTGGTCTTGTTGGTTTTCTATGTGTAAGACATCTTTAAGAATCTTTTGTAGGGCTGGTTTGGTGGAGATGTATTGTTTCAATTTTTCTTTGCTATGGAAGGTTTTTATTTGGCCTTCAGTTATGAAGGAGAGTTTAGCTGGGTACAGTATTCTTGGTTGATAGTTGTTTGTTATTAGGGCATGGCATACATCATTCCAGGCTCTTCTTGCTTTGATTGTCTCTGCTGAGAAATCTGAGGTGATTCTAATTGGTTTCCCTTTATAGGTGATTACCCTTTTCTCCCTGACAGCTTGAAGGATCTTTTCCTTGTTTTGAACAAGGAGAATTACAAAATGTCATGTCAAAGCAAGCTTTACAATGTCGGTCTGGGGGGGGTATGATTGGGTGGGGGGGATGGGGGAGGCTGGGAAGGGAGGTGAAGGGTAAACAAAGGAGGAGGCTGCAATGCTTGGTAAGAAATGTATGCATTATCCTGCCAATGTAATTGTAACCCCTCTGTATAATATGTTCTCAAATAAAATAAAATAAAATTTAAATTAAAAAAATGAAAAGAAGAAGATGAAGAAGAAGAAGAAGAAGAAGAAGAAGAAGAAGAAGAAGAAGAAGAAGAAGAAGAAGAAGAAGAAGAAGAAGTTGAAGAAGAAGAACAAGAAGAAGAAGTTGAAGAAGAAGAAGAAGAAGAAGGAGAAGGAGAAGAAGAAGAAGAAGCAGGAGGAGGAGGAGGAGGAGGAGGAGGAGGAGGAGCAGCAGCAGCAGCAGCCGGAGCAGCAGCAGCAGCAGGAGGAGGCGGAGGAGGAGGAAGGAGGAGGAGGAGAGGAAGAAGAGGAAGGAGAGGAAGGAGACGAAAAAGAGGAAGCAGAAGCAGCAGCAGAAGAAGCAGAAGCAGAGGAGGAGGAGGAAGAGGAGGAGGAGGAGGAGGAGGAGGAGGAGGAGGAGGAGGAGGACGATTAGGAGGAGGAAGAGGAAGAAGAAGAAGATGAAGAAGATGAAGAAGAAGATGAAGGAGAAGAAGATGAAGGGGAAGAAAAAGAAGAAGAAGAAGAAGAAGAAGAAGAAGAAGAAGAAGAAGAAGAAGAAGAAGAAGAAGAAGAAGAAGAAGAAGAAGAAGAAGAAGAAGAAGAAGAAGAAGAAAGAAGAAAGCAACAGCAGCAAAGCATTCAGTATTTCAACATACAAGGAAACCTGGAATTTCAAATCATCATTTCTTAAATTGCACTAAGATTAGAATGTGCACAAGCTTACAGATGTGTTCACTTTTCTTTCATGGTCTCATTCTGTGCCAAATTGCTTCATTAATACTAAACACCATCCTAACTTCAGTTAAAATTTAAATGTGTTTTCTGTTTTGATGAAAACTACCTTATATGAAGATAAAAATATCAGATTTCTCAAATAAATTACACATTTTACAAGTATAAGGCAGGTAGGGGAATAACTTACACAAAATACTTAAAGATTGGTTTTCAGTTTATATGAAAAATATAAACTTCTAAAAATTACTTTGTGTTATTTGTGATGCAAATCTTTAGTAAATTAATAAATGGAAATTGGTGAAAAATATTTGGGTCACAACCTTTTGAGAAAAAGATAAGTTTTGTTTAACTTTTGTATCATCCAGTTCAATGAAAAATACTGTGGTATAATTACAAAGACATTTACAATAATCATCAAGCATGAATCACTCACAGTAATGACACTAAGAAATAAAGAAAAGTAAAATTAAGTAAGCAATTAAAGTAAACTTCTAGATTTGCCTTTTAAATATTGTAAGTTAGAAAAAAGCAGCAATATAAATGGTGAACTTCGTTATGATTTATTGTTTTTAAAATTTAGTTCCAGAATTAAAAGTGAATTAATTCAAGTTAGTTCAAGAATTTTGAATGTACCTTCCTTTGTTAACAGATGATATCAGTGTATTCATAGACTAAGATAAGTGAATATTTTGGTAAAAATTCTAGTAGTAATTATTCATTGAACAAAAGAAAGATACAGAAGATCATTGCAATTGAAGTATAATCTTTTATGTTCTAATTTTAAATTTCTGAAATGTAGGTTAATTAAAAGTGCTTCTCCGATGCACAGATCAAATCTGAGGCTGTCAAGGAGGTTTTTGTATAATCATTAAGCAGACTGATTGGGATAGAAGCAATTTCATAGCAGAAGAGAAAAATCCAATCCATTTATTCTTCCTTTGTACCTGAAAATCATGCCATCTCAGTGAAAGCCATGTTATCTCTTTTATCAATTAATGTGAAAATTGGAGAGATTTTGACCTCTTAATGTTTATATTATTTACAATGGAAATTTGGTGAGGATTTTAACAGTCATTGCAATAAACTATGAGTAGAGCAATGGTAGATAATAGTGCTACAATTTGCAGGAGGACTGGTGGTAATGTGGAGTTGAAAACAATGATTATCTTCAAAAAAACTAATGGCAGAAGAGTGGAGATTTACAGGAGCATGATAAAGTTTAGTTAGAAAATATAGTAACAGAAATACAAGTTATTAAATGACCTTCCAGGTTAGAAATATTACAATACAAATGCAATATTGTGATCCATTTCAAAAGAGGAAATAAAACCAGAGGCAGAACATTGAGTAGTGGATTGGTATGGAAAAAGACAGACTATTACCAACACATGTTTTTAATTGGATACTAGGAAAGACATGAATAAAAAATGAAAATAAACCTTAGTGAACAAGGCAGGTTACAAGAGAATGTAACTTGTGCAGTTCCAGAGAGGTAGAGTTTGAGTAACCAGATGAACAATTAAAATCAATAAGAAATTGATCTTAAGGCTTTAAAGGAAAAAAAGAGTGCCTAGTGATAAAGGCATGCTACATTTACATTTCCTTCTAGATGTAATGTGATATTTAAAAATAGTGTTTTTACAGTTGTTTTGTGGCCTTGAGAATTGAACTACTCTTCTTATGTCTACTTGGTGTTCCTGAACCACTGAGATGTATTCGAGTCCCAATGCCCCACCACTGAATTCTATATATACATATTTTTTTCTAGGACTTGAGCTTGAACACAAGGACTCACATTTCTGCTTTTTTTGTTGTTTTTTTTTTTAAATAAGTTGCTCTACCACCTGAACCACACTCCCACAGTCTCACATCTGGTTTTTCACTGGTTATTAGGGATAAGAGTCTTGGATTTTTTTTGTCTCAACTCCCTTTGAACCTTGATTCTCAGATCTCAGACTCATGAGTATCTACTATTATATGTCTGAGTCACTGGCAACAGTTAAATACTGCAAATCATTGCCTGAACTTTGGAAGGCAATTTGGCTTTATTAACACTGTTGAAAGGCAATTTCATGACCCTGAAATCTCACTATATGCTGTACACCCTGAAGCAAATAATGTCCTTGTGTATCAGGAGAAGTGGAATCAGAATTCTCCCAGAAGTTTTACTCATTGTTGCCCAGTGCCGGGAACTTCCAATATCCATTGACAGTTGCATACATTTCAGCTGCATGAATCCAATTGGGTAAATTCTGATGAATAAAGTTAACAACAAAAAAGTCCAAAGGAATACACAACATCTTCAATTCTGTAAATTTAAAATACAGCTTAAAGATGAATAGCAAAATCCTGAAGAATGCAATTAAATGAATAGAAGACAATTTAGGACACTGGTTACTGTTGATAATAAAATTCACAGGATTAAAGAAGAGTTCTTCAGTCTTAAGCTAAGTTGCAAATATATTAGATTTATTTTGTCATCATTATTTAAGCAGACATCTAAGTTATATACAGAGGTTAAGGTTATGTTTTACAACTTTAAAAAACCTAAATGAATGCAGTCCTATCCCCCTATCACATATATAAGCATAAGTGATGTTGTACTCCTTTCAAAAGGCAGAGTTAGAATTAAGGGCAGGATTGAGTAATTACTACACGATTTGTGACCTGGAAATTTCTAAGAGGAGATAATAATATCCAGTCCCTAATGCTGCCATAAGAACTGAAAGAAATAATGAATGCAAATTGCCCCTGGAATGCCTGGCCCATAGACCCTGAGAGAGAGAGAGAGAATCAGCATGAAGCAGATGAACTCTCCTTCACTGAAAGCACTTCCCACAGAAGAGATCATCTGCTTGCTGCAGCAACTGCAGTGTAGGAGAAATTCTCAGATTGGGAGTGAAAAATTCTATGGAAGCTTTGCTTCCAATAAATAGCATTGTAAGAAAGCAGCGGTTTTTCCTACTCAGGCATGCATTTACACAGGGAGGGAGGATGTGTGATAGAAGATGCTAGCTCTTCCCACAGAGACACTTTCACCCTTAGATGATTTGTCATTGTATGCAGAACCCAGTGGCAGATTTATCCCTCAGAATTCAAGTTGCCCAATAATGGTTCAGGTGAAAGCATTTCAGTAATGCCATAAAGTGGGAACGCATAAATGACAGTCTATTATTGGATGACAAGCACCAGCTCTGTGACTTTGTGACTTTGTATAGATTCTGCATTCTTGAGCTCCAGGAGAAAAAAAAAATAATAACAAGCGTATGTAAATTTCAAGCTGATGCTATAAAAAACATGATGTAAGAAATAACAATCTATAGGCTGGGACGGTGGCTCAGTGGTAGAGTGCTTGCCTCCCATGCATGAGGCGTTGGGTTTGATTCCTCAGCACCACATAAACAGGAAAAGCCAGAAGTGGCACTGTGGCTCAAATGGTAGAGTGCTAGCCTTGGGCTGAAGAGCTGAGGGACAGCACCCAGGCCCAGAGTTCAGGCCCCACCACCTCCCCCTCCCAAAAAAGAGGGAAGCACAATCTAGGTAAACAGTTTAAGATAATTATCACAATGCAGAAGCAATTGCATACAATGACATAACTATAATTGGGGAAAGAATTGTCATATATAAATGTATACGTTCACATTAGATATGTAATTATATATAAATGTATATTTCTTTGTATATATAAAATATGTGTGTGTATTCTTAGTATTAGAAAATGAATGTTTTACTTATTGTAGGGAAACTTGTTTTTCACTTTGCTTTCATTACACACTATAATCAGTAGGTTGATTGATGAATGTTTATAATTCAAGGATTGATATGTGATGAGATGTGGGGGGGGATCTCAATTATAAATACCTAAAAACCTGTGAACAATATTATATGAAGTATTACCTTGGGTTAGGGGTAAACAATAAAGCAGCATCTGCATCATGTGCCAGGCCTTGCAGTGGTCACTACCTCAGGTCACTCCCCCTGAGGAGTTAAGTGTAAATTTTGAATTACTTGTTTAAAATATTGGTGAAATGATAATGCTGGTTTGTACCTTCTAAGGATTTAAAGACTACTAAAAACAGGAGAATCTATAGAAACGACTTATACTTTAGTTCTCTATTGTTAATGTTCTTTAGATACACACTCAAATTTCACACACAGAAAGTAAGTTGTTTCCTCATTTTTAACTGTATAAGGAATAATATCACATGAACTTATGAAAACATAAAAAATTATTTGTATTTTTGCCATATAGTTTTTATTTTCCATCAAAATGATAGCTTTGATGAAGCAAGATTAACGAGGGAGGGGTAACAAGTTTGACAAGAAATGTACTTATTATCTTACTTATGTAACTGTAATCCCTCTGTAAATCACCTTGATAATAAAAAATGCATTACCTATTAAAAAAACTAATACTGTAAAATATTCATGAATTACCAGGAATATTCTTTGACAAGCCAGAAAAAATTCTCACCATATTACATAATTTAAATTCATTTTATTATATTTTAAAATATATGAATAAGTAGTTGTACAGAGCTAATAATTCTGTAAGTCAGGTTATGAGTGCAGTGTATCTTGATCATTGTCACCCTTTCCAACATTCTCCCTCATCTTCTCCTCCCATCGTTACCTGCAAGTAACATAGTTCCATTATGAATGAATGAGTGAATAAGTGATAAGCTGTACTTAATGAATATTTGAATTTCACTATATTTGGACCTAAACCTCGATTACATCACAAGAAAGTTAGATTTTGATTAGGTATGTTGGTAATTGAAAAAGTGAAAAAACCCTCAAAAATGATAAAAAAAAAAACAAACAATATTGGCTTTATATAAATTTTTATCTTTTGAAGATATTAAATGTGACTATCCCTTGTTATCACTATATTTGCTTTTGGTATGCTGCACCTTGTATATACATTTATCTAATCTGGGGAGGGGAAGGAGAATAACAAAATGCTAAAATAAGGACTCAGGATGACCTATTGTAACAATGATATTCACAAGACACTATATTGTCTTTAAGTCTTTAGTTCACTTATTTATTGGGCAGTGGTTTCTTTGAGGATTTGTTTTTGGGTGATTTAATTTTTTGAGTTCCAAGTATATTTTAGATATGAGACCCTTGTCCCTGGTATGGCTAGTGAAGATCTTCTCCCAATCCGTGGGCTTTCTATTGATCTTGCTAGCTATATCCTTTGCCATGCAGAAGCTCTGTAACTACATGCAATCCCATATGTCCAACCTTTCTTTGATTTGTTGTGTTTGAGGGTCTCTATTAAGAATATTTCAGCCTGCGCCAAGGAGACCCAGGGTTTCTCCTATCCAATCCAGTAATGTTTTCAGAGTGTCTGCTTTGACTCCGAGATTTGGCCCATTTGGAGTTGATTCTGGTGCAGGTGAAAGATAAGGATCTAGCTTTAGTTTTCTACAAGTAGTTAACCCATTTTGCCAGCACCATTTACTGAAGAGCCTGTCTTTCTTCAATTCTATTTTTTTAGCTCCCTTATCGAAGATTGGATGGCTATAGGACTGTAGGTTCATTTCTGGGTTTTCGATTCTGTTCCATTGGTACTGAGATCTGTTCTTTTGGAAAGAAGGATGGTGAATAGACACATGAAGAAATGCTCAACCTCAACATTAAGATACCACCTCACCCCAGTTAGAATGGCAAAAATTAAGAAATCTAAAAACAACAGATGCTGGAGGGGATGTGGACAGAAGGGAACCATACTTCATTGTTGGTGGGAATGTAAACTTGTTCAACCACTTTGGAAAGTGTTATGGAGGTTCCTCAAAAGACTCCACATAGAGCTCCCCTATGACGCAGCAATCCCAATTTTTGGCATTTACGAACAAGACCATACTAAAGCTGCCAGCACAACTATGTTTATTGCAGCATTATTTACCATAGCTAAGATATGGAACCAACCCAGATGCCTCTCAGTAAATGAATGGATCAAGAAAATGTGGTATATATACACAATGGAATTCTATGCCTCCATCAGAAAGAATGACATTGCCCAGTTTGTTAGGAAATGGAAAGACTTGCAAAAAATTATATTAAGTGAAGTAAGCCAGGCCCAAAGAAACATAGGTCCTATGGTTTCCCTTATTTGCAATAACAAGTATATGTCTGAGACAAGCAGAAAAAGTCTGGTAAGTTGATGTTAGGTGAAATGAACCCTAAGATACGTATTCAAATTTTTTTTTCTTTTTAACATTTGTTTCTAACGCATTTATAAGATTATTTCCTTGTTGCTTTGCATGTCCCTCCCCCACAGTATAACCCCTGCTTTCACTGTATTTGATGTTGTTATAATTTGTGGAGGGGAAAGGGAAAAACAAGTCGTTTAAATAAGGATACAGGTGGACCCGTTGCAACAATGAAAATACAAGTTGTTATGTCAAAAACAAACTTTACAACTTTGGTGGTGAGGGGAGGGAGGATTGGGTAAGGGGGGCGGGGGGAGGCTGAGAAGGGATGGGAAGGGGAAACAAAGGAGGAGTCTACAATGCTTGTTAAGAAATGTGCTCATTATCTTGCCCATCTAATTGTAACCCCTCTTAACAGTATTTTCACAATAAAAATAAATAAAAATTTTAAAAAATAAATCAAATATTAGTTTATCAAAAAAAGTCACTGTATTGACAATGAACTTTACAACTTGGAGAGGGGGTAAGGGAATGGGGGAAGGGATTGTAGGAGAAAAACAATAGAGAGTTAACAATGCTGGACAAGAAATGTACTCATTACTTACTCATGTGACTGTAACTCCTCTGTACTGCATCTTTACACTAAAATAAAATTTTAAAATATTAAAAAAGAATTTGCAAAGGAAAAATTTTAGGTGTTTTATTTTATTAATTACTTGTATGTTATTTTACAAGGTTGTCTTTATTCATGCTCCTGGGATTTAATTTGCGTCACTACACAATTCTCTTTCCTCATTCTGTAATCTTTATCTTTGCTACATTTCTCACAGCTATTGAATAGTCTTTGTAGAGTTACATTATTTATAAGTTCCCTGCTCTTGAAAGTAAGCTATATCTACTGCCCAAAATATATATGTAATCATGATACTTCATTTGGTTTATTTTAAAGATAAATTCTACTATAGACATAGAAAAATATATTATCATTATTACAATTGCATTGTTTCATGCAGAAACGTAAAACTACTACGATAAATAAGAAGCAAGGTTGTTCTAATTAAACATATAATGTAATATAGAGTATGATAAAAACATTTAAAGTGAAAATTACTATTGCACATGGTAAAGTGTATCTGTATTGAACATCATTCCAGTGCCTTTGAAAATTAAATTATAGTGTGAACCAAAATGTATGTATATAATAAATTGATACTAATAGTTATTGATATCAAAGAATGAGTGATATACATAACCCTGGTTCTTAATATATATTTTGTGTTTTCAGCATCTTCATAAACACATCTTATTTTGAAAAATAGGATTATTTTTTACATATTACCATTACCAGATTGCATACAAGGTTTATATGTAATTAATGTTACTAAAGTAATTGTAATGCAATGAAAGAGTAGAATTATTATATGATCCTTAAAGCCATTCTTAAATTGATATTTATTTTATGTACTTGACAAGAAGATTGTCTTTATTAAAGATTCAGAATTAACTAACAATTATAAGTCCTTAGTATGCTATCAAAATGTAATAGTTACATGAGGCTTAGAATGAATGTATGTATGCATGTATATGTGTGTATAAATGTATATTTAAACATGAATATGCATATATAATCATTTTAATAATGAAATTTGTGCATACTGGCACATAATATTAGCATGGAAATTTAATAAAACTATAACCTTTTTCTATACCTAAACTATAGGTGTTATTCATACATGGATTAAAATTATAGGTCTATTTTTTTTCTTTCTAAACCTTCAGAGAAACTTGTTAGTCATTTATAGTCCTATGTTTCAATTTGATCGGGAAATCTCCACTACTTCCCTGAACCCCAGATCCCTATATTTTTATTTTAAAAATAGATCTTCTTTCATTAGACTTCTAAGTTAAGCTACTAATAAAATATTTTAATGAATTTAGACTATATGTTTCCATTTGCATTCTTATTAGAAATATTAATTCATCTAAAGTCTAAATCATTATTAAAAATTAAAAGCATAAAATTGTGTATATAAAGAAATATATCATGTTTCTTGACATACAAAACTATACTTCTTAGCCTTTATTAAATAGCATATATAGTAGTAAATAATTTGGTACAAAAACAGTAAATGGAAAGGTTTGGAAAAAATTATATTAAGTGAAGTAAGCCAGGCCCAAAGACGCATAGGTCCCATGGTTTCCCTTATTTGCAATATCTAGTATAGGTATGAGTCAAGCGGAAAAGGTCAGATAATGTGATGTTAGGAAAATGAACCCTTAAATATGTATTTTAATGTTTTCGTTTCTTTCATGCATGTGTTTCTAACGCATTTATAAGATTATTTCTTTGTTGCTTTGTATGTCCCTCCCCCACAGTGTAACACCCGCTTTCACTATATTTGATGTCAGTATAACATGAGGAGGAGATGGGGACAAACAAGTCGTTTAAGGATTCAGGTGGACCTGTTGCAACAATGAGAAGTACAAAATGTCATGTCAAAACCAACTTTACAATGTCGGTGTGGGGGCGGGAGGGGGGTATGATTGGGTGGGGGGAGGGGGGAGGCTGGGAAGGGAGGTGAAGGGTAAACAAAGGAAGAGGCTGCAATGCTTGGTAAGAAATGTATGCATTATCCTGCCCATGTAATTGTAGCCCCTCTGTACAGTATGTTCTCAAATAAAATAAAATAAAATTAAAAAAAAAAGAAATGTATGCATTATCCTGCCCATGTAATTGTAACCCCTCTGTACAGTATGTTCTCAAATAAAATAAAATTTAAAAAAAAAACAGTAAAGAAATAGTATGCCATGTTAAAATATCAGTTAATTCATTGACTTTACATTTAGTGATAGAAGACTTGAATTATTCAAGATGAAGCTATTAAAAATTCATAGTACTTCATATTTTAAAGTTATTGATTAATGTCTTTGGTAAAGAACACTATTATATCTGATTACATCAAGGTCATCTATTGGAACAAGACCAAGATAAAAAATTTTACATATGAACTATGAGAAGCTGATACATAATTCATTTTTAACAGATAACATAAAGTTTCACCCCTTGGAGAATCTGAAGGTAATATTCCTGTTCTTCTGACAATTTTTATACTGGCAATTTGGCAATTTGGAAAATGCCACTGTTTTACTACAACCTATTCTTGTGCTATGACATGAATTAATGCATACTTACCTTACTATTCCTATGGGGGAGGGGGAAAGAATTTGAATTATGCACAAGAAAGAGAGTTTGTAAAATTAAATTAGTCAAAATATTTCTCCCCTTCACTAGCCATACAACGGACAAGGGTCTCATATCTAAAATATACTTGGAACTCAAAAAATTAAATCCCCCAGCAACAAATCCTCAAAGAAACAACTGCCCAATAAATAAGTGGGCAAATGACTTAAAGACAAACTTCTCTGAATAAGAAAGAAGGATGGCCAATAGACACATGAAGAAATGCTCAACCTCCCTAACCATAAAAGAAATTCAAATCAAAAAAATATTGAGATACCACCTCACACCAGTTAGAATGGCAAAAATCAAGAACTCTAAAAACAACAGATGCTGGAGGGGATGTGGACAGAAGGGAACCATACTTCATTGTTGGTGGGAATGTAAACTTGTTCAACCACTTTGGAAAGTAGTATGGAGGTTCCTCAAAAGACTCCACATAGAGCTCCACTATGACCCAGCAATCCCAATTTTGGGCATTTACCCAAGTGTTTACAAACAAGACGACACTAAAGCTACCAGCACAACTATGTTTATTGCAGCATTATTTACCATAGCTAAGATATGGAACCAACCCAGATGCCCCTCAGTAGATGAATGGATCAAGAAAATGTGGTATATATACACAATGGAATTCTATGCCTCCATCAGAAAGAATGACATTGCCCCATTTGTGAGGAATTGGAAAGACTTGGAAAAATTATATTACGTGAAGTAAGCCAAGCCCAAAGAAACATAGGTCCTATGGTTTACCTTATTTGCAATATCTAGTATATATATGAGTCAAGCAGAAAAGGTCAGATAAGGTGATGCTAGGAAAATGAACCCTAAGAAATGTATTTAAATATTTTTTTCTTTCATGCATTTGTTTCTAAAGCATTTATAAGATTATTTCTTTGTTGCTTTGTATGTCCTTCCCCCACAGTATAATCCCTGCTTTCACTGTATCTGATGTCGGTATAATTTGCGGAGGGGAAGGGGAAAACAAGTCGTTTAAATAAGGATACAGGTGGACCCGTTGCAACAATGAGAAGTACAAGTTGTCATGTTGAAAATGAACTTTACAACTTTGGTGGGGGGGGTGATGAGGATTGGGTGGGGGGCGGGGGGAGCCTGAGAAGGGATGGGAAGGGTAAACAAAAGAGAAGGCTATATTGCTTGATAAGAAATGTACTCACTATTTGCCCATGTAATTGTAACCCCTCTACACAGTATGTTCACAATAAAAAATAAAAATTAAAAAAACTGATTATGATGCTACTTTGTTTGCAAAAACTATTTTAGGAAGGTGGAATTTTCCACTTAAATGGCAGAGGTTCACAGATTCTGCTGAAGAAACATTGTAGTACAATGTTTTAGACCTGCTACACCATGTCTTTCTTATCAGTATTGGTTTTATAAGTTCTCCCTATGCATTTATGAAACTAGAATAATGCAGATCAAGAAGATTAAATAATGTTTCTTGGGGAAATGCTGTTTGAATTTTGCCCTCTGCCCTTCAACCCATTATGCCCTCTAGGAATGTCCTATTTATCTGTGTACTCCTTGTCAAATTTTGAATACTTAATTAGCTTGTAGGTTATTTTAGGTTGTTTTTTCCTCTAACAAATTTATGAAAGTGCACCTCATGTTCTTAAATGCTCCTCTAGTGCCTTCCTGACAACAGCACTCATGGTTAACCTGAAAATAAGTGAGCTATTTACATTGCCCCATCTCAATACTTGTTTTGAAAACTCCATAGTGTACAACTACTTATCTTGGGAACTTCGAGACAGCAGTGATCTTCTTTATATATGATGGAAATTTGTATCGCCTTCTGAGTAATATCTCTTCCATGAATATTCTACTCAGTTGCAACTGACTCAAATATCAAATAGACATCTTTAATTTAGAAATTGAAATGGAACTATTGATATATATGCTGGTAAACATGTAGCTATACCAATGATGTTCCACTTGCTACCTTACATAATGTCATTAACCTCCTTAAATGCTTTCTAATATAATCATCTCCATCTTTTTATAAATACCCTTATTTTCTATTAGAAAATCTATTACACTTTACTTTCAACATACTTCAAATCTCTCTAGCATGTCTTACATAAACTACTGAAATAGTTCCTGGTATCCATTTGTAGCCATTGTCAAATCATCCTTCAATATCTTATCCACAAAACAGAAATTGTATTGTGAAACTACATTATATAATACAATTGGAATTAATTTAATATAATTTCTGAACTTCAAAGAAAAAATGCTTATGACGTTTTAAACGTGAATGATCAACCTGGCTTCTAACTACATTCCTGAGGATATTTTATACTGTACTCCATTAGATTGCTCTTGTGTAAGTCATCATATTGCTTCTTATCTGTATGGATTTACAGTTCATGCTTCATATGTTGCAGAAACAGTGGTAGAATATATTCAATATTTAGAAGGTTATTCTAATCCACCCATCAATATTTTAGTATTCTTTCATCTTACTTAGCTGTTCAGTAATGGTGAAAAAAACTATTATAAAATAACATCCATTTGATTTATTTTTAAAAGTTGTTCACTCTAACTTCAACCCTGGAGTATAATAAAGACATTTATTTCCTACTTACAAGTGTAAGTCAAATTTAGCACAAGGTTAGAAGAAAATATTTTAAACAAATATCAGTGGTTGAAGTATGCTTTCTAGGACTTATCAGTGTCAAACTATGAATGCTGGAAGAAGCCAAGCTAATGGATTCTATAAGTAAAGTCCAATTTGACTGAACTTACTAGTTTTATTATCAGAAACATGCCTAAGACACATTCCGCAAATCTCAGCCTCCTGAATAGTTAAGATCACATAATATTGTATTTTTTAAATGTAATTCTAATGCAAACTCAGAGGGGTATCAAGAGTAATGTCACAATATATAGGGTTTAAGTAATTAATTCAGTATAGTATTTTATAAAATGAAGAGGATTCTCTACAGAACCCCAAGATTCAACTTGAGACATTTGATACATGGAAATATAAAATAATATATTGAAATGTTAAGCAATTTTACTTAAGACTGATAATTACAGAAAAATAAAAAAGTATGGGCTGGGAAGGTGGCTCAGTGGTAGAGCGCTTGCCTTGCATGCATGAAGCCCTGGGTGCGATTCCTCAGCACCACATAAGCAGAAAAAATAAAAAAGCCAGAAGTGAAGCTGTGGCTCAAGTGGTAGAGTGCTAGCCTTGAGCTTAAGAGCTGAGGGACAGCGCCCAAGCCCAGAGTTCAGGCCCCACGACCGGACCCCCCCCCCAAAAAAAAGGTATGTAAATCTTAATATTTAGGGAAATTTCTCAGTATTTCTAATTACAACTATGAAAAACCAGAACAGCTATTATGGCAGTTTCTTATGGATAGGGATTTTGACAAATATCTCTAAATGTGAACAAAACTACCTTTGTTAATTCAGATAGATTGTAGTCAATTATTTGTCTTGAAATTCTTTCTGTTTTAGAAAACAAGTATAACAAACCCAACCAAGTAACAGAATGCGATTTTTTTTACTTCAACTGACATGAGTGTAATTCTGTTATATATTGTCCCATGTCAATTAATTTTTCCTTTCTCAGATAATAAATTGATACTACTTTTCCTCCTCTGAGGCATTCGACATTTTCGGTATGGAACATTCCTTTCAAAGAAGTGAGAAATTGCCCTGTGGCACACAAATTTTCAAAGTTTTTGGCTAGATAATACAGTTTCTAGTAGCTTCTTTTTTTCAAAATAATACATGTACACAAAAGACATTATTAATTGTGTGCATTTACAAGCTACAGATAATTTAAAAGTGGTATCTCTTTTGCAAAACCACATCTAGGTTTCAAAGTGATTGATTAAATTCTGCTGGGAATTTTGCAAAGCCGTACAGTCTGTAATCACATTTCACATTCCTCTGTTCAGGATGCCGGTGTGTTCATCTTCCTCGCAGAGCAAGCTGACTGGAAATAGGATCACGTCGGCACATTTTGAGATATATATTTTTTAGATTATTGTGTTTTGTACTCTCTTGTACCTGAACCTCTAAATCTTGCTGTTTTTACCACTTCTGTGATATAAAAATTTATGCCCCTATACACATTGTTTATATTCAACAAATAAGTAGTATTTGTCCTGCTATCATGAGCGACTTTGCTATTTATTTAAAAAGTATGAATAAGATGTGAACATTACTACGTGTCATACTGTGAAATTATGGCCCATAATTTCCCAGAATGAGAAAAACTGAATGCAAGACTAAGTACAAACACAGACACACACACACAAATATACATCCAAATATACTTTTGTCAGATGTATATTTTGGTAACATGCTTTCTTAGATTCATTTACGATTTTAGTAATATTCTCTTCTTTCTTTTCCCTCTCGTTCTATCTCCCTCTGTCTCCTTTGACCACTTGCTCAAGTTGTATAAATAGGCAACTTACTATTAACAAAGGCTTTAAGAACAATGAACCTTTCTCTTTTTAAAAAATAGTGCTGGAAAGAAAAATACCTACATGTGGAAGATGAACTAGACTATTATGCCACTCAATAATTCAATGTAAGATATTAAACTGTTAAACTAATAGTCAAAAATAAAATAGAAAGCTGGGTGCTAGTGACTCATGTTTGTAATCCTAGCTACTCAGGAGGCTGAGATCTGAGGATCAGGGTTCAAAAGCCAGCCCAGGCAGGAAAGTCTTTGAGTTTCTTAGTTCCAGTTAACCATCAGAAACAGGGAAGTGGTGCTGTGGCTCATGTGGTAGAGTGCTCTCCTTGAACTGAGGGACAGGGTGCAGCCCCAGAGTTCAAGCCCCACTATTGACCAAAAAATTAAAATAAATAAATAAATAAATGGGACATGTTTCTGATGATCAAAATTTTCATGTGTGGCTCCATGTTGTTGTTTTCTTTTCTAATACCCCAAAAGCACTGGAATAAAAACGCAAAGAGATCATTTTAAGGGAAAGAGCTTACATACAGCCAAACATAATGAACCCAAGGAAGAAGCCCGCACATTTTCAGTCTGTGTTTTTGCTTTTCTGTGAACCCGTAAGAATGAGATTGCTTACCTTCTGCTCTGCATTGTTCATGATGAGACTCATTTGCAGATCTTATTAAGATCTTCATATCGTGACAGGAAAATGTGTTTGTTCTTGTGGATTTTCAAAGTTTTCTGTTTGCCTTTGGAAATTAACACATTATTTCTATATTGTGGCTTTCCTTGAATTTATCCTATCCTCAGAAATTTTCAATAATTTGGCAGTTTCAGTCATTATTTTTTCAAATGTTCTATCAGCTTATGTTCTATCTTCTTTTCCTTCTTTTTATTCAATATGAATAAATTGCCTTGATTCTGCCATATATTTTTAGGCAAATTAGCGGGGGGTTTTGTTCATTTAACTAATCAGTTACTAAAGTTGTGCAAATTTTCTTAAATATGTTTTTATTGTGAAAATACTGTACAGAGGGGTTACAATTACATGAGCAAGGTAATGAGTACATTTCTTATCAAGCATTGTTGCCTCCTCCTTTGTTTTCCCCTACTATCCCTCCCTCCCACCTCCACACCTAGAGTCCTCTCCTCCTTGTTCCCCCCAAAGTTGTAAAGTTCTTTTTTCACCATTGCGTCTTGTACATCTCATTGTTGCAATGGATCCACCTGTATCCCTATTTAAACATTTTTTCCCTTCCCCTCCCCAAATTATACCAGCATCCAATACAGTGAAACTAGGGTTATACCATGGGGGAGGGACATACAAAGCAACAAAAAAACACGTGGTACCTTATACATACGTTAGAAACAATAGCAAGACAGAAAAAAAACTTGTGTCCTTATCTTGGGGTTCATTTCACTTAACATAATGTTATTTGATCTTTTCTGCTTGTCTCAGATATATATGCAATTGTCATTGCTTGACTAAAGAATGCTCAAAGGTGAAGGACTCTTGGCCCAAAGCAATATCTGTGTGACATCAAGTAAAAAAATCCTCTTGAAAAGAAAGGATTTCACAGGAATATCAGACAAGCCAAATAATAACAACTGACATGGAGTTTCCAGACAGACCAGATAATGACAACTTGCTAGAACTCTTTCTTTGCCACCCACGGTGGCTATGCTTTCCTGTGGCTCTCATTTGCTGGTTCTCACAGCTATTGCAGTGCAAGAGCTGTTGGTTTCCAAGACTAACTTGAATTTGGACATCACAGGATGGAATCAGGACAAGTTCAAGGGCCAAAAAGTTTGTTGCTCTTACTTAAATTCAGTCTTTTTGGTGAATAAAAAATGAATACACTCTAGGCTGTTGCATACATTTAATTCAAGTTTTATAATTCAAAAAACATTGTTTCTGACACTTTTTCCTCCAGTTTTTTTTTCTTTTCTTTTCCTCTTTTATTCAGTAATGGATTTCCAGGTGGCCTTACTTTACCATTTAAAAATTGTATTTGAGAACCATTTGTTAAGGAATTTTCTTTTAGTTAGAGTTAATTTTAACCCTACAGCACATTAAGTAGCAGTGCTTTACAAAGTTACTTTTGGTGGAGTGATAACTAAGTGGAAACGTTTAATTTTCATCCTTTAACGTTTAATTCTCACACTTCTTATAAGCCTGATGGTACGGATCCTATCAATGAAATGAAAGCCTAAATCCCCTCTCACCCTCAGTTGTCAGGACAAGCTAAGAGGGAGATAACTGTCAGGTAGAAGAAGAGTTCCTTATTGTTTTCAGGCTTATTTTGTGTGTGTGTGAGAATACAGTACAGCAGAGTTACAATTACCTGGGCAAGATAACGAGTACATTTGCTATGAAGCATTGTTGCCTCCTTGTTGTTTCCCCTTCCTATCCCTTCCTATCCTGCCCACTCTTCCCACCATATCGTCCCCCCACGCCCCCCAAGGTTGTTAAGTTCGTTTTTTGACATAATAACTTGTACTTCTCATTGTTGAAATGGGTCCACATGTATCCCTAGTTAAACGATTTGTTTTTTTCCCTTCCCCTCCACAAATAAAACCAACATCAAAAACGCTGAAAGTATGGGTTATACTGTAGGGGAGGGACATACAAAGAAACATGGAAATCATCTTACAAATATGGTAGAAACAATTACATGAAAGGAAAAACAAAACAAAAAAAAATTTGAATACTTATCTTGGGTTTCATTCCCCTAACATCAACTTATCTGATCTTTTCTACTTGACTTAGACATATACTAGTTAGTGCAAATGAGGGAAACCATGGGACCTATGTTTCTTTGGGTCTGCTTACTTCACTTATTATAATTTTTTCCAAGTCTTTCCATTTCCTAACAAATGGGGCAATGTCCTTCTTTCTGATGGAGGCATAGAATTCCATTGTGTATGCTTTCAAAGCTCTGAAATCCTTGAAATAATCTGTTTAATCTTCTAGAAATATTTAGAGAAAAAGGGATGCTAAAGTATATGGTTGGATGACACAAATGACTTATTAAAAATTCTTATTATGTCTCTCATTTGACAATAAGTAAAGCTTATTTTACTCATTAAAAGTTTGGGTGAAGTTTTCTGAGCACTGTAGAGAAGAAAGATGTATGTTCACATATATACATAAATACACATATACAAGCATGTGCAGCTGTGTATAACACATAAACACATGTATATGTGCATATCTGTATATACGTACATATGTGTGTATGAATATGTATGCATATGTACATGAGAATAAATGCTCAGGGACTGAAAATTTCTGACTTAGACACAGAAAAAGAAAAGCATAAATTACATCAAGAAGTTAATTATCTTCACCTGTGGTGATATTATTTGTAATTAACTTTATTCATGCAACAAAATTGTATATATCTTATGACCTGAAATAATATTTTTATAGTGATTAACAAAAAGGTGAATGAAGACATAAATGTGCATTGGGCTAGGAAGAAATTTCATGACTTCTTTCCAGAGAAAAGGAATAACTAATTCTGTCATGTAATTCAGCTTTCACATGCATTTATTATTTTTGCATGCGCTAAGCACTCACATGTGTTATTTATTCTGATAACTACTACTATCTAAATTTAAAATCAGAGCATACATGATTACCTATCTAGAGATTAAAAACATATACATGAACAATTACCACTTTCCAATTTACCTGAAATATACAGGTAAATGTATATTTAGCAGTTGTTTTAATTAGAAGTAATTATCATAAGAAACTTTGTTATCTTTCTATCACCTGGTAACCAGAAAATGTATTGTTATTTACTGTGAAAAAACACCAAAGGTAGTTCATTAAAGCAACTCGTGGAAATATATTTTTATTTTGCTTCATGGTTAGGACATATAACCAACCACCAGAGATAGAGGAAATCTTAAAAGAAGTCAAACTAAATATTACTAATGAGAAATTGTATCACAGTATTATTTTTAATGGGGATTGAGCTCAACTAAGCTCCTTTATCCCCTGAGGGACAAGAAAAACTACCAGTTCTAGCTTTAAAGCTATTTTCCACCTTCAACTTCAAAGCCCTCACTTTTACACAACTAAAAAAAAGTAGTTTTTTGGTTAACTATCACATTTTTATTGTATATTTTAAAAATATTAAAATGTTACTCATGTAACCTTCTAAAATTTCTAGGACACTTGCTAGATTTTTTTTTTTACTTCAGTGATTTCTAATAAAAATTAAGCACCTATAGAGTAAATAAAGAACCATGTGGAGAACTGTGCATGTCAGTGAACTGATTATAGTGGCCCAAAGTAAGAGTTTTAAATGAAGACACACTTGTGTTCATTCATTCATCTGAACAAAAAGAAAAAAATGAATAGAAAGGAAAACATTATAACTCAACAAAGTGGCCACAGGTAGCAAAGTCAATATTTTGAAAGTTTAATGCTGGCTAAGGTAGTTACTTTCTCTTAAGATTTAAGGAGTTCAAAAGTTTTACAAATTATTCTAAATGTGAACATTTAAACACTTAAAAATTAGCTTCCTTTTATTTAGGAGTTCAAATCAATGCAACTTTGTGCTGTTGGATGTGGGAATATTAATAAGGAGGAAGTAATTAAATATGAAGCTGAGAGTGGAGTTATAGGTCAACTGAAATCATTATAGTTTCACTCAAAATATTCAGTTTTTCTTTGTTTTATTTTTGTTGTTGTTTTTCTTTTTTGCAATGCTAGAGCTTGACTCCAGACCCTGGCTCCACTTTTGGTGGTTATTTAGAGTCAAGACTTTAACTGACTTTCCTGTTCAGGTGGCTTCGAACTACTATCCTCAGATCTCAGTCTTGTGAGCAGCTAAGATTTTTGTTGTTGTTGGTGGTGGTCATGAGACTTGAACTCTGGGCTTGGGCGCTGTCCCTGCGCTCTTCAGCTCAGGGTGTGCACTTTACCACTTGAGCCACAGTGCCCGTTCCAGTTTTCTAGTGGTTTATTGGAGATAAGAGTCTCACAGACTTTCCTCCGTGGGCTGGCTTTGAACCGTGATCCTCAGATCTCAGCTTCCTGAGTAGCTAGGGTTATAGGCGTGAGCCACTGGCGCCCGGTGCAAACATTGTTTTGAAGCTCCATTTGTTTCCACAGAATAGCTCCTTTACACTAAGATTTACTGTCAAAAATTTCTTAAGCTTTGTTTACAGAGACTCTTTCTGAAAAATGTTTCATATATCAGTGGGAAAGCAGAATATAACCCTAGTGTAACAAAGTACTAATAAAATAACATAGACATCCCTCCAAAAATCAGCATATTCATGATAAAAAACATAATATAAAAATAGAGGCTCAATGTCTTGGTCAGAAAAACTCAATCTAAATTTAAACATACTCTAGAGAATGACTAAAACTAAAAAGTTTCATACCAAGCTTTAAGAAAGATAGCAAAAGAATCTATGATAATTTATTAATGAGAGGATAGAATTTTATTACCCTCTGGAAAAACATTTGACAATTTCTCACAAATTGAACTTATGCTCATCATATGATTCTGCTATTAATTCCTTAAGTTATGAGTGAAGAGAAACATAAACATATCTCCGTGAAAATTATTGAAAGAAAACTGTAAAAAAGATTACTTATAATAATGAGGGAAAACTAATTTTCTTCAGAGGCATAGATATATGCACACAATTTAGTTGACTAGTGTATAGTATGCGCAGACGTGAAAGTGAATGGAGGTAATCTTCTAAAAATAATAGAAAATTTAGCAATATAGAATTGAACAAAATGACTATCAGGAATGTGAAACAAAAGATGGAATGGGATGTTCTGTGTGAGCTGGGTGACTGGTAAGAGGGGTTGGATGAATGAATAAAATGAATAGAGAATGAACACATACAGTGTGCTCAATGCACATACTGTGATTTAAAAAATAAGTTGGAAATGGGAAGTGAGCCTGGAAAAGGGGCCAGATGTGTTGGGGAAGAATGGTGGAAAGGGTGACTCTGGTTAAAGAAACATTGAACACAGATGAACATGTTAAATTGTGACCTCGTCCCCACCCAGCACACCATATTGAAATTAAGAATAATAAATAAAAATGAAAATTTCACCCAAAATTGGTAAACAATGTAAAATTGAGAAAACCTAATAATTCTTAATGAAAGAAATGAAAAAATACATTTAGAAACCCGAAACATTACTGTTCATGAAAGAAGAATGATTTATAAGAGTAAATCACTATGATTCCATTTATGTGAAGTACAAGAGTAAAATCTAATCTATAGTGGTAGAGTGTTGTTGACACACTAGGGATGTTAGACGATTTCTGTGCAAGCAATATGAAGGAACTATAGGAGGTGATCTTTATATAACTTTGACAAAAGGTAAGAAATCATACAGGTTCAGTAGTTGCATTTGTTTATCATTACCTAAAACAATTCATTCAAAAATGACAATTGCCAGTCAACCCAACATACGAAGTTTAGGATAATGACTTTGTCTGATTTTAGTATTCTTTAATCCACATTTACTTTTTCCCCTTCCATTGTTGCCCTTTGTCTTTTAAAGGCAAATATGCCTATTCTTTCTCTATTATGGGGGAATATAATTATAAAACATTTCTACCACACCTTGAAAACATTACAGGATGGAAGAGGAGAAACTTTAGGGCTCCTTGGCATAGGCAAACATTTTCTTTATAAAGACTCAGACACAGAACAAATCAAAGAAAGGGTGGACAAATGTGATTGCATAAAACTGCAGAGCTTCTGCGTGGCAAAGGACATAGCTAGCAAGATCAGTAGAAAGCCCACAGATTGAGAGAAAATCTTTACTAGCCACACATCAGACAAGGGCCTCATATGTAAAACATACTTAGAACTCAAAAAATGAAATAGAAGAAGCAACCCAAAAATTCATATGGAACAATAAAAGACCCGGAATAGGAAAAAAACAATCCTTAACAGAAAGAATAGTGCTGGAAGAATATCAATACCAAATTTTCAGTCTACGAAAAAGACATAGCAATCAAAACAGCTTGGTACTGGCACAAGAACAGACCTGAGGACCAATGGAATAGAATTGAAGAAACAGCAGTGAAACCACAGACATATAGCCACCTAATCTTCGATAAAAGAGCTAAAAAAATAAATGGAAGAAAGAAAGCCAGTTTAGTGAATGGTGCAGGCAAAATTCGTTAAACACCTGCAGAAAACTAAATCTAGATCTATATGTATCACCCTGCACCATAATCAACTTCAAATGGATCAAAGACCTCGATGTCAAAGTAGACACCTGAAAATATTACAGGAAGCAATAGGAGGAACTCTAGGGCTCCTTGGCACAGGGTGAAATTTTCTTAATTAAAGAAATCTAATAACAACAGATGTTGGAGGGGATGCATTGTTGGTGGAAGTGTAAACTTCTTCAGCCACTTTGGAAAGCAGTATGGAGGTTTCTCAAAAGATTTCACATAGAGATCCCCTATGACCCAGCAATCCCGTTTCTGGGAATTTACCCAAATGATCACAAACAAGGCCATACTAAAGCTACCAGCACAACTGTATTTATTGCAGCATTATTTACCATAGCTAAGATATGGAACCAATTCAGATGCCCCTCAGTAGATGAATGGATCAAGAAAATGTGATACACACACACACACACACACACACACACACACACCAATATATTAGTGTGTGTGTGTGTGTGTGTGTGTGTGTGTGTGTGTGTGTGTGTGTGTGTGTGTGTGTGTGTATGCAATGGAATTCTATGCTTCCATCAGAAAGAATGACACCTTCCCATTTGTTAGGAAATGGGAAGACTTGGAAAAAATCAAATTAAGTGAAGTAAGCCAGACTCAAAGAAATATGGGTCCCATCGTTTTCCTTATTTTCAATAATTTAGTATACATTTATGATAATTTTATCAGATGGACAGAAGAGCTCAAAAGCTATGTACATATCACCCATATAAGATGATGGGAAGTGAAATGAACCCCTAAAGTTACGGACACAAGCGGTTTTTCTATTATTGTTTTTTAATGAAGTATGTGAATTTTTGTTTCTTTTTTATGTTCTTTTCCCTATGGTATATCCTGTGTTGTCACTGAATTTGATTTTGGTACCCTGAATCTTTTTTTTATTGTACAATTAAAAAAAATTTATTGTTAAGATGTTGTACATGAATAAGGCAATGAGTACATTACTTGTCGATCATTGTTACCCCTTCTCTTCCATGTTGTTGCCCCTTATCCTTTCCCTCCCCTACCTCCCACACTCCTATCCGCCCTCCCCTCCCTTGATGCATTTTGTATATGCATTTATCTAATTTGGGGAGGAGAAGGGGAATGCTGAAACATGTACACAGGATGATCCATTGCAACAATGATACAAGACACAACGTTAAAAATGAACTTTACAACCGCAGATGGGGAGGTGTTGGGGGAAGTGGGGATTGGAGATTGCAGGAGGCAGGGGAGGGAAGGGATAGTAGGAGAAAACTAACATTACCTTACTTGTGTAACTGTAACTCTTTTGTACATTTACAATAACATAAAATTTTTTAAAAACCAAATAATTTTGTCATAGGAATGAGTCAGATAATCAGTGTGAAAATGAGGTAACATAGTTTGATTGTCTGAAAAGAAGCATGGCTATGAATATTTAAATATGCCTGCTGAATATGTAATGAGATAAAAAGCCAAGGAAAGCTATCATTTGCTCATATTGGGGCTTGAACTCAGGGCCTTGCGTTCTTGATTTGCCATTTTGCTCAGAGCTTTTTTGCTCTACTTTTAAGACACACATTTTCCTCTAGCTTCTTGATCTGATGGAGGCAAGAATGTCTCTTATTTGCCTGCTGTGGCTGGTTTTGAACTTTAGTCCTCAAATCTCAGCTTCTTGAGTAGCTAGGATTACACAGCTGGTTAAGAAGCCTAATTTATCTTCACACCTGAATCAGAGACATAAATGATCTGAGCCAATATTGTTTGGTAAGATTTTTTCCCATACAATTCCTTTCTAATCCACACCTATTATCTCCTTTATAATCTATTACTTTCAGAGTTAACTTCATAAACTTATTCATTTGTATTGAGTCATCCAGGAAGAGCAATTTTGTATTTCCATTTCATTTCTCTGATTCTTTTCTGGATTATCTGTTAATGCAAGTTCTGATGTATTGAAAGCACAAGTATGAATTTCTAAGTTATTTTGTATTGTCCCATCAACATGTACATAGGAACAGAGAAGAACCTTGGGTATAGAATGGATTGTAATGCCAGTCAATTACCCAAGCCTAGAATACATATGACCAGTTTGTCCCTTAAATTCTATCCATCTGACAGAAGTTAACCTAGGAGGGAAAACCTTAACAAAACATGAAACTTTGGTTGAGTTGATCACCTGGCAGACTTCCAAGTCTGAATCTGCCCCACACTTGCTCCATCCATTTATTTTATGTGGCCTCTGGTTTACATACTGTCATATTTGGGAAAGCTAAGCTCTTCCAGTCATCTAATTGCAGTGCTTATTTTCTTGATTTAGTTAACAAAATTCCAGTGAATGATGCTAAAATTTCTCACCTTGAGATTTGTTTTGCCAGAACACACATGGTAATTAAGATTGTGCCAATTTTTCAACAAAATCATCCTCTCTACGGAAGCTTATCATCATTTATTGTTATTACTTATCATTATTTATTGTGCTTTAGCCCATACCTAGTTCAGAGGAACTGAATGTTAAAATTCAGCAGGTCTCAGATATCAAGAAATGCTCATGTATACAGGCTACAAATATGAACCTACTTTTTGGTCATTACTGTCTATTTGAAGATGAAATTAATCATAAGTTTTTTTATTGTGAAAATACTGTACAAAGGGGTTACAGTTACATGAGCAAGGTAATGAGTACATTTCTTATCAAGCATTATTGCCTCCTCCTTTGATTTTCCCCTCATGCCTTTCAAAATTTTGCCCCGGTAGTCCAAAACAACTTGTTTACTCTACTTACATTAATGGAATATGTACAACTAACTTACATAGATCAAACAAATGATGCCTGGTGTTAGTGGTTTTAGTCTTGTCATGCTAATTATGAGACATCTGTCTTGCTCCTTTCTCTTGAACAAGGTAAGAACCACTTTCATTAGTCCACTATATAAATTATAAATCTGTATATTTGTCTTATTTCTACATGTTTGGCTTATTTCTTAAACTTCACCTATAGTGATTATAAGACATATGATCAGTAGTGAATGTAACCCTAGTTTTTACATTGTTAACATGTCATTTTACCATCCTCATACCAGACAAATTATGTACAAAACACGGTAATAAATTAAAAACTACATTGGTATGTAAGAAATATGGAATAAGAATAGAGTATTTGGTGGAAGTACTTAGTAGAGAACCTATCACAGAAGAGATTTAATTAGTTGATTGAGTTAAAAGGCATCAAAACTTCAGTCTGAAGCCTATTCTATTTAACACTACTCTTCCCAACACTGAAATATCAAAGAAAATTTTAAAAAATTAATCATTTTTGTCATGTTTAAGAAAATATGAAGAAAGTATTAAAGTATTAGAGGGGCCTAGTTAGATCAACATATTCATTTCTAACTCTCTTAGGATATAGGAACATATATACATATATTAATTAACTATAAAAGAACTAAAAGAGAGAAGAACAAATATATACTTCATAAAATATATGCATATACTTTATATACAGGACACACACACCATATATATATATATATGTATATATATATATATATACATATATATATATTCCCACTGACAGTAGTTAAAAAATGTAGAAATTACTTGATTCATTTAGCAAAACAGTTAATAGAGCTCTCGAAAAGTTTTCATTAAGTTTATTGGTTTTTGAAATTTGGTTCTTCAAATTTTGGAAATATAGCAAAGGCTTAAAGTGAAATAATCCTACGTTTCTTAATTTAAGTAACAAGTGACCTATGTATGTTAACACAGCCCCCCTGTATTTCTGGAACAAAGCTAACTTCCTCACGGTATATGTTGCATTTAATGGGATGTTGAATTTGGTTTGCAAGGACTGCATTGGGGATTTTTACCCTTGTTATAGTTCTAAAGACTTAATTTGTGATATAGAATGTGATCCACTTTCATGAAAGTTGCACAGGCTGTTGAGAAAGAATTGCATTTGTCATTGGTTGGAATACTCTGCAGATTTTGTTAAGTACATTTTTTAATGTATTTTAACTCTGAGATTTTTTTTAGCCTGGGTGATCTATTGATGTGACTTATTGAAGTCACACAGTATTATTTAATTTGGATCTATCTGTCTGCTATGGCCACTAGTATTTATCTTATGAAATTGGGTGCACCAACATTCAATGCATATATGTTTACAATCACTATATGTCTTCTTGATGAGTTTTCTGCCCTTTAATAATAAGTAGTGACCTTCTTTAACTTTTCTTGTGAATTTGGACATCAGAATGCTTTGTGAGATAGGAGCACAGCCGTTGTCTGCTTGCATTATTTTATATAAAATTTGCTTGGAAAATCATTCCCATTCTTTCACACTCAGTCTGCATATGCTAGCAAGGTGAGTTCTTAGCTGAAAACAAAACATTGGACCTCATTTTTAATACAGTAAGTTAGTCTGTATCTTTTAATTGGAATATTCAGATTGTTCATATAAGGATATTATTGAATGTATCAGTACTTGTGGTTTTGTTTTTTGGAGATTCTTGAATACACAATTTTTGTCCATTAGTTACCTGAGAGATTTGATGATTTGCTGAATAAATTATATTTCATGGGTTTTATCTAATTCTCCTTTCTGTCTTTATTCTCTTTCGTGTCTTTCATGATTAAAAATCACAATTTCTTTTCTCTTTTCTGGATATATTACATTTCAAGTAACATGAAAAGATGTTCTTCCATTAAGGGATATTTAACCACATTTTGCAAATATTGATATTACATACAACAGGTAACTCTGAAATAACTTTGAACTAGCACTAATTTTTAGGGAAATCATAAGTAAAAAATACAGCCATATTTGTATGTCTGGGAGAATCAGAAAAGATGACTCTATGGCCTGGTGTATATATCAGAACTCTTCATTAGTTATTGTCATACCTATATATTATGCTACACAAATAGTCTAAGCTTGCTCTGGTAGTTCAAGAATGAACCAGATAGATTTTTCTTCCTTTAAGGTCCCATGGCATTTATAGCCTAGTAGGAAACATAAATGCCTTGCATATAATGGTAAAAACTTTTAACAAATTACAGGATAGTCAATATGTATTATTTTCAAAATAAATGTAATAAATATTTCATATATTTAATCTGGTTAAGTCACAACATATAGAATATGTAACAATAAAAAGGAAGAAATAAAATCAGAGATTTAACCACCCAAAATGGGACTATAAGTACTTCAAGCACTGTGAACACAGAAATGAATGCGAAAAGACATGTAAGGAGTAATCTAAAAATCAAATATGTGCTAGTTTAACGCCCCTTCACTCTTCCGCATGGGTCAAGGGGTTTGAACTCAGAGCCTGGGCACTATCCCTGAGCCTCTTTGTGTTCAAAGCTTGCATTCTTTCATTTCAGCCAAAGTGTCACTTTCAGCTCTTTCTGAATGGTTTATTGGATATGAGGCACATGGGGACATTTTCCTGCCTGGGCTGGCATCAAATCATGATCCTCAGATCTCAGCCTTCTGAGTAGCTAGGATTACAGGCATAAGCCACAGGCATCCGGTTCTAGTTTAAAGTTTTTAATTAAAATAGATTTTCTAATAGGTAGAGCAAAGGAGTGTGAGAACAGTGCATATATTTAAATACTTGGAAGCTAGTGAATGATTTCTACCAAAGCAATGATGAACCTCTTTACTGCCTTTTACATTATATTATACAAAGGCTTGCATTACTCTTACCTTGTGAAAATTATAATTGCATTACAGTCTGAGACTTTAGTGCCATTTAAGCAAATTAAACTGACTGACTTCAATGGATTCAAACAGCAAAAATATGTGCTTGTGGGTGAGCTTACATTAGAATTCAAAGGCTCATCACTTGCATTTCCTACCCCTGAGAAATCTGTTCTGCAAAAGAAAATGCATTGTTTGTGTCCTGTTTTTCTCGGATTATTGCTTCCTTTTAAGGAAGTCAAGGAAACTTGTCCAATTTATAAAGGTTATCTGACTGTTAAAGCACCACTTTCAACATGTGCTGAATGTGCTAATAGAAATTATCCCTGACAGAATTTTCCACAGGCCGTAAAATACAAGACACAGAAATAACTGATTAGTCACCATGACAGAATGAACACCAGAGAATGACTTTTCTTTGCATATCATTTAAAAAATCAATTAGAAGGGCACAGAGGGATCAATATTATTTAGTGAAAGATAACCAAGAAAAAGAGCACAAACATTTCATTTACCTCTCCTTATATTTTTTCTAGTTTGCCTGATAACCTGGGAGCAGGACTTAATAAAAAGCAGAAATAAAAGTCTCTCTCCACTGTGAGAATTGCCCTTTTTGTTTCTTTTCAGATTCATGAAGCTATCAGATCCAATCATCAATGAAAAGGTACTTCATTGGTCCATAGTGATATTTTGATAATTCAAAATTTGTGGACAATACACTAAAAAAGGATTTTCTCCCTTCTGTCCTTCTTTATCCTTTTGCCTACAATTTATTATTAGTTTTGTTTTCTAGTTTTGTGATTGACTGTAAAATATCAAGCTCAGTATTTGATATTATTTTGTGACCTATGAATGCCACCTGGTAAGATATGGAATCTGTGTTTAAAAGTTCCTGATGTGAATTCATTTTGTAATTTCTCATTGTTTCAAGGATCCCACAAATATGTTTTCAATTTTTAAGTTATGGGATATACTTTCATAAAACTTTATTCAGGAAGTAAATGTATATCTTTAAGGAATATCATTAAACTAGTATGGAAATGAGGTCATTTGGTCTTGTGTGCAAAACTTAGCATCTACATTTTGTAATATTCTTTGACAAGAGGATTTGGATTTGATTTTGATGTGCTACAATATTTTGATCAAAGACACTAAAAAACTGCTGGGTGTTATAATTCCAGCTTGTCCATGAGACTTTTTTTTTGTCGGTCATGGGGCTTGACCTCGGAACTCTGGGCTTGGGCTCTATCTCTCAGCTCTTCAGCTAAAGGCGAGCACTCTACCACTTGAGCCACAGCTCCACTTCCAGTTTTCTGGGGGTTTATTGGAGATAAGTGTCTCACGGACTTTTCTGCCTGGACTGGCTTTGATCTGTGATCCTCAGATCTCAGCCTCCTGAGTAGCTAGGATTACAGGCGTGCACCACCGGCACCCTGCTTCCATGAGACTTTTAACTCCAAGTTATGAACAAAAATATGGAGAGGAATATGTGGCTCAAACAGTAGAATGTCAGCCTTGAATACAAGAGTGAAATCAAAGTGCCAAACCCTGAGTTCAAGCCCTACTACAAAAGCACATATGAAGAAAACAAAAGACATGCTAAACTGACATCTGTATTCCCTTGTTCAATTCAGCACGATGTATAGTAGCCAAGAAAGCCAATCTAAGGTTCTACAAGCAGATGAAATAATATAAAAATATCACCTATATGTTTTTATACATATGTGTATATGTGTATATGATACTACTCAGTTATAAACAATAGTGAGAGCTTAGTGGTAGAGTGCTTACTTTGCATACATGAAGCCCTGGGTTCAATTCCTCAGTACCACATAAACAGAAAAAAAGCCATAAGTGGGACTGTGGCTCAAGTGGTAGAGTGTTAGCCTTGAGCACAGAGAGGCTCAGGGACATAGCCCAGGCCCTGAGTTCAAGCCCCAGGACTGGCCAAAAAACAAAAACAAAAAACAAGAAAAAACCAAAAATGAAATCTTGTCATTTGTTGAAATGTAAATGAAAGTATAATTCACTATGTTAGAGCAAAAATAACCTCTGCAAAGGAAAGCAAGTATCTGATCTCATAGATAACTGTGATTGCATAGAAGCTGAGAGGAGAATGGTGGTTGCCAGAGGCTGGTGAGTCTATAGCAGTAGTACAATTTGGAAAGGTTGATGATCAGGGACATAGCTACAGTAAGACTGGAGTAAACAGCTCTGCTGTGCTATTGCATAATAGGCTGACTGTAGATAATTACTAATAATACAAGGGCAAAAACAAATCGTTTAACTAGGGATACAGGTGGACCCATTGCAACAATGAGATGTACAAGTCATTATGTCGATAAACGAAATTTACAACTTTAGTGAGGGGTGGGGGGAGTATTTGGGGGGGAGGAGGGGAAGGGATGGGAAGGGGAAACAAAGAGGAGGCAACAATGCTTGATAAGAAATGTACTCGTTATCTTGCCCATGTATTTGTAACTCCTCTGTACAATAAAAATTAAAATAAAAATAAAAAGTTTTGAAGGGTTTCATCACAAAGAAATGAAATATGCTTGAGGATAGTTTAACTTAACTTAAAAATTTCACAATTGCTGCATGTGTTAAAATGGCATGCAGAATTTCATTAAAATGTATAATTATTACTTTTTCTACATCAGTTAAAAGTAATTTAATAGCAAATTTCACAGGGCTCATTCATCCCTTATTCTTATCTACTCAGGATGCTGAGGGCTACCCCTGTCCCCTAGTGTCTTTAGAAACTAGAAACCTCTCTTTTACAAGTAAAAATTAGAGGTCTTAATTATATCATACTCTCCCATAATCCCAGCAGTACTTTCTCAGCAGCTTTAATTGATTCAGTTGGATGGAGTTCCATGTATCTTCCGCTATTGACATACTCTGGTATTGCAATGATTTCAAATTCATATGGTGGAAATGTCCTTTGACAGATCTTACCTATATTAAAAGTTGTAGACTCAGGGGCTTAAAAATAACTTTTCTTGTCTCACTGCTTTTAAGAATTCAATATGATACTGAATAAGAGTTTGGAAAGCAGAAACTCTTGACTTATTTCTGACTATAGAGAAAATCATTTTATGTTTTCCATGTTTAGTATAACTAGGGAATAAAAGTTTATAGAATATTCTTTTATAATGATGACATAGATTCTTTATTTCATCAGGAATTAGTATTGAAATTTGTCGAAGTACTTTTCTACCTCAACTAACAGGATTATGTGATTCTTTCCTTGATTTGGCTTATGGGATATATTGCATTTATTGAACCGGGTTAAGTTGAGCCATGTCTGTAGTGATAGAATAATATTAATTTTCAGCCTGGAACTGGTGGCTCATGTCTGTAATTCTAGCTACTCAGGTCATCTGGGGATCGTGGTTCAAATCCAGTCTGGGCAGGAAAGTCCATGAGACTCTTATCTTTGACCCACGAGAAAACTGGAAGTGGCTCTGTGGCTCAAGTGGTAGGGCGCTCACTTTGAGCTGAAGAGCTCAGGGACAGTGCCCAGGTCCAAAATTCAAGCCCCATGAATGACAAAAGATAATTAATAACAGTAATATCAATTTGATCACGGTGTATTATGATCACCCAAATGTGTTGTTGAACTTGGTTTGAAAATATTAATTGGGAATTCTTATGTATGTGTTCATCAATGTTATTGATCCATAATTCTATATTTTCTTGGTCTTCTTCAATATAAATATAATACTATACTCAAAGAAGAAATTTTCTAGCATTTTTTCCTTTCTAATTTTTGAAGAATTAGGGAAGTATCACTATTTATTTTTCTGAAAAATCTGATAAAATTTATCAATACACTATGAGATCCCAGGCTTTAAATTATTTGGAGATGTTTTATATTTTCAATCATTATTTTTGCTTTACATTTAGATGGTTTATTTTCTTTGATATTGGTTTTAATAGGTCTTATGTATGCAGAAATTTATAAATTTCTTTTAGACTATCCATTTTATTAGAAGATACATTTTCACAGTATTCTATCATAATCCTCTAGCTTTTGTAATTTTTGTTTTGTTTTTCATCTTCCTTTTGGTTAATTTGACTAAGAGTTTAACAAACCAATTTAAAGGATTATTGTCAAGGTGATGCATGGGGAGTTACAGTTATATGTCATTTAATGAGTTCATTTCTTTTTAACAATGTCCTCCTTCCTTGGCTTTCACCCAGTTTTCTGTTCCCAATCTCATCCATAAGCTATATAGGTCTTTTTCAACATAATATCTGGTGAATATGATATGCTGTATTTATTCACTCTTTTCTCACTCCATTTCTATTCTTTCCCCTTTCTCTCATCAAAACAGATAAACTTGGGGCTGGGAAGGTGGCTCAGTGGTAGAGTCCTTGCCTTGCATTCATTAGGCTCTGGGCTCAATTCCTCAGAAAGAGTCAGAAGTGGCGCTGTGGCTCAAGTTATAGAGTGCTTGCCCTGAGCTGAAGAGCTGAGGGACAGCACCCAAGCCCAGAGTTCAAGCCCCACGACTGACAAAAAAAAAAGATAAATACAAGACAAAAAGTATAGGATTGTCTACACATGTCCAGAAAACTGAAGCCAGATCCTTATATATCACCCTGCACCAGGTTCCATTCAAAATGGATTAAAGACCTCAGTGTAAGATCAGATCCCTGAATATATTAAAAGAAGTTGTAGGGAAAACACTGGCGTTCCTAGGCTTCGGCTAAAACTTCTTAAGTAAAGATCCACAATCACAACAAGTCCATGAAAGACTGCATAAATGGGATTGCATCAAATTTAAAAGTTTCTGCATGGCAAAGGATATAGCTAGCAAGATTAATAGAAACATGGGAGAAGATTTTTATGTGCTATATACCAGACAAGGGCCTCAGATCTAAAATATACTTAGAGCTCAAAATTAACACCTACAAAAATAAACCCTCAAGGAAGTGGTGCTGTGTCTCAAGTGAGAGATCTCTCGTCTTGAGCTGAAGAGGTCAGGGATAGTGCCCAGGCCAGAATTCAAGCCCCCCAACTGACAAAATAAAAACTAAAAATAATACAAAAATAAAATAAACCCTCAAATAAACAACTACCCAATTAATAGATGGCTAGAGAAAGATTTACATATTTAAAGATACAAAAAGATTGGCCAATAGACATATGAAAAATATTTAACATCTCTGGTCATAAAAATGTACAAATCAAAACAACACTGTAATTCCACCTCACCTCAGTTTGGTCATTATCAAGATAAAGCAATTTAGCTTTTCACAGAAAACTTTTGCTTCAAAGATTGTTTGTATTTTGTGTATATTTCATTAATATACTTGACCTTCATTATTTCTCATATTGGGTTTGGCTTTTAAAAAAATAAGAAATTCAGAAATGTTTCAGTTCTACAAGTCAGACTTGGAATACAATGCATCTTGATCAGAATCATCCCTTCCATTTTTCTTATCTATCTTTTGTTTTTGTTTGACTAGGATCTTGAGAAGGTTTGAAATCACTTAAAGGCAGCAAGAAACTCCTGGGAGTCTTATGCAAAGGTGATTATTTTATGAATAAAGCTTTACTTATCTATAAAATAAAAGCAAGGCTGCATCAAATTAAAATGTTTTTGCACATTATAAGAAACACTCATCCAAACTGAGAAGACTTATGACATGGGAGATAAACTTCAACTATTTAAAGAACCAATAGATAGAATCAACATCCAATATATGCAAAACACCCAAAAATTAAACAACAAGAGAGCTGATAATCGATTGAACAATGAATTGGGCAATTATTTCTCAGAATAAGTACAAGTGGCTTATAAATACATGAAAAAACATTCAATATTCTTAAAAGACCAAACATAGAGCTCCCCAATGATCCAGCAATCCCACTCATGGGAATTTAGCCAAACAATCACAAACAAGGCTACACTAAAGCTACCATAACACTTAGGTTCATTGCAGCATTATTTACCATAGCTAAGATATAGAACCAACCCAGATGTCATCAGTAGATGAAGGGATCAAGAAAATGTGGTATATATAGACAATGGAATTCTATGCAGATCAAAACTACACTAAGACTCTATCTTACCCCAGTTGGAATGGAAATCACCAAGGAAATAAACAATAACAAATTTTGGCTAGGCTTCAAGGTGAAAGAAACACTTACATACTGTTCAAATGTAAGCTAATACAACTATTATGGAAACATGTATCTAGATAATTTAGAAACTAAAAAATAATCTTTCTGTAGGTCACTGCTCTATCACTTTTGGTAATATATTTGAAATCTGGTAAAGCATACTAGAAAGACACGTGTATAACAATATTTATTGCATCACTGTTCACAATATCCAATCTATGGAGTCAGCCTAAGTTCCCAACAACCAAAGAAGAAAGAAAATGGGTATATTTACTCCACATATATTCAGCCATTAAGAAGGAAATAATGTAATTTACAGGAAAACTGATTAAAATGCAGATTGAACTCCTGATGGGAGGCCCAACAAAATAAATATGGAATGATTTTGCTGGCTTTTAGATTTTACACCTAAAATTGTAATAATGATAATAAAAAGTAAATAACAAAGTAAAATAATAAAATAGCCATATTAGTACTTTAATGTAAAATAAAAACAGCCTGATGACAATAAAGAGAGGGTAGGGGAAGGAAAATGAATTTGAGTGATGAAGATCATTGAAATAGCTTAGACAAATAGAAAGATGATAGATGAATAGATGATAGGTACAGAGATACAGATGATAGATAGGTAAAAATGTAGATGAGGGGAAGGAAGAATAAAGAAAGAATAAAATCAAAAGGAAGGAAGGAAGGAAAGAAGGAAGAAAGGAAGGAAGGAAGGAAGGAAGGATGGAAGGAAGGAAGGAAGGAAAAAAGGAAGGAAGGGAGGGAAGGAGGGAGGGAGGGAGGGAGGGAAGCAGTAAGGGAGAAAGGGAGGGAAGGAAGGAGGGAAAGAATGAGCCTAATGAAAACCACCAATCATCAACAAAGCATGAAGAGAAGAGTGACATGAGAATACATTATAGAGGATAAATGTATTAAAAGTACTCTCTATGCATTTATGGAATTATCATAATGACCCTCTCTTATACTATTTAACATATGCTAATTAAAAATAAATATAGAAACAAAACTAAAATCTGGAATGTAGATTTTTTTTTCAGTTGTGGGGCTTGAACTCTGGGCTTTGGCACTGTCCCTGAGCTCTTCAGCTTAAGGTGAGTGTTCTACCACTTGAACCACAGAGCCACTTCCGGTTTTCTGGGGGTTTATTGGAGATAAGAGTCTCATGGACTTTTCTGCCTGGGCTGGCTTTGAACCGTGGTAGATCTTATTTTTTTCTTTTACTTTTTTCCTTCCTCCTGTATGTATGTACTCTTTCCTTCTTTCCTCCCCTTATTTTCTCAGTTTCATTTGGCCTACATGCATTCTTTAAAGGCATGCTGTTGTCCCTAAAATGAAGGTTGACTTGGTTATATCAAACAACTCTCCGCCACAAATGAGAATGAGAGAAAGACCTTCAAATAATCCTTTGAAAATGCAAGTCCTCGCACAGCTGATAAAAGCTTTGTTTAGAAACCTTCTATCCTAAAGGGACATGAAAGTAATGGCAGTAACAAATATTATTTAACATTTAACATTCATTTCAACTAATGGTGTTTGAACATTAGACTTTGTGCTTTTATCTTGGATTTTTCTCTCATACATGACTCTGAACTGCTTGAGCCACACCTTCAATTCGACCTTTCCCTCATGATTTGGAGATAGGAATCTTATGGATGTGTCTTCCCAGACTGACTCTGGACCTCAATACACAGATCTCAGTCTCTAGAGTAGCTAAAATTACAGGTGTAAGTCACTATGTCTGGCTTATTGTATGGTTTTTTTTTAATAGTATTGTTAAGTCTAAAGTTTGGAAAGGGGTGAAATAAGGTATGAATCCATATTATTTATTATGTTCTTTACTAATATATTGTACTTTGGGTATAGTTTTATTTACTTTTAAAATGAAGTCTGTGTTTAAAATAATCTCATTGTACCTCATCACAGTTTTTTTTAATTAAATATTATCTTGAAGCAAATTATTCTTTCAGACTTTTTATCATTTTTCTTTTCCTCTGTCATGATTTCAGTCTCAATTTCTTTCTCAGAAATTATCTGACGGCAGTGATATCTCTTGTGTGTGTGTTTGTGTGTGTGTGTGTGTGTGTTTGTGTGTGTGTGTGTGTGTGTGTGTGTGTGTGCGCGCGTGTGTGTTTCTAGCAGGGCATTTTTAAGTTATCTTTAAGTAGTTTTACAAAAAAGCCACTTAACAAATCAGTTCATAAATGTAATGTACTTTGATCAGAGTCACCACTTTCAACATCCTCACCCATCCCTCCCCTACTCAATCCTTCCCTCCTTTTCTTAATTTTGTAGACTATATGGTGAATTCTTGAAAGCAATCTTTTCCCTTGCCCCTACCCCATCCATTTCAAGTACTGTACCTTGGAACTTATTTCCTTTAACTTTGGTTTTGCCTTTTTAAGGAATTACAGTACTCAAGTTCTCCCTTGAATCTACCATATTTCAGTTCATACATTTTTGTAAGCCTGAATACCACCTAATATGTTTGCTTGTAAGTTTATAAGCTATATCTAACTTACACATATATGTGAAATTATGCATCCTTTTTCTCTCTGGACTTGACTTACTTCATGTCACATAAATTTTTCTAGGTCTCTCACTTTTTCTTCAAATGATACAATAGCATTCTTTTTAAATAAGTTTTTTATTGTTAAAATACTGTACAGAGGGGTTACAGTTGCATGAGCATGGTAATGAGTACATTGCTTACCAAGCAATGTTTTTTCCCTACCATCTGTGCCCTCCCACCTTCTCAACTACACTCCCCTACCCCCACCTAAAATGTAAAGTGCATTTTTCAACATAGATGTACAATACCATTCTTTCAATGCCTTTCCCCCCTAAATTTGATTTAGAGATTTATTTATGTAATGGATATGAAAACTGAATAAAATGCAATATAAATGTAAAATAGATTTACTGAACTTATCTTTATAAAAATAGTATCATGTGATAATAGAAATTATTTTTTCAGGTTAGTTAGACATGTATTGCCGCGGACCGGGTTCTGTCGGAACGACGAAGGATACCTAGGGGAGGAACCTGGAATAGGACGGGGAGATGGCAAACAGACAACTCACACACATTAGGAGTGGATGCTGAGTGCTGAGTGCGATTTAATGCAGAGGATAACAAACTTTTATAGCAAAAGTCTCCATAAGAAAGGGCAAAAGGTTACATAATCTTGCTGCAGGGCTTCATTCTTGGGTGGTCACCAACTGGTCGCCTGATAGGCACTTGTTTCCAGCTTTACCTCTATTTTTAAGAAATACAATGGGTTTCGATGATTGTCACCAATTAACCACTACTTTTTTCTATAGAGGCCTTAACTGTCCCATTAAGATCTTTCCTGTTCCTTCTTTAATAGTAAGCACCAAGGAGACTTAGATTTAGCAAGTCTCTTAGTAAATGAGGAAGTTCTTTCTCCTAAGTAGTTATCTCAGCAATTGCCATACATTCTTTCTGTTCTAGCCGCGCCTACAACTTTTTGTAAATCTTACAATTCCTTCTGGAGTGACTTTGTGAAACCCCCAATACTTTTATATTTACTTATAACTTGTCTACTAGCCTCCATAAGAGGGGTTTCAGGGTAGCACTTAACTCTGGTGAGTTAGTCATATTTTTAAGACACTCATCAGATATTGGAGTCGTCAACACTCTTAAGAAAGAGCTTTGAATAAGGGAACGTTGACAATGAGTAAGTACAATGAGCAGTAGAAACAGTAAAAGATTAATAGGCACTCTTATGAGGAAAAGATAGGCAGAAACACATCTTTTCCAGGGGTTTTGCCAGCCTTTTCCCAGGAGTAGGCCTCTTAGAAGCCCTATTCTCTAAGGTAGACTTCGGTGAAGTCCCAAAACTTGGAGATAGGTTTCTGTAAAGCCCCATTCTCTGAGGTAGACTTCGGTGAAGTCCCAAAACTCAGAGATGGGTCTCGAGGCCCCTATCATGGTCTGATAGATGGTTTCCCATGCTAAGCAGACTCTACTGGGGTCGGCGTGGCAATGTATAACCTTTGTTTGTATATTTAGTTGACTATCTGGGGTGTTTTTCCATGTATATAATTTATTCAGTTTGTATAACAAAATATAAATTATAGATAAACTATTATTCATTAAATAATACATCAATTATTTTATTGTTATTATCTGTAAGTAGATGCACAATGGAATTGCCACTTAAAGTAGTTTATTAATATATTTTGATTAATGTCACATCTTCCAATAGTCTCACCCATTCATCCCTTACCCACACCTTCCTTAAGTCTTTTTAATTTTGTAGGATATACTTTGGATTCTTAATTGTATTTTTCTCCTACTCTCCTCTTCATTTGTCCATCCCTTTCCCTACCCGACCCTACCCCTTTTGAGTACCCACGTCCTTTTGTACCTAGTTAAAAATATGATTTTTCTATATTTTCAAGTTCTCAATTTTCCCAGTTTCTATATTCCACAGGTCTATATTTTCTAGTTTGTAATTTTGACGTCAGAGACTGGGGATAGTTCTCTCTTAAAGAACAAGGTAGCATACTAATAAACTTGGATTTATTAGCCAATAACAACCCTGTTCAAATATACATCCATTATCTACTAATTTATTCAATGGCTTATACAAGTTACCAAGATCTTGTACAGTATCAATTTATTCCTGTTAAATGAATGTGTTAGAGCTCAGAGGGTGTTGTAAATTTTACTTAAATTAATTGAATAAAAAATCACAACCAGGGCTGGGAAGGTGGCTCAGTGGTAGAGCACTTGCCTTGCATGCATGAGGCCCTGGGTTCGATTCCCCAACACATAAGCAAAAAGAAAAAAAACCAGGAAGTGGCGCTGTGGCTCAAGTGGTAGAGCACTAGCCTTGAGCTGAAGAGCTGAAGGATGGCGCCCAGGCCCAGAGTTCAGGCCCCATGACCGGACCCCCCCCAAAAAATTACAACCATAGAAAAAAGTTCTTTATAAAATATCATTTACTTTTCTCCTTTTGTCCTTTATGGAATAGTAAAAGGTTTTATATAGGAACAATATAAATTCTCTTCAGTTAACATTGTGTGTCTATTCAGGTAATTCAATGAGTTGAATATTCTTTACCACTATGGCCTTTGCCCATGTTATTAGTTTGAATGACTCATCATACACTTGAACTGTTAGCTCTTGTGTTACAGAAGACATTCATATTTTCACACTTAATGCAAAATACATTGCTGAGTAAAATGAATGCAATGCACAATTGTGATCGTGCAGTATGCATAAGTAAAAGATTGGTGGCCTTTCTACTTTAAAGGAAACATTGAAATATATTACAGAAAGAAATTTTGTCTTCCACTCTAACAATGAGATGTACAAGACCCTATGTTGAAAATGAACTTTACAACTTGGGGGGAGGGGGAGTTGGAGAGGTGGAATGGGAAGAGATGGTAGGGGAAAACAAAGGAAGAGGTAACAATGCTCAATAGGAAATGTACTCATTACCTTACTCATGTTACTGTAACCCCTTTGTACAGTACTTTTATAATAAAACATATATTAAAAAGAGAAATTTGGTCTCAAAAATATGTTTAGAGATTTAAGTACTGACAGTATGTTTACTAGTATAGCTATGACTATTTTGGTTCCATAAATAATGCAAAGTGGTTAAAATTGAAAGCTGGCCTTTATACTTTATGCTTTATACCTTAGTAATCATTATATCATGCCTATTGGATTTTTTTGATTTGCAGGGAGACTTGGAACATCTAGACAGTCTAACAATGTGATGTGAGGTTGAAATTCAGAAACTTGAGAAATCACCCATGTCAATGCAAGATCTACTCATTGAAGTTACCACACCAAGGCTCAGATAAGTGTTCTTGATTGGCCATATTCCATGCAGTTGTATCTTACCCAATTCAATGTCAGGAGCTTCCATTTCTCAGCAGAGGGAAAACAAATAGAAGATCTACACTTGAAACTTTCTTATAATGTTTTTATATAATTCCTATAAAACTATAGGAATTATATTTCCTTTCTCCCAGTGGAATGTAACAGTTCACTTTTATCTATAATAAAACACACCCAGGAATATAACATCTCTAAGTATAATTTTAGTAAGTTATCAAACCTAAGATTAATCAGAGTGTGCTTATAAATTAGGGACATGTCTGAAGTGAGAGTAGTCTGCATTGTTTATTAACTTCAGAATGTGTCCATTCCAGTTTTTAAAAAAAGATAAAATACATACAGTTTTTCTTTTCAATGCTTGCTAAAACCTTAGTCAATGAGAACATTCAAATTTTATATTCCGTGGTCAAAGGGGGTGAGACATGCAATAGATTCATTTCTTTCTTTGTCTCACTTTTTATTTTTGGTCGGTCGTGGGGCTTGAACTCTGGGCTTGGGCGCTGTCCCTCAGCTCTTCAGCTCAAGGCGAGAGCTCTACCACTTGAGCTACAGCGCCACTTCCGGTTTTCTGGTGGTTTATTGGAGATAGGGGTCTCATGGTCTCTCATACCCGTGCTGGCTTTGAACCGCGATCCTCAGATCTCAGCCTCCTGAGTAGCTAGGATTACAGGCGTGAGCCACCAGCGCCCGGCTTCTTTGTCTCACTTTTAAATCATCCCCATCCTTCCTGGAAAATGAAAAGGCTATGTGTTTTGTTTTTATAAATAAACTACAAACATAAGCATAAGTTATACATAAAGCAGAGTATAGGTAAATAAAGCATGGATGCTGTCTTGAATTCTCCTCCACCTGATTGTTAGCTAGAGGCCAGCAAAATAGCTGTATACCCTGACATTGGGTGGCAATGTCTCATGCCTGTGATCCTTGCAACTCAAGAGGCTGAGATCTGAGGATAATGGTTCAAATCCATGTCAGGCAAGGAAATTTGTGAGACTTTTACCTCTAGTTAATGAACAAAAAGCCAAAAGTGAATCTGGGGTCAGGTAGTAGAGAACTAAGGGATAGTGCACAGTTCCTGAGTTCAAGCCCAAGTGTCAGCATGCAAATTAAATATATATGTATATATTTGTATACATATATATGTATATATACATATGTATATTCCTGTATATCTTATATGGGATTATGAAAAGCTGTTTACTCTCTGAGCAACAATCACTACATAAGAATGTCTTTGCAACTGGGCACTGGTAGCTCATACCTGTAATCTTAGCTACTTAGGAGCCTGAGATCTGGGGATCACAGTATGAAGCCAGTCCAGGCAGGAAAATCATTGAGCCTCTTATCTCCAATTAACAACCAGAAAACTGGAAGTGTTGCTATGGCTCAAAATGGTAGAATGCTAGTCTTGAGCAAAAAAGCTGAAGGACAATGTCCAAGTCCTGAGTACAAGTCCCACAACCAACTACAATAAAATCTATGATGGCTTAATTTTGTTAAACAGGATTGGTGTTCTTGTTACTTAGCATAATGTGGCCAAATCTAATCAAGCAATACCCTTTTTAAAAATGAATGACCAGGCCGGGCGCCAGTGGCTCACGCCTGTAATCCTAGCTACTCAGGAGGCTTAGCTCTGAGAATCGCAGTTCAAAGCCACCCCAGGCAGGGAAGACTGTGAGACTCCTATCTCCAATAAAACCACTAGAAAACCAGAAGTGGCACTGTAGCTCAAGTGGTAGAGCGCTCGCCTTGAGCTGAAGAGCTGAGGGACAGCGTCCAGGCCCATAGTTCAAGCCCCATGACCGACAAAAAGAAAAAAAAGAATGACCAAATGGCAGATTTCAGAGGAAGATAACACTGTCTGCTTAACTTGAATCAGAGCATGTCTGTCTCACTTCCTATGTCCTGGGAGAGAGTGCCAGGAAACAGAGTTTCCCAAAGTAATTGTTCTGAAAAATGAAGAGGATGTTATTAAAAATTGGATGTTGGATAAATAATGTGTGCCAATTATAGTAGAGTTTGAGACTGCCAATTTGTTTCTATGAAGATCTGTCTCTCTTCCAAATTAAGTGTGTTATGATTATTTCATTTCTTTTATAAAACCTGCATGGTACAAAGTCAAGCAGTTGACTTACTATCATAATACAGCATTTTATATATGATGTGTAAGTATGAAACTTTGGACTGCTTTGTGGTAACTATCCACTATTTTATCTGAATTGATTGTTTTCAACAGCATGTATGTAGCTAAGTTCAATTTAATGAAAAATAAAAGCTGTGATTGATCCAGTCATCCTGTTCAATCTGTATGGGGCATATTGATTCAAAGTGGCATTTTGAAATTTAATTAAATCTAGCAGTCTTGTATATTTTACATATAGTATTTACACAGTGGCCTACCAATGTGCTTGATTTTTCTCCCTTTCACTATTGAACCTACTTGCTGTTTTTAGTTTGTTTGTCCACATTTAATCCCGGATAGAAATCAGATAATACAGAGTTTTCTCGTGAGGTATAAAGCTCTATTGAAATAATTTTAAACTAATAATAGGTTCTAAAAATTCTATAACATGTTCAGGATTATGTTTTAGGATTTCGCTGACGCTATTTATAATTGTGAATTCAATGGTTTAAAAATTGTTTAAATAGGGATACAGGTGGACCTATTGCAGCAATGAGATGTACAAGTCGTTATGTTGAAAACACTTTACAACTCTGGCAAGTGGTGGGGGGGCAGGATGGGAAGGGACGGGAAGGGGAAACAAAGAAGGAGGCATTAATGCTTGATAAGAAATGTACTCATTATCTTGCCCATGTAATTTTAACCCATGTGTACAGTATTTTCACAATAAAAATGTTGATGGACTTCAATAGAATATAAAATATAGAGAGTTTTCACATTGCTGTTAGTATGAATCAAATTTTATGCTGATTATTCTTATAGTTATTATCTCATGTAATTTTTCATTCCATATGTTAATATCTTTAGGGTGATTTGATGAATGAAGGAATTAGAACTAGAAGGAATTATATAAATTTGTCCTCATATTTATATATTTAAAATAAATAGCCAGATCCACGACTTTGTCATTTGAAATTAAGCATTTTACATATTATGACTTTTTACAAGTTAAGTTTGATGAACTTAAAATGTTTAAGCTTATTAGAATCTATTTAAATGAGAGATATATCTTTATAGGTTAAAACAATGATTTTCATGAAAAAATAGTACTTTTTTGGGTGGGAGGTTTCTGAATTGCTGGAAGTTATAGCATAAGTTTAATAGAGGGATATTTCTCCAACTAATAATTGTCTTTAATGTTTTACAGACTTTAATATCAACTTTAATATCAACATTGAACAATTCTTAAATAACATTTGGTTACTCCATTCAAGTCAGTAGCTACATTTTAATATATATTTAAAAATGCAATATATAATCACTTTTAATTTCTGTGAATTAATTGGAGAAAAATAAAACTTTGGAAAATACTAAACTTTGTCATTTCAATAGGTATATTATTTAATGATTTATCCTTGTGTTTCAATTTTATATATAAGAAGAAGATATCAAATATTTTTTAAATATTTCCCTAATAAATACATCCATTCACTGTCTTTATCAGCTTGGGCTAATATAATAATATAACTAACATGGCTTAAAAAAACAAACAAGTATTTATTTTGTCTCAATTGTCAAGGTGCAAAGCAGGTAAATTCTTGATTTGGTTTGTAAACCTCTACTTTCTCACTTTTTTTCTGGCACTGATACTTGGATTCAATGCTTGGGCACTATCCTGTAGCTTTTTAATGCTCAAGGCTGTCACTCTGTCACTTGAACCACAGATCTGCTTTTGGGTGGTTAATTGGAAAAGAGAGTCTGACAGAGTTTCCTGCTCCAGATCGTTCCAACCTTATCCTCAGATCTCAGACTCCTAAGTTAACTACACATGAATAGAGGAACGAGTCACCAGTGCTCAGCAATTACTATATTCTTGTATGTTTCCTTGGTGCTCCTGAAAAGATAGAGGAAAAGATTAGTTGTTTCTTTGTCCTCTTCTAAGCATGTCCACCTTTTAGCTTTAAGACTTCATTTAGTCCCAATTACATTCATAAAATCTTCGGCTGCAAATATGGTCATATTAAAGGTTAATAGATCAAACTCAGAATAGAGATACCTGCTTAATATTTGCAAGCACATAAATTAAGCTATAGGTGAGATGCTGGAAATATAAATATTCTACATCCTGAAGTTTATACATGGTGGAAAGAATAAATTTATAAGTGGTAAATAAAACACAGTAACACAAATAAGTCTGATGGAATTGAAAGTCAGGAAGATGGTTCCAAGGATAGATCTAGAAATTAGAGATAAATGGATAGAGGAAATGGTGGGTGAATACAAATTGAATATTCAATATTATATATGTGAAAATGGAACCAGTTACCTTTGGGGTTTGGGGAATGGGTGTGGTTGGGAGAAATGATGCAAGGGTGACATTTATCAATATGCTTTGTGCTTCTAAACTGATGTGTTGAATTGAAACCCTTTTGTACAACTACTTAATGATAATATATACATGCAAACATATACCTATATATATATGTATAAAAATATTGTACATACATAAAAATATTGTAACTATTAAAATTGTTGAGAAATAAGGGTAAATGAATGAGTTCAAGCAGTGATGAGGATTGGATTTAAAGCAAGAACCATCCAATCAAACTACAGCAAGGACTGCAATTTGTCATGAGCCTGTTGTGAATCTCTCTGGGCTGTCCATGGTAAAGGCCTATATTCTCAATTACATTTGAAGCAAAATTTGCTTTCTAGCATGTGAGAATGAAATGGAAAATGCTAAAGGAAAAAAAAGTCGATAGTTTCAATTAGATAGACAAGTTGTGGGCTTGGATGTAGCTCAGTGGCAAAGCACTTGCCTAGCAAGTGCTATGTCCTGGGTTCGATCCCCAGTACCAAAAAAGAAAAGACAAAAAAGAAGACAAGTTGTGAGGCCGGGAAAGATGATGGCATGTTATTTAGATGAATTGATTTAAATCTTTTTTTTTTTTTGGGTCCGGTCGTGGGGCCTGAACTCTCGGCCTGGGTGCTGTCCCTCAGCTCTTCAGCTCAAGGCTAGCACTCTACCACTTGAGACACAGCTCCACTTCCGGCTTTTTTCTTTTTGCTTATGTGGTGCTGAGGAATCGAACTCAGGGCCTCAGGCATGCAAGGCAAGCGCTCTACCACTGAGCCACCTTCCCAACCCTGATATAAATCTTTTCTAGGACAAGAAACCAGGGTGTGTAAATGTAGGAGTAATGTGGGTGTGTCAAAGCAAACACCTAAATCTATAGGAAGAACTTTGAAAACACACCCTATTCTCCAAGAATGGAGGCACTGGCTAAAATGAAGTTTGGAGGAAAAGATCAGAACTCAATTATGTGCAAGTGGAAGATTGCTCAAGAAACAGTGAGGCCCCATGTTGCCACTAACTTGTTTATCAGTGTTCTGAAGAAAAACAGATCAAGTGGGATGGAAAGGGTTGGAGACTGAGAGGAATGAAGATAGAAGAAGAAGAGAAGATTATGAAAACTGGCTCAATTATAGTAGTTGAAAAAACTGAGGAATTACATGATCTACCATGAGAGCTGGGGAACCAAAAGAAAAAGGAAAAAAACACAGTTGTGCATCTTATGCTAAAGATAAGGACTGAGATATAGGTTTTCTAATGTTCATTTAATATTCCAAGGCAAAAAAAAGTCCTAGTTCAAGGAATGAGAAGAATTTGTCCTTAATTCATTCACATTTTGGGTGTACATAGACTCCTGTTGATTGGATAATACCTGCTAACTTTCACAAGCAATCATCTTTGTAGGATCTACTATTTCAATTTCTGACTTCTCGGCAGTTTCAAAATCTTGAGAACATACACAGAGGTATTTCCACGCCTTTGTCCACTCAAGAGTTCACACATAAAATTACATCACTCTATGATTTTATGTCCTCACAGATTCACTACTAACTTCCATGACCCTAATTTTTAGTAGGAAAGAATTTAGTACCTTAGAGAGCTTGTGACAGAATTTGGGCTAATTGGTATTCCTGAAAAATTTAGAAGGATGACAGCAAATTTAGGGATAGAGTTTTTTTTTGTAAAAGAAAATGGCATAAATTGGAAAATAATGGAAAACATTAGCAAAAGGAATTCTGGAACCACAAAAGAGACAGATTTAACTAAGTGAGTAGTTTTTTCCTCCAAAAAGAGTAGCAATCATTTTTATGTAGTTTAGAAAACATATCAATGTAAAGAATAGGGTTATCACACCTAGAAACAAGGATATTATTAAAGAATAATAATGCAATGACAATAACAGTATTTAAAGAATTATACAATAAAAATTCAAAGGGGCTGGGAAGGTGTCTCAGTGGTAGAGCAATTGCCTTGCATGCATGAGACCCTGGGTTTGATTCCTCAGCACCACATAAGCAGAAAAAGCCAGAAGTGGCCTGTGGGTCAATTGGTAGAGCATTAGCTTGAGCTGAAGAGCTGAGAGACACTGCCCAGGCCCAGAATTCAGGCCCCATGACTGACCAAAAAAAATTCAAGAATTACCTCTAAATTACCTTCAATATTTTTCATGAAATATTCCACAAGCTGTCACAAGCATGCATACAAATACATTTTCAGTTTAGTTTAAATTTAGACAAAGTGGCTTTCTGCAAACCCAGCTACTATGACCTATCTAAAAATCTAGAAATTGTTGCAAGAAAAGCTTGCTTTTCACCATCCTCAACTCTGTTCTCACCTCAGCTGCTGACTTTTTATTTTTGTTTAAGAAGCCATGCCATTTGGGGAATGGCTAGTTACATCTCATGTTAAAAACTAGAGTCCCCTCTTTCCTTTGACCTCTCCCCTTTTTTTTCTTTCTCAGGACTACAAAAATCAAAAGAAATGTTGAACTAGTGGGGCTGTGATTTCCCACTTGCACTCTTAGTACTGTTCATAAGAGTGACCTTGGAATTCTAAAGTCTAAAATGACTTGGAGGAAACTTTCCATGCAATATCACTTGATTTGTTTTCAGACACACACACAACCATCAACTAATTGAAACACTCCATGGGTTTATTTATTTTTAATGTACAATGAGTTAAATTAAATGGCTCTTTACATTGATCTGAGTGACTGTAGATTGGTAAAGAAATTCCCAAGTGTAGGGAGGAGGCAGTCACCTTGAACTTGATTTTTGGTGACAGTTCCAATTCCTCCATCCTTACATGATACTCCAGCTATGGAAAAGGAAAATTAGTAAACTTTCATATAGGTCAAAGTACTACTAGACATTGTCTGCTTCCTTAAACTCCATTCTCAATTCACAAGTGGAACAATGTAATTTTTTCTCTTTTTTTCCTGTTGTTTTATTTAATTAACTACTCTTTACAATTCTGTCATTAAAACAAAAAGTTAGTACTGAGTCCTGGAGGTTTAGCACTATGTAACACAATCCACAATTCCTGTGAATTTACATGGACCCATGTATGTTAATTTCAGAGGGAATCTCATTACTTAATGCAGTAAAAGCATGGCAAATAGTGGCATAACAAAACAATACAAATCTTGACAACTTTTATTTTAACTATCACAAACAAGTTAAGCCAGGCATCAGTGGCCTGCATCTGTTTTCCTTGCAGTTCAGGAAGCCTGGATCTAAGGATTGAGATTCAGCTTGAGCATGGAAAGTCCATGAGAGTCTTGTCTCCAACAAACAAGCAAAATGTGGGAAATAGTGGTGTGAATCAAATAGTAGAGCACAATTCTTGGGAGAAAAAGTTAAGGCAAAGGACCTGAGTTTAAGCCCTAGTACTTGGCCTCCACCTACAAAAAATGATAGAATAAATGGAATGTCACTTTATTGGTGAGATTCATCTACAGAAAGGATTTCTGTACCTGTGTCACCTTTAGGAGTTATGAACATGTAGATTATCAATGGATTAATTTTGTAATTACAAATAAAATTAGAATTTGGGACTGCTCTCTCAGATACTAAAAAGTTATCTACCATTATAATAGTAGATTTCAAAACAAATCTTAGGAGAAATGTGTGACTCCATCTAAGACATAAAATGTCCTGGAAGATAGAAGATAATTCAAAGCTGATGTATCATCACAAGAATGAAAATTAAGTAGACATCAAGAGAGTATCATACACTTTTTAAAACTTTTTCATTGTAGGTGAACACAACCATCTAATCTCAAAACCAGAGCTGATTATGTTATCATAGTATTGATCATACTGACATTATCATGATAATATTGATATTATGATAATATTGAGAGGGAATGATAGCATGGTAATATCACATGAAATATGTCATATGAAAAAATTCATGGTTCAATGTCAAAGAATATGGGCTTTTAATAATTTTACATATTCAATAAAACCAATAAATTTTCATGGAATTTTTTCTTATTTATTTTGTACTGATTATAAAAATCATTAACATTTCCTATTTCTTAACTATGAAATAATTTCTACCTGAATTCATAATTGAAGCTATTAATGGTTCAATACATACTACATCTCTATCCAAATTTAAACAAAATTGAAATTTTTGTCTGTGTTCAATAAAAGTCAGTGGAGCATGTAAAGTGGTGTTTTCCTAGAAACAAAAATACACCACATAAGGATTACAAAATGATTTTCTTAAATTAATTAGCTATGGTGCAAAGCAGACCATATATAGATATATACTGAGCGATTTTTTTCACAGTCTAGCATAGTAAATGCACACTTCTCCCCAAACTAGTACAATACTCCAGAATGGTTATTACATTGTTGGTGCAAACTGAATACTACTTATAAGTGAAGAATTAGAAAAATTAGGGCTGAGTCCATTTTACAATTTGCTAATTTGCTAACTGCTGATTCTGCTTCTGTAAACTTGCTTACGCTGGCACTGACCCTTCCCTTCCCAAAAATGAGTTAAGAAGTTTCAGGGACCAGATGCCGGCCCCAGGACAAGGTCAGTGGTCGTAGATAAAGAACAGACAGTACGTGTTCCTCAGTTCCCATTTAGAAATTCCCCAGACAGGACCTTGAGACAACGACCACCTGGCAAGACCACAAGCTAAGCCAAATGTCAACCAATCATAGGCCTGTAACCATGTAAACTCCCCCCTTAAACCAACCATGGGCCAGTCATTTTACAAAGAGTGTTACAAAATTTCCCACATGGCAAAGTGATTGTTGGTGTATATGGTGACCTTTAAATGGACCAATCATGGGATGCTTTGTGTTATGCGTTAATCTTGTGGGTTTTGCCTTTAAAAAGGGCTTGTAACCGCTGCTCGGGGCTCCCTGTCTGCTCGGGACAGAGAGTCCGTTTGCGCAAACGTCAAATAAACTCCTCTTGCTTATTGCATCTCCCGGCCTGGAGTCTGAGTTTTCTGGGGTGCCCTCCTGTTGACGAAAGTATCCTAGGGGACTAGGGTCTTTCATAAGGAATACTAATAGTAATGATATTGTGATCATTTCCAAGACTATTGGAGAATAATAAGACGGTTCAATATGCATCATTCTTGAATTCTTGCAGAAGTAGTTTTTAATTTTTTATCTGAAAAATAATAGCATGACATTAGGGAAACAAATATATGTTAGTTTATATAAACTTGTAGATATTTAATGGGCAGCATTTGTTTTCAAAGAAATTTTTGTTTTATCAATTTCTTCAGCTGAAATTTGCTTTTTTGCTAAAATATATTTGGAACCATAATTTTAAGTTATATGTCAACATGATTTCATTTAATATTTCATCTAGAAGAAAATCTCATTAAGACAAAAATAAAAACCTAAAGTTGCCATGAATGTAAAGCAGAAATAAGTGGAAAAGAAGAAGCATAATCAAAGCACAATGTGTGCATGTATAGAAATGTCCCAGTGAAATCCACTAACATGGATATTAATGAGTATAACACACTTAAAATTTGTTAATGATTATTATAGAAAACATGGCATGTATCTGATATTTTTCTTATTACCTGAGCCCTATTGTTCATGCACATGAATGAAATAATACAATTTTTAATAACGTATTGCATTTTGTCAATGAACTATTTTGAACTCTAAGAAATGAAGAAATATTGGTCCCAGTACAACAACAAATGGAATGTGAACTTGTGTCTGCCTGACAAGGCTAAAAGCTCTTTTAGACTTTCTCTTCTATCTCAGATAAAATAAAATCAGACCAGGATATTTCTATGAAGAACTACCAAAACTGAAACAACAAAATACAAAAGAAACATGTGAAGTAAGAGGCAGTAAAAAAAATGACACTGGAGGACTGATAAGAAACACAGAAAAATCTCACAGGTGTAAACTTAAAATAGAAGGAAAGAGACACAAGTCTGGGAGGCAAAGTCTGCAATGACTTTTTCTGAAGGCTAACCTCAGATTTGGGAAGAAATTGAGTCTCCATTCCAGATGCTAGGCAATTTAAAATTACAACATAACAACATAAAAAAGAGAGATCTATTTAGTTCTATTTCTTTTCTCCTTAGAATGTATTTATTCTGGTTTTTAAACTACATTGGATAGAAGACAAGGATCAGTGGAGGAGACGGGGAAAAACAAGTCGTTTAAGGATTCAGGTGGACCTGTTGCAACAATGAGAAGTACAAATTGTCATGTTAAAAACGAGCTTTACAATGTCGGTGGGGGGTAGAAAAAGGGGGAAGGATTGGGTGGGGGGGTGGGGGGAGGCTGGGAAGGGAGGTGAAGGGTAAACAAAGGAGGAAGCTGCAATGCTTGGTAAGAAATGTATGCATTATCCTGCCCATGTAATTGTAACCCCTCTGTACAGTATGTTCACTAATAAAATAAAATTGACACACACACACACACACACACACACACACACACACACACACACACACACACACACACACACAAAGAAAAGCTCAGAAATGTAGAGACCTTAAGGCACTGACCCAAGTGTAAAAAAGTTCACAAACTACCATGAATTGTGGTTCATCCAGTGAATGTATTTTAAGCCACGTGACTCTGAACTATAAAGTGATTTCAGATGAGGAGTCTTTTGAGCAATAAGTAATTTGGTTGCTCACTGTAAATTGTCTTCTTTTAGAAATGAAAACTCACTCATTTCCCCATAAGTTATTAGTAGTTTTAGCATTATGTCTTTAAAGTTTTTAAGGAAAACAGGAATGAGGTAAATACCTTCTACAAAACAGATCTGTATGATATATTGGTCATGCATGTAGTCCCAAAGGTCAGAGAATCTAAATATGTTAGTCTGAGATGACTTCTTGAGGAAAAACAATGTCAGTAAAAACTACTGAATATTATGCTTAGTTTCTGTGGTTTTCTGGTACTCATTTATATGCTCAAATACATAATGCTTTAAGAATTCTTTATTATGTAATACATGCCTTTTATAGGAAGACCCAAAAGGGTTAAACAGTCCTATTATATCAAACATATATCATATCATAACCATATCATATAAACAGCACTAATATGTACATAGTCATTGATGTATGACTGTTTCTTACAAGTTTTAGCTTTGTAATTTGGGCAATAATTGTGAAAATCTTCAAGTTATATTAAAATCTATTGCTAACATTTCAAACTATAGGGCACTCAGTCTATCTTGGATATAGACATCTTGTTTATTTATTTATTCAGTACTAGTTCTTGAACTCATAGTCAAGATTCCAATTCTAGCTATTTTTCTGGTTAATTGGAAATAAAAAGTCTCATAGGTTTGTTTACTGAAGTTGCCTTCGAACTTTGATACTCGCATCTCAGCATCCTTAATGGCTAGGATAACTGATACGTGCCTTTAACATGGCTTCTATCTTTAATTTTAAAAGTTTACATTTTGAGCTATAAATGTCCCAATTTAAACAGACTATTTAACGTTATGTTAAGATTTTTAGATTATTTGCAAAGTTAAGAAACAATAGTATTTTTCAATGTTGCTTTAAAAGCTAATATACATTTATGCAGCTTGCATACACAATACATGCACACATCCATTCTTTTCCTTTTCCTGCTTTTTAAAAATAAAGTGTTATTTTTCTAAGGATCTGAAAGCCCATATAATTTTGAAACTGTTTTAGGGAGCTTTTCCATTATTTTTTTGCTTGCTAATTACTTTTCTTATCCAATTTCATTTGCAGTTTGAATAAATAAACTGTTACTTTCTGCCTGTGGGTTACTAGAAGAACAGACACTATGCAGCTGTAATAAAATCATAAATTTTTTTGAACAGGCAATTTCCAACTTAGACTTCCACACAGGGTTTTTAATTTCTAGGGTTAGAGAAATAAGTTTATTGAACCTTCAGAGCTTTATGCTAATTTATGAAGTTTGCATTGGTGGAGATTAAGGAAAATCATGATATGTTGTATTTTGACATTGTAAACTGTAATTTTAAGGACAATTAAAGTGATTATCTTTCATACTGCTTAATCTATATTTCAAATTTTGTAGAGGCAAGATTGGATTTTGTAGCAATAATTTTACTGTGTGTGCATCTCCCATTGCAAATCTTAAAGAAACTTGTATAATTTGAATTATTGGTCAAAATTATTTGTGTTCTTTTTCTCTTTTCATTTCAACTCCCTAGTAAGACAGCAGTACTTATTTCACAGTGAATAATTTCAAATTTTGAATTTTTGTTGGTTAAGTACTGACTAAACTTTAAATCTCATACAATAGTTTAATTGCATTTGTTTGATACAAAAATAAAATAATAAAATATTAAACGTGACAGCTTTATAAAATATATTCAGTAGTAATTTAATATTAAATTTAACTATGAAAATGCTTTTTTATACTTATTTTTAACTTTTCAGTTATACTTACTTCTGAAATCTTCACTGATAAAGAAATATCTGTAATCTAAAAATACTTTTTACAAAAAACTGGAGTCTGCATTAACATAGTACATTAGGTCCTTATTAATTTTTCTCAGTGAAACAAAAAGTAGTTAGACCCTCAAGTAAGTAAATGTATTCTAATTTTAGCTATGTAAAAATAAAATAAGTAAATATATTCTAGTTTTAGCTATCTAAAGATAAAATATTCTAAAATATTTTATAAGTACATATTTGAGCTGCAAAGCACAATTGAAGGTATCAAATTCCCTGAAACATAACTGAAAACTTATTTCTTGTTTGAATCCCCTTAGGTCAACCTAAGGGTACACACTGCCTCTTAACCTACTCATGGACTTTTTTTGCCTCTTTTGGTAAGTTTTCTATGGTACATAGAAATAATCATGCCCTACACATTATTTATGTTCAACAGTTCAGAGATATTTCACAAACCTCCGCTGGTTCTGATTTTAATAACATAAAAGTGCATGTAACTTCAGCATTTTTCAGGTACGTAGGCAGAAAGAACAAAGGTTTCCAGAGGCTATTAATACTGGAAGATGTTTATGGAGAGGGGTCAGACTCATGGGTAATTGTTGTAGAAATTCTTGGATAATTAGGAAAAAAATTGCATGAATTTTAACTTTGAGTGTCACCTAAAATAGGCTGATTGAAGTTACTTGCAAATTTTGAGAATTACAGCATTGTATTTACTACAATAAAAATAATGAATTTTGAAAACATATAAAGCCAGATATTTAACTTTTAAAGCCAGAGAGCTACAAAAGCTAATATGGCAGGTAGACAAAAAAATTACAAAAACAAGAGTGAAAAGAAATGATTATAAAGAAGCATTTTCTTTTCTGTTTTTTAATTGTGAAAATAACTTGCAGAGGGATAACAATTACATAGGCAAGGTAATGAGTACATTTCTTATCAAGCATTGTTGCCTCCTCCTTTGTTTCCACTTCCCATTCTGTCCCATCTCCCTGCCCCCCCCATGCCAACGTTGTAAAGTTTGTTTTTCGACATAAAGACTTGTACATCTCATTGTTGCAATAGGTCCACCTGTATCCCTATTTAAACAATTTGTGTTTTCCCTTCCCCTCTACAAATTATACCAACATCAAATACAGTGAAAACAGGGGTTATGTCGTGGGGGAGGGACATAAAAGCAACAAAGAGATCATCTTATAATTCTGTTAGAAACAATCACAAGAAAGAAAAAAATTTTGAGTCCTTATCTTGAGGTTCATTTCACCTAACATCAACTTATCTGACCGATTCTAACTGTCTCAGACATATCCTAGTAATTGCAAAAAAGAGAAACCATGGGACCTATGTTTCTTTGGGGTTTGCTTACTTCACTTAATATAATTTTTTCCAAGTCTTTCCAATTCCTAACAAATGGGGCAATGTTATTCTTTCTGATGGAGGCATAGAATTCCATTGTGTATATATACCACATTTTCTTGAACCATCTACTGAGGGGCATCTCTTTAAGTCTTTTTTTTTTTGGTCGGTCGTGGGGCTTGAACTCTGGGCCTGGGCGCTGTCCCTCAGCTCTTCAGCTCAAGGCGAGCGCTCTACCATTTGAGCTACAGCGCCACTTCCGCTCTTAAAGTCTTTATCCTACTTATTTATTGGGCAGTGGTTTCTTTGAGAATTTGTTGTTGGGTGATTTAATTTTTTGATTCCAGGTATATTTTATGTATGAGACCCTTGTCCGTTATATGGCTAGTGAAGATCTCCCAATCTGTAGGCTTTTTATTGATTAAAGAAGAATTTGCTCTATGTGGAGTCTTTTGAGGAATCGCCATACTACTTTCCAAAGTGGTTGAACAAGTTTACACTCCCACCAACAATGAAATAAGGTTCCCTTCTGTCCACATCCCTTCCAGCATCTATTGTTATTAGAGTTCTTGATTTTTGTCATTCTAACTAGGGTGAGGTGGTATCTCAATGTTGTTTTGATTTGCATTTCTTTTATGGCTAGGGGAGTTGAGCATTTCTTCATGTGTCTATTGGCCATCCTTGTTTCTTCTTCAGAGAAGTTTCTCTTTAAGTCATTAGCCCACTTATTTAACCCAGCAGTCCCACATTTGGGCATTTACCCAAATGTTTACAAACAAGACCACACTAAAGCTACCAACACAACTATGTTTATTGCAGCATTATTTGCCATAGCTAAGATATGGAACCAACCCAGATGCCCCTCAGTAGATGAATGGATCAAGAAAATGTGGTATATATACACAATGGAATTCTATGCCTCCATCAGAAAGAATGACACTGCCCCATTTGTTAGGCAATGGAAAGACTTGGAAAAAATTATATTAAGTGAAGTAAGCCAAGCCCAAAGAAGCATAGGTCCCATGATTTCCCTTATTTGCAATATCTAGTATATGTATGAGTCAAGCAGGAAAGGCCAGATAAGGTGATGTTATTTTAATTTTTTTCTTTCATGCATTTGTTTCTAACGCAATTATAAGATTATTTCTTTGTTGCTTTGTATGTCCCTCCCCCACAGTATAACCCATGCTTTCACAGTATTTGATGTCGGTATAATTTGTGGAGGGGAAGGGGAAAAACAAGTCATTTAAATAAGGACACAGGTGGACCTGTTGCAACAATGAGAAGTACAAGTTGTCATGTCGAAAAGGAACTTTACAACTTGGGGGGGAGGGTTAAGTGGGGGGAGAGGCTGGGAATGGAGGTGAATGGTAAACAAAGGAGGAGGCTATAATGCTTGATAAGAAATGTACTCACTATCTTGCCCATGTAATTGTAACCCCTCTGTACAGTATTTTCACAATAAAAATAAAGAAGCATTTGCTAAGAAGGACAAACAATCTAAAGTTCCAGCTATTTCCCCCCACGTACCTTAATAGTATTGTAATCTTTGTATTCATAAATGTAATTTGATAAACTTATTTTATTTCAATGCTTTATTATCTCATTACTCTTATTAAATCAAACATTACATTAATATTACCTAATATCTTTCATTATTTATTAATTTTAGATAATCTTCCAATGGATATTCAGCAAAATATGTATAGGTGTATAATGTATCTTAATTAGAATAACTACTGCTATCATTCCCTCTATTCCAACTCCACCCTTCTGTTCAAGTTTTGTAGCTCCATTTTTGCATATATATTGAATATTAAGTATTATGTTTATATTCATCCCCCATTGCATTTAATTTGTCCCCTTTCCAAACTCATATCCCCTTTAGATAGACTTGTTTCTTGGTATTCATTTTGTTAAATCATCTGTAAATTATACAAAGGAGTTATGGTTGAATTTCTATGCTGTCACCCTTTTAATCAATTTATTTTAATTCTTTGATTCCAAAATAAATTATATATGAAAGTGAAAATTAGCTTTATTAATTGTTAAATACAAGAAACAGAACAACACTGATGTTTCAAGTAAATTTTAAAATGTTTTCCAGAAATTCAGGATACTAATTCCTTTACTAAAAAGCTCTACTTATTAATTACCAAAGGAAGACTACATAAAACATACTTATAAAATTATATACTACTAGATGCATATTTAATATGTAGGATGAAATAAAATTAGTGAAAAGTGTACCATATCTTATAATGAGTTTATGTGATAGTATGGCAAATATCACAGAAAAATAGCACCTTAATATCCTTTTATTCTTTGAATATTTAAAAGTAGTAAACCTTCTATTTGGTTGTAAGTCAAAAGATATAAGAAAACTGGGAAAATTTGTTACATAGCTGTGTATGTGTTTGTATATATATATGTGTTTGTATATATACGTATATAATATACTTTTTACTCTTTATGTTGTAATATAAACTACTTAAACTTGGACTACTAAATAAATATAGACTTTCTTACTACTGAAAATCATTTGTAGAATTTCTACTTGTTAACCATGGGCCTTGGAGGAATCTTTTATGTCCTACTGATCACATTAGTTCTTCCCATTTTGTGAGAAATTTTTTAGAGTTGTTATATGGAGTTTAATGGCTTCCCAAAAAATTCACATCCTAACTCCATTCTAACTGGAAATACACTGGACTATTTGGTTAGCGAAAATTACAGGTGCAAATTTAGTTTGATTGTTCATCAATTCAATTTAAAGAAAGAGGCTTTTCCTGAATTATAGTGGTGAGTCAATTAAATACAAGTATTTTTAAGTGTAAAATATCAGAACATATGAACAAAGTCTGTTATTCCAGCTTTTGGACTCTGTAACAAATACCCAAGTTAACAACTTTAAAAGGATTTATTTTGGCTTATAGTGTCACAAGTTTTTGTCTATTGTTTGCTTGATGTACATCTCTAGTGAAGGAGTAGCATGGCACAAAGACCTTGTGGTAGAGCAAAATTGCTAAGTACATTGTGACTAGGAAGTAAAAGAGATTGCCTGGCTCTGAAGGCTTCCTTCACCACCTCGTGTTCCATCCAGGCTCACAACCTACATGATTCTGTCAACCACATTCAAGATGTGTTATCTACCCTTAATTAATCATCTCAGAAAATTCGAGGCATCCTTCAATTGGATCAAATTGACAATTAAGAAAAACCATCACAAGGACTGAAGTTCATGATAATATGGAGAATGGTCAGACAGAGTCGCAATTACTGAAGAAGCATTAAGCCAATGTATCTACAATTTAGAAAGGCAAGACAACTGATTTTTGTGTCAGCCTCAGATACAATCAATCTTACTATACTTTCATTGAAACGTTTACATAAAAAAGAACCAAATTGTTTTAAGCCAGTTATTTTTGTCATAATTTGTTGCAAAAGTAATGCAAAACTAGTACAAAAGTAGATGAAGTTTAAAACATATATGCACAATTTAACAATGATAGTGCTTAAAATAAATGTATCGGGTCAAGAAAACTGCTAATGCTAAAGTGTGTCTTCAGTGCCTATTTAATCAAATACCATACTTGTTTTTACTATATAGTAAAGTGTTACTATACAGTAGAGTGTTAATTGTGCTTAGCCTTTTGTTAGATTTATTTATTTATATATTTATGTTTCATTGTGGGGCTTAAACTCTGGGCCTGGTCACTGTCCCTGAGCTCTTCAGAACAAGGCTAGTGCTCTTCCACTTGAACCACAGAGCCATTCCAGATTTCTGCTGGTTTATTGGCAATACATTCTCGCGGACATTCCTGCCCGGACTGGCTTTTAACTTTGATCCTGACATCACAGCCTCCTGAGTAGCTAGGATTATAGGAATGGGCCACCGGCACCTGGCTATTAGATTAACTTTTTAAAAATGTGTCTGCATTTAAATTTTATATAAACAGAATTCACCAAAGATTGTTTTTAGTGTGCCCAGTATATCATCTCTATACTTTCTGTACTTATACTGTTTGTTGCATTCCATTCCAATGATAAATGTGTATATATTTTATATATGCACACAAATAACATACACACATAAATATATATGTATATATATATGCCCATAAAATAATTTCTTTTAACATGGAACTCAGTTTTTTAACACTTCCCAGAGATTACTTTGCTAATCCTTATAGATTGCAGTTTACCAAGGCTGTAAGTAAGGCTGTATGAATTACTGGGATATATGGAGTGCCTTATCATCTAAGTGTTTATAGGACACAAGTGACTCGAAGCTCAAGGTTTAAGAATTGCCTGTCTCATCAAGAATAACTCCCACTGATCAATGTGTCATGGATGTAATAACATGACCTTGATCCTTGAACCAGAATATTGTTGAAAAAGAACTAATTTTAGTTAGTACACATTAGCAGTTATGAATGATGTCATTATCAAGACATTGGGAAGTAATTTCAGAAAATTTCTTATCATAACCTTAATCCTTGACGTAAAGGTAAATTCATAGGGTCAATTTTTTGCAGATTTATAGTTATTGTTCTGTGCTGCCTGCATAATATAACAGCCCTGGGACTACGGGCTTTCATTTTGCTCTCCTTATAACATCGGAGAGAATTGAATTAATATGCACTGGTTCCGTTTGAAAATTTCAGATCAGGATGAACCAGGACTTTAAAGGTCTATCACAATGACCATTGTTCAATGGAAGAATTTGCAATTTATTTTACTTAAAAGAAATCTTTCCTAAAGTGATAATTTAGTTAATCTCTCGATAGAAAAAAAAATTCCGGACTTATTTCCATAGCATTTCATGAATTCTATATCAATTTTGTGGGTCCAATGCTTTTTCTCTAAATTTTTTTCACTTAAATATTATCAAGTATTATAATAGTGTTCACATATTCACTGTATCAATACAATTCAAATACAATATTGGAGAAAGAACATAAGAGATAAAGAATGTGGGACGACAGGTACTTGAGGTCACTGTAGCCGACTGATTCTATAATGGTTCAAGGTCTAAGGATAAATAAGTATTGAGGCTAGATCACCTTGATCACTTTTACTTTGTGTTTGACTGTACAAGCTGATTAGGTGTTCTTTCTCTTGGTTGGATGCCTAGCATATATGTAAATATATATTATTTACATATGTTATATACATGATATGTTATAGATAAGTAGATGACAGAAATAGATGATAGATAGATAGATATGTATACATATATACATACATAGACATTTCCAAAATTGTTACACTACTCACAAATGAATAGATTGTAAGAAGTTCTCTAACCCTATATCTAGGTAAATATTTACTTCAGATAGCTTCCTATTTTGTCCCTGGATTTTCTAAAGTGATACATGTTATTATATAACCCTAATTTTGCATCATTAGAAACAATATTAAAGCCTGGTGACAGTGGATAGCATTTATTATTCTCGCCACTCAGAAGGCTAACACTTGGAGACTAAAGTTCAAAATCAGCCTAGTAGGATAGTTCAAGATATCCAGTTAACCACCAAACAGCCAGATATTACGCATCTGGAATAGAGTTCAAATGATAGAGCACCAACCATGTGCAAATGACACAAACAGGAGCATGTTTCTTAGTTTAAGCTCCAAATCCAGAATAAGACTGCAGATTCTGTTTCATAGAATTCTAAATAGTTTCTGATCATATTTCTTTATGTCCTTTACTTAATAGTATTGGGATAACTGTTTATATTTGCTTCAGATTTTTTCTTTTTTGCTTTTATTATGTTTTATGTTTCAGTTTTGTGTTGGTGATGTTTAATTGATGTGTTTCCATTGTGTATTACTCTGTGGCATTTACCTTCTTTGAACTGAAGGATTAAATTTTGATATTGTTAAAACATTCTGTTATTTCATTGTTAGCTTCATATATTGTATTTTCCTCAGTTTGAAAGGCTTTTCCTCTGTTGAAGTCCATTTCAGTTGTAGTCATCTAAATGAAGTGAAACTTTGATCCTATCAATGTTTCATCATTGAAAGCAAATTCCTTAAATAGTCATTAATAACATTGGAAATGCTCTATTTTTTGTCAGTACAATATATGCCTTCAGGGAGAGAACTGTTGTCACACATAGGGTCATATGCCTGTCTATCCAAGGATCACAAAAACCCTTATTAATACAGTGCATCTGGGTGACATAGCAGGTAGAGTCTATGTAAAATATGACCCATAGTACAGCCTTCAGTTACACCTATCGTGTCAGAAGACATTGTTATCCACTTATCTGATTATTTATCCTAAAATATTTCTTTCCTTTTTACACCTTTATACATTATTACAGCCCCCTAAACTTTCTTACTCCATCTTCTGTAAGGAATCAGTTCTACTGCAAGCAATAAAATAATGGTTCATTGGCCCCAAATCTTTTCTATATGTTAAATTTTGATTTTATTATCATTGCTAAAATTAACATAAAGGGCAGGAAAAATTACTTTCCTCTCAATATAGTTTAAGATTTTTCTCTTTCTTTTTATTGTTTACTTCATGAGAAACATTGAGTATTTAGTTTTGAGAGTGTTTCCAGCGTTTAAACTGAAAATCTTTTCTAAGGTAAAATATAACCTAGGGACGTTCTTTAAATACTCTTATTTATTTTCTTGTTTTGTTCTTTATTTAATTCTCAAATAATGAGACACATGGAAATATCGAACATAGATGGAGAGCTTCTATAAATAATAGAATTCATCAAGAGGGAATTGGTGAAGCTAATACTTGTAATCTGAACTGTGCAGGAGCTAATGATATCTTTGCTCCTCTGAAGCATAATTTTAGTGAGTATGAATTATAAAAGGCTCTCAGACACAAAGTTCATTAAAAACTAAAGAACTGAGATGTTATAAGATCAAGTGGTCATTTGACTCATGCATTGCTAATGGATAATCTTATCATTTGCTTCACAGATTGGACCTATAGCTTTCAAAATTCAGGATGAAGCACATTTTTTAAAATTTAATTTTATTGTCATGGTGACCTACAGAGGTATTACAGTTACATACATAAGGCACTGAGTACACTTCTTGTAGAACTTATTACCCCCTCCCTCATTTTCTCTCACTTCCCTTTCCCCAATCCCCTCCCCCAAGTTGTACAGTTCATTTCTAACATATTGTCTTCTGAGTACAGTGCACATTTGTTTATTTTTATTTTATTTTATTGTAAATGCGATTGCAGAGGGGTTACAGTTAAATAAGTAAGGCATTTAAAAATTCTAGGTTTTGAATATTTTTCAACATTTTTTCATTTGAGACTTCAGCGGTAAATGATCTTATGTGTTGATGTCATTACAAATATATAGTAAAGAACATTTAGAATAATGCACTATTTTAGGTAAACATGAATGTCGCTTTTCCAGTCACAGAGATTTATCTCCACTACATCAGTTCATTCATGATTTAGAAACCACTTTTTCTTCCTTTTCTTATTTTTCCTTTTCTTACCTCTAGCCATCTTACTTTGTTCTCATTGAAAATAGGAATATGAAACAAGCACTGGAGCCTCATGCCTGTAATCTAAGCTACTCAGGAGGCAGAGATCTGATAATGCCTGTGAGACTCTTATCTCTAGTTAAGCTCAAAATACAGAAGCAGAGTCGTGGCTCAAGTGGTAGAACACCAGCCTTAGCAACGAAAAGGCTCAGAGACAGAGCTAAGTCCCTGTGAGCCCCAGGAATGGCTGGCACGCACATGTGTGAACACACACACACACAGAGAAAAATATAAAGAGCAATTCCATAGTATTGATTGCCTTTAATCACTGATGGGTTCTGAACAACATTGCCAAATATCTTCTAAGTATAAAATATAATGAAAATGATACTCTGGATTTCACAAAGTTGGTTATGCTCTCGTTTCATTGTCTCTAAATTTCTTCATCAAACTTCTTATAATCAATTCCACCATTCTGTCAGAGCTTGCTAAGGCATACAAGAATATTCAGATTTTTAAAAAAATCTATACTTTGTTTCTAGGACATACCTGTCCTTATGAACATTACTCGTGGAATATCACTCTACCTCTGGCAGAATCTTTTGTCACAAGACCTGAGATTGTGGTTCATTTCACCCTCCCTCTACTTCCATAGGCATGTTTTTTTCATCTTTCTTGCTACCAATATTCTCCTCTTTTTTAAGTTTAAACGGATAATTCCTCTGTTAAATGGCACTATCAAAATACCTACCTTGTATCTCAATGTGAAAATCTAAACAAGTGCTGAAAGTAAAAATATTTGAACCATTCTCTTTCATATTCTTTTCTCTCACAGTGTCCTAACCTTCAAAAATAGCAATTACCGTCTTTCTCTTGCTGAGGAAAAAAAATACTTGAATTTGTTTGTAACTTAATTTTAGCTTGAGAGAGTATTTTTTGGTTGTAAAATCAAGTTTTGTTTGCAATCAAACTTAATTTTAAGTTGTTTGCAAATTAAAAAGAAGGTTAGCATGGGATAGTTCATTAAAACAAAGTAGAGTTCAGTGTAGGTTACTTCTATCCCTTATTTAATAAAATAATCCTACAAGTTTCTTAAAGTTGATCTGACTTCTCTATTAGTATCTATGTGAGACTGATATTTACGTAAGATTTGGATGGCTATAGATAGATATATGTACATTCATAATGGGACTCTAATGGACATGAACATCTATTAGATTAAGTAAATACCTAGTATGAGCATATTCATTTAGAAGGGTTGAAGATAACAATACCGGTCCAGCCCATCATCCCAATCAATGGCATTGAGCAGATAAAATGAATGTCAAGGTCAGAATTGAGAATTGTAAGCAGGGAAATGCAATTCTGAGTAAGTCTGTATGGGATGACTCACAGGAGTATTGTATTTTTTGTTACACATATAAGACATTCCCAAAGCATTTTGACTCAGGAATATGCTATTCCAAGACCATAACAGAAAGAGCATTTAAGCATATTTGTTCACTCAATCACTAAGCAATTTCATTTTATAATGTTATTGTCCTATTTTTTGAATGCATGGTCCCTATTTGTTTAAATTTAATTTAATTTTGTTTGTGAACATACTGTACAGAGGGGTTACAATTACTATGGCAGGATAATGCGTACATTTCTAACCAAGCATTGCAGCCTCCTCCTTTGTTTAACCTTCTCATCCCTTCCCAGCATCTCCCCTCAGCCGCCCCTGCCCCCGGCCAATCCCAATACTTCTCCTCCCCCCCACCCCGCACCCACTTTGTAAAGCTCGTTTTGGACATGACAACTTGTACTTTTCATCGTTGCAACAGCTCCACCTGTATCCTTAAACGACTTGTTTTTCCCCACCTCCTCCCCAACTTATACTGACATCAAATAGAGTGAAAGCAGGGGTTATACTGTGGGGAAGAGACATACAAAGCAACAAAGAAATAATCTTATAAATGCGATAGAAACACACACATGAAAGAAAAAAACATTAAAATATATATCTAAGGGTTCATTTGCGAAACATCACATTATCTGACCTTTTCTGCTTGACTCATACATATACTAGATATTGCAAATAAGGGAAACCATGGGGCCTATGTTTCCTTGGGCCTGGCTTACTTCATTTAATATAATTTTTTCCAAGTTCTTCCATTTCCTAACAAATGGGGCAATGTCATATTTTCTGACGGAGGCATAGAATTCCATTGTGTATATATACCACATTTTCTTGATCCATTCATCTACTGAGGGGCATCTGGGTTGGTTCCATATCTTAGCTCTGGTAAACAATGCTGCAATAAACATAGTTGTGCTGGTAGCTTTAGTGTGGTCTTGTTTGTATACATTTGGGTAAATGCCCAAAAGTGGGATTGCTGGGTCATAGGGGAGCTCTATGTGAAGAATTCTGAGAAACCTCCATACTGCTTTCCAAAGTGGTTGAACAAGTTTACATTCCCACCAACAATGAAGTAAAGTTCCCTTCTGTCCACATCCCCTCAATCATCTGTTGTTGTTAGAGTTCTTGATTTTTGCCATTCTAACTGGAGTGAGGTGGTATCTCAATATTGTTTTGATTTGCATTTCTTTTATGGGTAGGGATGTTGAGCATTTTTCCATGTGTCTATTGGCCATAATTCTTTCTTATGCAGAGAAGTTTTTCTTTAAGTCTTTTGCGCACTTATTTATTGGGCAGCTGTTTCTTTGAGGATTTGTTGTTGGGGGATTTAATTTTTTGAGTTCCAATTATTATATTTTAGATAAGAGACCCTTGTCCGTTGTGTGGCTAGTAAAGATCTTCTCCCAATCCGTGGGCTTTCTATTGATCTTGCTAGCTATGTCATTTGCCCTGCAGAATGTCTGCAACTTTATGCAATCCCATTTGTCCAACCTTTCTTTGATTTGTTGTGTTTCCGGGTCTCTATTCAGAAAATTTTGGCCTGAGCCAAGGAGACCTAGGGTTTCTCGTATTCCATCCTGTAATGTTTTCAGAGTGTCTGCTTTGACTTCGAGGTTTTTGATCCATTTGGAGTTGATTCTGGTGCAGGGTGATATATTAGGATCTAGCTTTAGTTTTCTACAACTAGTTAACCAGTTTTGCCAGCACCATTTACTGAAGAGGGTGTCCTGGTTCCATTCTATTGTTTTAGCTCCCTTATCGAAGGTTAGATGGCTGTAGGTCTGTAGGTTCATTTCTGGGTTTTCAATTCTATTTCATTGGTCCTGAGGTCTGTTCTTATGCCAATACCAAGCTGTTTTGATTACTATGGCTTTATAGTATTGTTTAAAATTTGGTATTGATATTCCTCCAGCCGTGTTCTTTCCGTTGAGGAGAGTTTTTGCTATTCGGGTCTTTTATTGTTCCATATGAATTTTTGGATTGCCTCTTCTATTTCCTTGAAGAATGAGGTTGGAATTTTGATAGGTATCACGTTGAATTTGTAGATAGCCTTGGGAAGTATTGCTATTTTCACGATGTTAATCTTTCCAATCCAGAAGCATGGGAGGTTTTGCCATTTTTTAAGTTCTGTGTTGATTTCCTTTTTCAAGATTTTAAAGTTTTCATCAGAGAGGTCTTCACTTCTTTGGTTAAGTTAATTCCTGGGTATTTTATTTTTGTGGGGCTATTACAAATGGAGTTGTTTTCCTAAATTCAGCCACACTTTTCTCATTGTTGGCATAAAGAAAAGCCATTGACTGGGAAGATGGCGGAGGAGAAGCTGTAATCTGAACAAGCTCTCGCATAGAAAACAGTTTTAGAGTTCCAGTGAACAGTCCTAAGCCAGAGAATCACACCAAGTGTGCCATCACAGGACAGAGAGTTAGACAAGAGAGGGAAGCCAAGGCAAAAAGACACATCTAAGTGCTCGCCAGCAGCCGCCGCGGCGGCGGCGGCAGAGTCGCAAGCGGCGGAGACCGCAGCCGGGGGCCATACCTGAGCACTCACACAGAGAGTCCGGGACGAAGGAGCCAGACGCAGCTGGCGAGCGGATTCTACTCAACACCAGCAAGAACCAACAAAGAGCAGACATTTTCATCCTGCAGCTTGCAGACCAGAGATGACCCAGGATCCAAGAATTGGCGTGAGTACAAGTCCAACGACCTCACTCCTTCTCAGGGAGCAGAGGAGGGAAGGCCACCACTTCCCCCCCCCCAGCACTGGTGATCTCCATCTTGGATACCTACAAAGCTCGGAGGAGCTGCCAGCTCCAACCCAGGCCTTGGAATAAAATGAGTCATTTAGCAGGTCACAAGAACTTAACGGCAAAGTGTCCTGCCAGACTCGGCTCCATCCAGGGAAAAGTCACCCAGCTCAGGCGCCAGCCATTGGAGTGGCTTCCCTCACTGGGTAACCAGAGCCAGAGGCTGCCCCTCCCTCTAGCAGCCTCAACAATCAATTGAAAAACAGAATCCCTGAGAACGGCTCCAGGCAGGGCTCTGGGACATTTTTTTTTGCACAAAACAGCCCCAGGAAAAAGCTACTGATTGTTGAAAGGCCTCAACTCTACCCAGAACATAGCCTCACCACTGCATCCCCCTCTTTTGTGATTCTCAAAGCAGATCACCCTCCTAGAAAACTAACCTGGGAGGGGGATCTCAAAATCTTGGGTAAAGCAGAGCATTTTTCTGCCTCTTCCAACAAACCGACTTAAGAAACCAATCAAGCCACAGGACCTCAAGCTGACCAGAGACTCCAACAAAAGGCTGGTTACAGACAAAAGGGAGATACAGGATTCTTCCCACTCCTCCCCCCCCAAAAAAAAATCAAAGGACTTTTTTTTTCTTTTTTTTTCTTCTTTTTTTCTTTTTTTGTTTGTTTTTTGTTTTTTGTTACCTTATATATATATAAATTTTTTTTCTCTTCTAAAACATTTATTAATCATTAATTTTTGCCTCTTCTGAAAAAATAATTGATTTCCAGTAACTTTTTTTTTCTCCTCTTATAATTTTTATTTTAGGAATATGTGAATGAGCGTTTTCCTTTCTTTTCTTATCTTCTTTCTCTTTTTCTTTCTTTCGTAATTATCTTTTTGTTTTTTGTCTAGCTCTACTGAACTTCTGATCTTTTCTTCTCCCTTTCCCATCCTTAAAGTTTTTCACATCTCCTCTACGTCTCTCCCTTTCTCACAACATATTCACATTCCTCTCTAAATAGATGGTCTTTTACTCTGTTCATTCCCCTATCCCTCTCTTCTTTTTCATTCTCTCTCTACTTGCATCCTACCCAACCCATTTCCTGCATTGTGATTAGGACATAGTTAACTCTCCCTGTGCCTCCCCACACCAATCTATTCCTATTTTTTTACCCAAATTTCTCCCTAATCCTAATAATTTCTGGTTTTCCAAATTCTTTTCTGCGGTTCGAAGTCCTTTAAAATATTGAATAGATGTATCTGTTGAACTAGATTGTATCTGTAGACTATTGACTGTACAAATGCAAACTTTGGTTGATGGTTGCCTTAAGATAGTGTTCTAGCACAAAACTGGTCCTAACTTCATCTCAAACGGGCAGAGTAAGCCGGAAAAACACAAGACAAATGGCAAATTAGGGTATCTCAATTCCCAATCTTGATAATCAGGGGTCAGATCAGATAATGAACAATCCACAGGAGAGTTCCCAAATAGCTCTACAAACACTGGTGGCAAACATGATAAATGAGAAGTTTGACAACCTACAAAGGACTCTCTATGAGCGTGATAGGGAGAGAGAGGAGGCATCCCAGAAGTTTATACAGGAATATCATAATCGTGAGGAAGCTACTCAAAAACTGATACAGGATTTGCGTGAACAACTTGAGAATACTCAAAGAGAAAGGGAGGAATGGCGTGAGCAGGCTGAACACTTAAGAGAGAACACTGAAAGAGAACTGCAGGAATCCCACGAACGTGAGGAAGCTAAACAAATTGTAATACAGGAATTGAGAGACCAGGTAGAGAATACACAAAGATCACTAAAGGCATCCATAGAATCCATTGACAAAGAACTGAAGGAAGTCAGGGAGACCACAAAGGGAATGCTGAATGGAACCCAACAGAAGGAATGGGAGTCCAAAGAAACCATATCCAATCAACTAAGTGATTTGAGGACAAACACTGAACACCAAATTAAGGAAGTAAAGAGATTATACAAGACCTAAAACAGAGCTTCAACAAAGAACTTGAAGCCATCAAAGCTGACCAATTGGAAGGAAAAGAGATAAAAAACAAAGTAGAGAGTCTTGACAGCAGGTTAGACCATGCAGAAGATCGAATGTCAGGGATTGAAGACAGCCTAGATATTATACAGAAAGAACATACAACCATCCAAGACAAGTCCAAGAAATGTGATAGATCTATCCAACACCTGGAAGACACCATCAGAAGGCCTAACTTAAGGATAATGGGTGTAGAGGAGCACCTAGAAACAGAAGTTAATGGTCTAGGAAATTTGTTTAACAGGATCCTAGCAGAGACCTTCCTAAACATGCAAAAAGATAGGCCTATTCAGATACAAGAAGCTTTTAGAACCCCAAATAGACCAGACCAGAATAGGACATACCACCGTCACATTATAATCCACACAGGATCAACTCAGACCAAGGAAAAGATCATTAAAGCTGTCCAGGAGAAAAGATTAATCACCTATAAAGGAAAACCAATTAGAATCACCTCAGATTTCTCAGCAGAGACAATCAAAGCAAGAAGAGCCTGAAATGATGTATGCCATGCATTAAAAACAAACAACTATCAACCAAGAATACTGTACCCAGCTAAACTCGCCTTCAAAACTGAAGGCCAAATGAAAATCTTCCATAGCAAAGAAAAATTAAAACAATACATCTCCACCAAACCAGCGCTACAAAAGATTCTTAAAGATGTCCTACACACAGAAAACCAACAAGACCACAATAAAGGCCAACAAACTGCACCCAAACTGAGAATCCAAGATCCATAGGAAGAACCCAGTTTTCGCAGCCCCCAAGAAGGTAGATAACATGGCAGGAACTCCCAAATAACTCTCAGTCCTATCTCTTAACGTTAACGGACTGAACTCTCCAATTAAGCGACATAGACTGTCTAGTTGGATTAAAAAACAAGACCCTTCTATCTGCTGCCTACAGGAGTCACATCTTGCCCGTAAAAACAAACACATTTTCAATGTTAAAGGCTGGAACAAAATCTACCAAGCAAACGGCCCTCATAAACAGGCGGGAGTTGCAATCCTAATATCAGATAAAATAGACTTCAAATTAAAATTCGTGAGAAGAGATAAAGAAGGTCGCTACATACTAATTAAAGGATCTCTCCTTCAGGAGGATATTACAATTCTAAATATCTATTCGCCAAACAATGGAGCACCAAATTTATCAAAGAAACACTACTTTCCCTCAAATCCCATATAGATCCAAAGACATTAATTGTTGGGGATTTTAACAGACAACTCTCCCCACTAGATAGATCAAATCGGCAAAAACTCAACAGAGAAACCACAGATCTAAACAGCTGCATAGATCAACTAGACATAACAGACATTTACCGAATATTTGACGCTGCAGCATCAGAATACACGTTCTTCTCAGCAGCACATGGAACGTTTTCTAAAATAGACCACATTCTAGGCCACAAAGCAACCTTGTCTAAATTCAGAAACATTGAAATTATACCCTGCATTCTCTCTGACCACAAGGGAATAAATTTAGAACACAACACCAAAAGCCACCAAACTCCGGTATCACATGGAGGCTAAACAACACACTGCTGAATCAAGTGTGGGTCATGGAAGGGATTAGAAAGGAAATGCAAATGTTCATGCTATTCAACAAAAATGAACACACAAATTACCAGCTCCTCTGGGACACAGCAAAAGCAGTAGTCAGAGGCAAGTTTATAGATCTGAGCTCCTATATCAACAAATTGGAGAGATCTGAAACTAGCAATTTAATGACACATCTAAACCTCCTTGAAAAAGAGCAGCAAGATAAACCCCAATCCAGTAGACGGAAAGAAATAATCAAAATTAAATCAGAATTAAATGAATTAGAATCCAAAAAACTATAGAATCAACAAAACAAAGAGTTGGTTCTTTGAAAAACTTAACAAAATTGACAGACCCTTAGCAAATCTTATCAGAAAAAGAAGAGAACACACCCAAATTAATAAACTCAGAGATGAGAATGGAAACATCACCACGGAAACAACCAAGATTCAGAACATTATAAGGGAATATTTCTCAAAACTTTATGCAAATAAGTTTGAGAACTTGACAGAAATGGACCTCTTCCTAGCAAATATTGACATACCAAAACTAAACCAAGATGAGGTAAACTATCTTAACAGGCCCATATCAAGCATTGAAATCGAAACAGCAATAAGAGACCTCCCAGCTAAGAAAAGTCCAGGACCAGATAGTTTTACAGGGGAATTCTACAAGGCCTTCAAAGCAGAGCTCACACCAATTCTCCTCCAACTCTTCAATGAAATTGAAAGAGAAAACTCACTACCGAACACATTCTATGAAGCCATCATAACCCTCATCCCAAAACCGGGGAGGGACATATCAAAGAAAGAGAACTATAGACCCATTTCTTTGATGAACATTGATGCAAAACTTTGCAACAAAATTTTGGCCAATCGACTTCAACAATTCATCCAAAAAATCATACAACACGATCAAACAGGAATCATTTCAGGGATGCAAAGCTGGTTGAATATACTCAAATCAATTAGTATTATTGATCACATCAACAGGAGCAAGAACAAGAACCACATGGTTATCTCAATAGACGCAGAAAAAGCATTCGACAAGATCCAACACCCCATTATGATGAAGGTTTTGGAAAAATTAGGAATCCATGGAACATTCCTCAATACAATAAAGGCTGTATATGACAAACCTACAGCCAGCATTATACTCAATGGTGAAAAACTAAAGCCATTTCCTCTTAACTCAGGAACAAGACAAGGATGCCCACTCTCTCCACATCTCTTCAATCTAGTATTAGAATGCCTAGCTACAGCAATAAGACAAGATGCAGATATAAAGGGGATCCAAATAGGGAAAGAAGAAATAAAACTCTCCCTATTTGCAGATGACATGATCTTGTATTTAAAGAATCCCATAGACTCCACTCCCAAATTACTCAAGCTGATTCAAAACCTTGGCAAAGTAGCAGGTTATAAAATTAACCCCCCAAAATCAATGGCTTTTCTGTATGCCAACAATGAGAAAAGTGTGGCTGAAATTAGGAAAGCAACTCCAATTGTAATAGGCCCACAAAAAATAAAATACCTAGGAATTAACTTAACAAAAAAGTGAAGGAACTCTATGATGAAAACTTTAAAATCTTGAAAAAGGAAATCAACACAGAACTTAAATAATGGCAAAACCTCGCATGCTCTTGGATTGGCAAGATTAATATCGTGAAAATGGCAATACTTCCCAAGGCTATCTACAAATTCAACGCAATACCTATCAAAATTCCACCCTCATTCTTCAAGGAAATAGAAGAGGCAATCCAAAAATTCATATGGAACAATAAAAGACCCCGAATAGCAAAAACACTCCTCAACGGAAAGAACACTGCTGAAGGAATATCAATACCATATTTCAAACTCTACTATAAAGCCATAGTAATCAAAACAGCTTGGTATTGGCATAAGAACAGACCTCAGGACCAATGGAATAGAATTGAAAACCCAGAAATGAACCTACAGACCTATAGCCATCTAATCTTTGATAAGGAAGCTAAAACTAGAATGGAAGAAAGACAGCCTCTTCAGTAAATGGTGCTGGCAAAATTGGTTAACTACATGTAGAAAACTAAAGCTAGATCCTTATATATCACCCTGCACCAGAATCAACTGCAAATGGATCAAAGACCTTGAACTCAAAGCAGACACTCTGAAAACATTACAGGATGGAATAGGAGAAACCCTAGGTCTCCTTGGCTCAGGCTGAAATTTTCTGAATAGAGACCCGGAAACACAACAAATCAAAGAAAGGTTGGACAAATGGGATTGCATAATGTTGCAGAGCTTCTGCAGGGCAAATGGCATAGCTAGCAAGAGCAATAGAAAGCTCACCGATTGGGAAAAGATCATTACTAGCCATAAATCGGACAAGGGTCTCATATCTAAAATATACTTGGAACTCAAAAAATTAAACCACCCAACAACAAATCCTCAAAGAAACAACTGCCCAATAAATTAGTGGGCGAAAGACTTAAAGAGAAGCTTATCTGAAGAAGAAAGAAGGATGGCCAATAGACACATGTAGAAATGTTCAACATCCCTAGCCATAAAAGAAATGCAAATCAAAACAACATTGAGATATCACCTCACTCCAGTTAGAACAGCAAAAACCAAGAACTCTAACAACAACAGATGCTGGAGGGGATGTGGACAGAAAGGAACCTTACTTCATTGTTGGTGGGAATGTAAACTTGTTCAACCACTTTGGAAAGCAGTATGGACTTTCCTCAAAAGACTTCACAGAGATCTCCCCTATGATCCAGCAATCGCACTTTTGGGCGTTTACCCAAATGTATACAAACAAGACCACACTAAAGCTACCAGCACAACTATGTATTGCAGCATTATTTACCATAGCTAAGATATAGAACCAACCCAGATGCCCCTCAGTAGATGAATGGATCAAGAAAATGTGGTATATATACACAATGGAATTCTATGCCTCCATCAGAAAGAATGACATTTCCCCATTTGGTAGGAAATGGAAAGGCTTGAAAAAATTATATTAAGTGAAGTAAGCCAGGCCCAAAGTAACATAGGTCCCATGGTCTCCCTTATTTGCAATATCTAGTATAGGTATGAGTCAAGCCGAAAAGGTCAGATAATGTGATGTTAGGAAAACGAACCCTTAAATATGTATTTTAATGTTTTTTTTCTTTCATGCATGTGTTTCTAACGCATTTATAAGATTATTTCTTTGTTGCTTTGTATGTCCCTCCCCCACAGTGTAACACCCGCTTTCACTATATTTGATGTCAGTATAACATGTGGAGGAGATGGGGACAAACAAGTCGTTTAAGGATTCAGGTGGACCTGTTGCAACAAGGAGAATTACAAAATGTCATGTCAAAGCAAGCTCTACAATGTCGGTGTGGGGCGAGAGGGGGGTATGAATGGATGGAGGAGGCTTGGAAGGGAGGTGAAGGGTAAACAAATGAGGAGGCTGCAATGCTTGGTAAGAAATGTATGCATTATCCTGCCAATGTAATTGTAACCCCTCTGTACAGTATGTTCTCAAATAAAATAAAATAAAATTTTTTAAAAAAAGAAAAGCCATTGTGTTTTAGGGGTTAATTTTATAACCTGCTACTTTGCCAAAGTTTTGAATCAGCTTGAGTAATTTGGGAGTGGAGTCTATGGGATTCTTTAAATACAAGATCAAGTCGTCTGCAAAGAGGGAGAGTTTTATTTCTTCTTTCCATATTTGGATCCCCTTTATGTTTGCATCTTGTCTTAGCGCTGTTGCTAGGAATTCTAATAGTAGATTGAAGAAAAGTGGAAACAGTGGACATCCTTGTCTTGTTCCTGAGTTAAGAGGAAATGGCTTTAGTTTTTCACCATTAAGTAAAATGCTGGCTGTAGGTTTGTCATATACAGCCTTTATTGTATTGAGGAATGTTCCATGGATTCCTAATTTTTCCAAAACCTTCATCATAAAGGGGTATTGGATCTTGTCGAATGCTTTTTCTGCATCTATTGAGATAACCATGTTGTTCTTATTCTTGCTCCTGTTGATGTGATGAATAATATTAATTGATTTGTGTATATTGAACCAGTTTTGCATCCCTGAAATGAATCCTGTTTGTTCATGGTTTATGAATTTTTGGATGAATTGTTGAAGTCGGTAGGCCAAAATTTTGTTGAGAAGTTTTACATCAATGTTCATCAAAGAAATGGGTCTATTGCTCTCTTTCTTTGATGAGTCCCTGCCTGGTTTTGGGATGAGGGTTATGATGGCTTCATAGAATGTGTTCGGTAGTGAACGTTCTCTTTCAATTTCAATAAAGAGTTGGAGGAGTATTGGTGTGAGCTCTGCTTTGAAGGCCTTGTAGAATTCCGCTGTAAAACCATCTGGTCTTTGACTTTTCTTAGCTGGAAGGTCTCTTATGGCTGTTTCTATTTCAATGCTTGATATGGGCCTGTTAAGATAGTTTACCTCATCTTGGTTTAGTTTTGGCATGTCAATATTTGCTAGGAAAAGTTCCATTTCTGTCAAGTTCTCAAACTTATTAGCATAAAGTTTTGAGAAGTATTCCCTTATAATGTTTTGAATCTTGGTTGTTTCCGTGGTGATGTTTCCATTCTCATCTCTGTGTTTATTTATTTGGGTGTGTTCACTTCTTTTTCTGATAAGATTTGCTAAGGGTCTGTCAATTTTGTTAATTTTTTCGAAGAACCAACTCTTTGTTTTGTTGATTCTTTCTGTAGTTTTTTTGGATTCTAATTCACTTAATTCTGATTTAATTTTAATTATTTCTTTCCGTCTACTGGTTTGGGGTTTATCTTGCTGCTCTTTTTCAATGAGGATTAGATGTGTCATTAAATTGTTGGTTTCAGATCTCTCCAATTTGTTAATGTAGGAGCTCAGAGCTATAAACTTGCCTCTGACTACTGCTTTTGCTGTGTCCCAGAGTAGCTGGTAATTTGTGTGTTCATTTATGTTGAATAGCATGAACATTTGAATTTCCTTTCTAATCTCTTCCATGACCCACTCATGATTCAACAGTGTGTTGTTCAGCCTCCATATGATGCCACACTTTCTTAGGTGGCTTTTGGTGTTGAGTTCTAATTTTATTCCCTTGTGGTCAGAGAGGATGCAAGGTATAACTTCAATGTTTCTGAATTTAGACAAGTTTGCTTTGTGGCCTAAAATGTGGTATATTTTAGAAAACGTTCCTTGTGCTGCTGAGAAAAACGTGTATTCTGATGCTGCTGGGTGAATTGTTCGGTAGATATCTGTAAAATCTAGTTGATCTATACAGCTGTTTAGATCTGCAGTTTCCCTGTTGAGTTTTGCCAAGTTGATCTATCTACTGGGGAGAGTGGTGTGTTAAAATCCCCAACAATTAATGTCTTTTGATTTATACGGGATTTCATCGAAAGTAGTGTTTCTTTGACAAATTTGGGTGCTCCATTGTTTGGAGAGTAGATATTTAGAATTGTAATATCCTCCTGAAAGAGAGATCCCTTAATTAGTATGTAGAGACCTTCTTTATCTCTTCTCACGAATTTTAATTTGACGTATATTTAATGTGATCTTAGGATTGCAACTCCTGCCTGTTTATGAGGGCTGTTTGCTTCGTAGATTTTGTTTCAACCTTTAAGATTGAAAATGTGTTGTTTTTACAGTCCAGATGTGACTCCTGAAGGCAGCAGCTAGAGGGGTCTTGTTTTTTAATTCAACTAGACAGTCTATGTGGCTTAATTGGAGAATTCATACCGTTAACGTTAAGAGAGAGGACTGAGAGCTTTTGGGAGTTCCTGCCATGTTATCCACCTTCTTGGGGGTTGCAAAAACTGGGTTCTTCCTATGGTTCTTTGATTCTCAGTTTTGGTGCAGTTTCTTGACCTTTATTGTGGTCTTGTTTGTTTTCTATGCTTAGGACATCTTTAAGAATCTTTTGTAGGGCTGGCTTGGTGGAGATGTATTGTTTTAATTTTTCTTTGCTATGGAAGGTTTTTATTTGGCCTTCAGTTATGAAGCAGAGTTTAGCTGGGTACAGTATTCTTAGTTGATAGTTGTTTGTTTTTAGGGCATGGCATACATCATTCCAGGCTCTTCTTGCTTTGATTGTCTCTGCTGAGAATTCTGAGGTGATTCTAATTGGTTTTCCTTTATAGGTGATTAATCTTTTCTCCTGGACAGCTTTAAGGATCTTTTCCTTGTTCCGAGTTGATCCTGTGTGGATTATAATGTGACAGTGGGATGTCCTATTTTGGTCTGGTCTGTTTTGGAGTTCTAAAAGCTTCTTGTATCTGAATAGGCCTATCTTTTTGCATGTTTGGGAAGTTCTCTGCTAGGATCCTGTTAAACAAATTTCCTAGGCCATTAACTTCTGTTCCTAGGTGCTCCTCTACACCCATTATCCTTAGATTAAGCCTTCTGGTGCTGTCTTCCAAGTGTTTGATAGATCTATCATATTTCTTGGACTTGTCTTGGATGGTTGTATGTTCTTTCTCTATAATATCTAGGCTGTCTTCAATCCCTGAGATTCGATCTTCTGCATGGTCTAACCTGCTGTCAAGACTCTCTACTTTGTTTTTTATCTCTTTTCTTTCCAATTGGTCAGCTTTGATGGCTTCAAATTCTTTGTTGAAGCTTTCTTTTACATCTTGTATGAACTTCTTTACTTCCTTAATTTGATGTTCAGTGTTTATTCTCAGATCCCTTATTTGATTGGTTATGGTTTCCTTGGACTCCCATTCCTTCTGTTGGGTTCCATTCAGCATTCCCTGTGTGGTCTCCCTGACTTCCTTCAGCTCTTCGTTAATGGATTCCATGAATGCCTTTAGAGATCTTTGTGTACTCTCTTCTTGCTCTCTCAATTCCTGTATTATTCTTTGATTAGCTTTCTCCCATTCGTGGGAGTCCTGTAGTTCTTTTTGAGTGTTCTCAGCCTGTTCACGCCATTCCTGCCTTTCTCTTTGAGTATTCTGAAGCTGCTCATGCAAATCCTGTATCAGTTTTTGAGTAGCTTCCTCATGCTTATGATATTACTGTATAAACTTTTGCATTGCCTCCTCTCTCTCCCTATCATGCTCATACAGAGTCCTTTGTATGCTTTCAGTCTTTTGATTTATCATGTTTGCCAGCAGTGTTTGTTGAGCTATTTGGGAATTCTCCTCTGGATTATTCATTATCTGTTCTGTCCCCTGATTATCAAGTTTGGGAATTGAGATACCTGGATTTGCCATTTTTCTTGTGTTTTTCCGGCTTACTCTGCCTATTTGAGATGAAAATAGCACCAGATTTGTGCTAGAACACTATATTAAGGCAAGCATCAACCCAAGTCTGAATTTGCACAGTCAATAGTCTACAGATACAAGCTAGTTCAACAGATACAGCTATTCAACATCAAACAACTATACGTTAATGGGCTACGAACTGCAAAGAAGAATTTGGAAGACCAGAAATTATTAGGGTTAGGGCGAGATTTGGGTAAAAAAATAGGAATAGATTGATGTGGGTAGGCTCAGGGAGAGTTATTTAAATTCTAATCTCAAAGCAGGAAATAGGTTGGGTAGGATGAAAGTAGAGAGAGAGAGAAAAAAAGAAGAAAGGGAATGGGAAAGAAAAGAGACCAGAAAAAAATAGAAAGGTAAAAATAAAATTATGTAGAATCGATAACAATCTGTATAGAGAAGAACATGAATTTATTGACAGAAGGGAAGGGAAATAAAGGAGATGTGAAAAACTTAAAAATAAAAATGCTTAAAATATTATATAGGTTTAAAGAGGTAGTACTGCTATTGAGGGATTTAAGTCTTAGAGGTTTTGACTTGAGCAATAAATTTGTGGATTAAGTGTGTACACAATAGGGGATAGGGCCTAATAGTCAACTACGGGTTTTCTTAGGATGTGCAGGACAAGAATTAAGTCACATAAAGAAGAACGAAATAGCGGAGAAGGTAAAAAGGATAAGAAAGGAAGAAGAAAAAGTTGAGAAGTTCAGTAGAGCTAAACAAAAACAAAAAGATAATTGAAAAAAGAAAAAAAAGAGATATAAGACCAAAAAAGAAAGGAAAACACACACTCACGTATCTCTAAAATAAAAATTATAAGAGGAAAAAAAAGTTTCTGGAAAACAATTTTTTTTGGCAAAAAGGGCAAAGATTAAAGATTTAAAAAAGTTTTAGAAAAGAAAAAAAATTTTTATACAAGGTACCAAAAATAAAAGATGAGAAGAAGAAGAAGAAGAAGAAGAAGAAGAAGAAGAAGAAGAAGAAGAAGAAGAAGAAGAAGAAGAAGAAGAAGAAGAAGAAGAAGAAGAAGAAGAAGAAGAAGAAGAGACAAAAAAAAAACTACTTTGATTTTTTTGGGAGGAGTGGGAAAAATCCTGTATCTCCCGTGTGTCCTTAACCAGCCTCTTGTTGGAGTCTCTGGTCTGCTTGTGTTTCTGTGGCTTGGTTGGTTTCTTAAGTCAGTTTGTTCTAACAGGCAGAAAAATGCTCTCCTTTACTCAGGATTTGACGATCCTCCTCCCATGCTAGTTCATTGGGAGGCAGATCTGCTTTGAGTATCACAGAAGAAGGGGATGCAGCTATGATGCTATGTTCTGGGTAGAGTTGAGGCCTTTCAACAGACAGTAGCTTTTTTGGGGCTAGTTTGTACAAACTTCACAGAGCCCAGCATGGGGCCATTCTCAGGGTTTCTGTTTACTGATTTTCAATTGCTTGTCGAGGCTGCTAGAGGGAGGGGCAGCCTCTGGCTCTGATTACCCAGTGAAGAAACCCACTCCTAGGGCTGGCGCCTGAGCTGGGTGACTTTTCCCTGGGTGGAGCTGAGTCTGGCAGGTCACACCGCCGTCAAGTTCTTGTGACCTGCTAAATGTCTCCTTTTATTCCAAGGCCTGAGTTGGAGCTAGCAGCTCCTTTGAGCTTTGTCAGTATCCAAGATGGAGTTCACCGGTGCTGGGGGTGGTAAGGGTGGCCATCCCTCCTCTGCTCCCTGAGAAGAAGTGAGGACATCAGGCTTCTACTCATGCGGAGTCTTAATTCCTGGGTCGTCTCTGGTCTGCGAACTGGAGGATGAAGATGTCTGCTCCTTGTCGGTTCTTGCTGGTGTTGAGTAGATTCCCCTCGCCTGCTGCGTCTGGCTCCTTTGTCCCGGACTCTCTGTTGCTCAGGTATGGCTCCTGTACTCGCCCGCTGACACCACAGCTGCGGCTGCCGCGGTGGCTGGTGGCAAGTGCTCAGAAGTGTCTTCTTGCATGGGTTTCCTTCTCTGGCCTAACTCTCTGTCCTGTGATGGCACACTTGGTGTAATTCTCTGACTTAGGACTGTTCACTGGAACTCTAAAACTGCTTTCTATGTGAGAGCTTACTTAGACTCCAACTTCTCCTCCGCCATCCTCGCAGACTCTCCCCATGGTCCATATTATCATTGCTTCCATAGACCATATTAATTTTTTCATAGAAATATGCTACCCCAATGTTACCACATTAGGACATACAATGTAGCTTCAATTGTCATTATGAACAAATACCTGAATAATTTTGTATTCAATTTTTGAATAAAATTATTTTTTCAAAGGTTGTAGTATTTCTAGAAGGAAAGATTTATTAGTGAATGGAATAGCTTATGTCATTAAAACTAAAAAGAAAGCATGCAGCATCTCGGGCTCACGTTTGTAATCTTAGCTACTCAGGTCTAAGGGGTCTAAGATCTGAGGATCACAGTTCAAAGCTAGCCTGCACAGAAATGTCCATGAGACTTTTATCTCTAATTAAACAGCAAAAAGCTAGAAATGTACGTGTGGCTCAAGTTGTAGAGCATTAACATGGAATAAATAAGCTCAGGGACAGCATCCAGATCTGGGTGTAAGAACCAGGACCAGCAAAAATGAAATAAAATTAAAACTAAATATAAAAGAAAGCAATGTATGAAACTCGACGACAATGGAATGTTTTCTTATGGTATTTTAATGAATATTATTTTAAGTTGATAAACTTAATATTTTTGTAATTGTGATTTTAATATTTGATTCAATAAGACACTGCAGTGTATATATATATATATATATATATATATATATATATATATATAGTATTTATATTTCAATGCAATTGAATGGCAAAGGTCATATTACCAAATATACAGGCACATAAAGATGAAGAGATATCCCCTAATTATCATTTTGTATGCTAAAACAATAGTGAAATAACTATGATTATGACATGATAGTGATTTTCAAAGTAAGTACTTACTCATTGTTTAGTTACCATGGACTTCAAGAAGAAAAATCAGCACTTCGAAATACTCAAGTAGATCTGCATACAAATATCTTCATATTTTGAAAAAATAGATTTTCTTTTATCAGATATCATAGGAAACTATGTAGACACTGAAGCCCAAGGCATTACCTCTGTGTTAATTTCATGGTATTTCATTTGTTTATTTATCTCTTGTGAATACATTTTAGCTGAATGACTTTTATATGTCAGGCATGGAATGAATAATGAAGCACCACCTTGCTTACCAACAACGAGCTACATTTACATCTATTCTTGTTTATGTCTGATTTATTTCAGAATCAGTGTGCGGGACTGTTGTCAGAGAATTAGTATAATACTAAAATGTCATTGGTGCTCCAAGAAGCGGTCAAAACTCTACTTTAAGAAGTAATATCCATTTAGATGTTGTGTTAACTATTCATCACTTCAACAGTGCCACTGTTCCTGTAGTTCAGGAATTAGTTCTGAAGCTGAAAATATAAATTTAAATCATTTCTACATAAGGATTAACTCTCTAATGACTGTCAAATGGGAAATCTGTGGAACTTCCTTTGGAATAGGTCATCGGTGTGTTCTTTCCTTCCAATTTCTAATCAAACGTGACTAACATCTTAGGGCAATTTTAGATTTGTAGATGATATGAAGTACTTATAGAAAAGAAATTACATATACATTCTACTCAGTTTATACTACTGTTGATAACAAAAATGAGTAAGATCACATTTGATACAATAAATGAATCATTCCTATTAGTGACACATGTGTCTGTAACGCATGTATCATCCAATATGTCACTTTTGCACTTAAAATGGTTAGACTGCCTAGGGTCCTCTGGCAGTGATATTCTCTCTGATTTCCTCATTAAAAAATAATACCAGACATTTTTGAAGAGTACTCCTGAAGAGTGGCATATAGTATTCCTTTCCTCAACACTGCCACTATAAGTGTGGTCTAGAAATGACCCATATTTAAAAACTGGAGTTATTAATGCTTTCTTCTTATAAGTTAAATCTTTTTTTCAGGGGCATCTTGTCTCTTCTTCCCAATTTGGATTTTATCCAATCATTTAGATAGCAGTAATAGGAACTCTTAGATAACTATTTTATATTTAGTCTATCATCAAACATTACTTTAAACTAACTTACACCAACTTTGGTTTTAGTAAGTTTTCTATTTGTTTTTGATTTCTCTTTCTCATATTCTACCACTGTGTACTCTTCTCTTATCGATAAATTTCTTACATTCTGGAAACCCAAAGTGCTGCAGGTTCATCCTGTATGATTTCTGCTACACAGTTTTCAATCCCAGAATCAGTGATTTCTGCAAGGATCCTTGATTTTAGTTAATAAACCATAATTGATGTTAGAATACAGTTATGCTCATTATTATCAGGATGCCATGTTTTTCGCAGGGCACATGGCCCATTAATAGGCCAAGGAAAAAGTTTAACTCAGGTTCACTCTGAAGTAAAAATAGCCACATTATACCCACATGGCAAAGAGTTTTTGAAATGCGGTCATTTGCAATGTATGGGTTTTAGTAAATGTGATTAGGTGCGATTGCATAGATTACTATTCTTTAGGGATATTTTATTTTAAAATGATATTACTTAATTTCAAAGGTTTTATAAAAGTTATTTCCAAACAACGAATTTAGGGACTGGGAAGGTGGCTCAGTGGTAGAGCGCTTGCCTTGCATGCCTGAGACCCTGGGTTCCATTCCTCAACACCACATAAGCAAAAAGAAAAAAGCCGGAAGTGGTGCTGTGGCTCAAGTGGTAGAGCGCTAGCCTTGAACTGAAGAGCTGAGGGACAGTGCCCAGGCCCAGATTTCAGGCCCAGGACCGAACCAAAAAAAAACATAAAACAAAAAACAAAAAACTGAAGGGATGATCGAATACATCAGACTACTTAAACCGATCCAAATTTTTAATGGGAGAGTAAGAGTCAACGCATAATTTTGTATAGTTGGGGACCATCTGACGGTAGCTGAATCAAGCCGATTATTTAATAATTGGATCACCCATTCTGCCAAGTACTAACAAGTGAAGTTTGATCAACAGAAAAAAGAAACGGTACTGTGTGCCAAGAGGTTATCATTTAAATCTTGTAAAGTTCATTGAAGGTCTGTGTGCTGGGACTTTCTTCTCCTTTGCTTTCTCTAAAGTTGCAAGTTCCTTTGATTCAAACTCCAGAATGAGTTTCCAGCTTACTCTAACAGAATGGTGACTGTGTGAACTTGATTATCTCCTCAAGAGGATATTACTTCCTCCTCACAACTGAGACAGCTGTTAGAAGGGTAGAACAATGAAGGTGGACTCATTAAACCTGAGTCAAAGTGGCTCCATCTTGCTCCTGGAAGGAACAATGTAAGCTAGCCCTATACCCTGACTCTACCACAGTGACTCGAAAAAGACCCCAGTCGTTTCCATGAATCTGGAATCTGGAACGCCTGCTAGAGGGGGTAGTACCAGATCCCATAGATAATATACAAGCTATAGATGAGAGTTTCCAATAGTATTGATCATAATAAATAAGGCCTTGCTTCAATTTAAAAAAATCACTGTTTTCTACAAGTGATTAACCAATTTTGCCAGCACCATTTAATGAAGAGGCTGTCTTTCTTCCATTCTAATTTTTTAAGCTCCCTTATCCAAGATTAGGTAGCTATAGGTACGTGAATTCATTTCTGAGTTTTCAATTCTATTCCATTGGTCCTGAGGTCTGTTCTTGTGCCAGTACCAAGCTGATTTGTTATTGATATTTCTCCAGCACTTTTCTTTCTGTTAAGGATAGTTTTTGCTATTCGGGGTCTTTTATTGTTCCATATGAATTTTTGGATTGCCTCTTCTATTTCCTTGAAGAATGAGGAAAGACTTGGAAAAATTATATTAAGTGAAGTAAGCCAGGCCCAAAGAAACATAGGCCCCATGGTTTCCCTTATTTGCAATAACTAGTACATGTCCTGGACAGGCAGAAAATGTCAGGTAAGATGATGTTAAGTGAAATGAAACCCAAGATAGTGACCCAAGTGTTTTTTAATTGTTGCTATTGTTTCTAATGTATGTATAAGGTACCAAGTGATTTTTTGTTAATTTGTATCTCCCTTACCAAAAGAATAACCCACTTTCACTCTATTTGATGTTGGTATAATTTGGTGAGGGGAAGGGAAAAATCAAATTGTTTAAATAGGGATACAGGTGGACCCATTGCAACAATGAGATGTACAAGAGGTTATGTTACAAATGAACTTCACAACATGGGGCGGGGGTAGGGAGTTGTGGCAAGAGGGGCAGGAAGGAATTGTAAGGGAAAAACAAAGGAGGAGGTAACGATGCTCAATAGGAAATGTACTCATTTCCTTATTCATGTAACTGGAACCGCTCTGTACAGTATTTTTACAATAAACATATATACAATAAATCACTCAGTTTTATAATGCCCAGGCGATATTGTGTGGTGCTTGTCACATACATGGAACTGGGGTTCAGGGGTCAACCTCCTGGATAGACTATTAGAATAGAGTGCCAATGTTCCTTCAAATGTCCCCATTAAGGAAATTATAGTGGAAGTAAAGCCTTTGAGACACCATAGAAACTGAGACTGGATATTGAGAGACTAATACTTGGGTAGAGTCAATTAAATATTCTCTCTGTGCATTAAATAAAAATGAATCTTAGTTAAGCTGTAAGGCAGGGAAGCCGGGAGTCAAGTGGTTTTATTCCCACTGGAATAGACCGCTTTCCCCATAGGAGTAGAGTATATAATGTCTCTCTAGGGATATGGAGTGTGGGAACTCATCTTCTGCATCCTGTCTTTGCTGATTCTGACACTGAAAAGTCTAGGACAACCCCCTTCCTAAAACTGAGCGTCCCTTTACCCCAAGGCCATCTATACCATGACCCTCTCTAAGTCAAGAGGGGAAAGTTGGTATTTCTTGGAAATTTAGCTGGCAGCAGTGAGTGCTGATCCTTCGAGGGGAAAATATTCAGAGTAGAGTAGTAATGGTTGTCATAGTTTCCTTCTTCCGATCTTACAGGAAAACATTTGCTTTTCCCCACTATGTGCGAGGCTGGTGATGGGTTCCTTATATGTAGCTATAACTATGTTTACATAATTTTAGACTTAGCTTCTGAGGTACATTTATCATGAAGTTTTGCTGTATTTTATTAAATCCTTTTTATGCAGATTATTATGATGATCTGTGGCTCACATCATTCATTTGGTTGATGGAATATCTTACATTTCCATGTTCCCCATCATCCTAACATTCAGGGAAGAAATTTGGCTTGTGGTTTGTGATCATTTCAATATGTTTTATAATTTAGTTTTCTAGTGTATCAATGAGGACTTTTTTCATAAACACTTGTCAAGGACATTACTTCCATATTCTTTTTGATTGTATTAATGTCTTTATTTGATTTGCTTAACCAGGTAACTCTGGCATGATTAAATGGATTTTGGAGTACTTTCCTTCCTTAAATTCTTTTGGTTATATGGTTATATGTATATAGCTTTTGACCTCTTCTGCTTGTCCTAGACATAAACTAGTTATTGCAAATAAGAGAAACCAAGGGACCTATTTTTCTTTGAGTCTGGCACACTTCACTTAATATAATTTTTTCCAATTCTTTCCATTTCCTAACAAATAGGGCAATGCCATTCTTTTTGATGGAGGCATAGAATTCTATTATATATGCATATATATATATATATATATATATATATATATATATATATATATATATATATATATATATACGCCACATTTTTTGACCCATTCATCTATTGTGGGGCATCTGCGTTGGTTCCATATATTAGCTATGTAAATAATGTTGCGATAAACATAGTTGTGCTGGTAGCCTTATAATGGCTTTGTTTGTGATTGTTTGGGTAAATGCCCAAAAGTGGGATTGCTGGTCATAGGTGAGCTCTATGTGGGTCTTTTGTGGAAACTCCATACTATTTTCCAAGTTGAACAATTTACATTCCCACCAACAATGATGTAAGCAAAATGAACCCCAAGATAGGGACACAAGAGGTTTTACCTTTGTTGCTGTTCCTTTTAATGTACTTACAAGGTACTATGTGAATTTTTTTTTGTTTATTTGTATGTTCTTCCCCCATGGTAGTTCCCCTGTTCTCACTGTATTTGATTCCACTGTCCTGCATCTTGTACATACATTTTTCTAATCTGGGGAGGGGATGGGAAATAACAAAACGCTGAAATAAGGATACAGGATGACCCATTGTAACAATGAGATGTATAAAAAAGTATGTTGAAGATGAACTTTACAACTTTGGGTGGGGGAGAGCAGGGAGGAGTTGGGAAGGTGGGGAGGAAAGGGATGGTAGGGGAAAAGTAAAGGAGGGTATGAGAATGAAAAAAATTCCTTTAGAAGAGTTTGAGAAAGATTGTTGTTGACTGTTTAAATGCTTGATATAATTCTCCACTGAATCTATCTGATCCTAGATTTTACTTAGATGTAAGACTTTTTTTTGGTCGGTCATGGGGCTTGAACTCTGGGCTTGGGCGCTGGTCCTAAGCTCTTCAGCTTGAGCCACAGTGTCACTTATTGTTTTCTGAGTGGTTTATTGGAGATAAGAATTTCACGGACTTACCTGCCTGGGCTGGCTTTGAACCTCGATTCTCAGATCTCAGCCTCCTAAATAGCTAGGATTACAGGTATGAGCCACCAGCAGATGGAAGAGTTTCTGTGTGAGGGAAAATTATATTTCCTGTCTGCTAGATTATTACGATTGGTCTATATAAAATTGTTCATAATTTTAAAACATGTTTATATCACTTGTAATATCTGCTATTTCATTCTAAGTTTATTTGAATCATCATATCTCTTCTTTGTCTTACTTAATGATTGGCAATTTTATTTAATAATTTTCAAAAATGTGATTTTTTTCCTATTACATTTCCATTTTCTATTTTATTGTCTCTAATCAACTTTTTCTGTTACTCCCTCCTGTCAACAGACATAAGTTTTGTTCACTTTGTAGTTTCTTGAAGTATAGGTATAGAATTCTGCTTGAAATTTTTAAAATTTAATGTGAACCACTATAAACTTCCCATTTGTCTCCCCTTTACTGGATGCTCCTGTTATTTTGGTTATCATTAAATGTTGTTTCTCTTTTACATATTTATAGATATTTAATTTACCTTCTACTATTAATTTTGATTACTAATTGTGGTGAGAAAAATGCTTTGTATAATTCTAGACTTAAATAACTTAAACTTTCAGGTCTTTTTTATTAATAAGTTTTTTGTATTGTGAAAATACCATACAGAGGGGTTACAATTACATGAGCAAGGAAATGAATACATTTTTTAAATCAAGCATTGTTGCCTCCTCCTTTATTTTCCCTTACCATCACCCCCAAAGTTGTAAAGTTAGCTTTTCAACATAACATAGGTCCCACGGTTTCCCTTATTTGCAATAACTAGTATATGTCTGAGACAAACTCTGAGGTCTTATACATTCTTCATAGTGGAACTTGGGGTATATGATTTCTGCTGTTCTTTGTTGGAGCTTGTTTTGCATATGTCTCAGAGGTCCAATCCATTCTTACTGTTATTAATCCTTTCTATTTTCATATTGATCTGTCTAGTTACTTTATCTATGTCTGAAATTGAGATAGTACAGTCTCATACAATTTTGTGGCTTATTGCCTGAATTTTTAAAGTATTCCTATGTTTATCCCACAAATCTAAATATTATTATATTAAATACATATATTTATTTTTGTTTCTCAAAAACTTGACTTTCTTTTTGGAGAACTCAGGTTTGAACAAAGGGCCTCAATCTTGAAAGCATGTATTCTACAAGTTGAGCTAAAACAAATAGAAATACATCATTCTATTCTGCAAGCATCATTTGTTAAAGAGGGTGTCTTTCTTCCAACTATCTGATGATTTTGACTCACTTATCAAAGATTAGGTGGCCATAGGCGTGTGGGATCATGTCTGGGTCCTCAATTCTATTCCATTAGTCGTCAGCTCTGTTCATGTGCCAGTACCAAGCTTTTCTTATAAATATATCTTTTTTAACTTTTCTTTATTATTCATAATATGTATTAATATTGAGTATTTTATTGTGAAAATAATGTACAGAGGGGTTAGAATTACATGAGCAAGGTAATGAGTACATTCCTTATCAAGCATTGTTGCCTCCCCTTGTTTACCCTTAGCATGCCTGCCCATCCAACTCCCCTCCCCCAAAGTTGTAAAGTTCATTTTTCAACATAGCATCTTGTACAACTCATTGTTGCAATGGGTCCACCTGTAACCCTATTTAAATGATTTATTTTTTTCCTTCCCTCCCCAAATTATACCAACATCAAAAACAGTGAAAACAGGGGCTAAACTGTGGGGGAGGGACATAGAAAGCAACAATGGAATCATCTTATAAATATGTTAGCTTTTTTTTCTTTCATGCACTTGTTTCTAACATATTTATAAGATGATTTCTATGTTGTTTTTTATGTCCCTCCCCCACGGTACAACCTCTTCTTTCACTGTATTTGATGTTGGTATATTTGTGGAGGGGAAGGGCAAAAACAAATTGTTTAACTAGGGATACATTTAGACCCATTGCAACAATGAGATATACAAGTCGTTATGTCGAAAAACGAACTTTACAACTTTGGTGGTGGGGAGAGGATAAGGTGGGTGGAGGTATGGGGAGTATGGGAAGGGGTGGGAAGGGGAAACAAAGAGGAGGCAACAATGCTTGATAAGAAATATACTCATTATCTTGCCCATGTAATTGTAACTCCTCTGTACGGTATTCTCACAATAAAAAATTAAAATAATTAAGTAAATAAATATGTTAGAAATAATAGCAAGAAAGAAAAAAAATTGAGTCCTTATCTTGAGGCTCATTTCACCTAACATCAACTTATCTGACTGTTTCTGCTTAAAAGTAAAAAATTCTGGAACAAAGAAGAGAAAAGAAATGTATCATACTAGAGAGTCCGGTTTGTTTATATTGTGACAACTTTTGTTCTATGTCTGTGTTGTCTGATATATTTTGCTATTTCTTTTCTCTAAGTTTGCATGTGTCTGAAATATCACTTTCTTCTCTTTATTGATTGGGAAGAAATTTCTCTTTTCATTGACTGTTTTCTGTTTCTCTAATAGCTATTCTTTATCCCATGGAAACTGTTTTATTGACTTCTCTAGTGTATTTTTTGTATTTATATATTTCAATGTAATACGTTTTAATTTTCTTCTAAATTGGGGGTGTATTATATAGATATTTTCTGTATGTTTAACATTGCATGAAAATAACTTTCAAATAGTTAAAAAGCTTAAATTTAGTTACATGAAATATTATTGCATTTCTGATTTCTCTATTTGTATTATTGATAAAAATAAATTGTACTATTTTATTTTGAATCAGTTCCTAATTATTTCCTTATACTTTTATAAATAATTCTAAACAAGATTTATAATTGTTTTGTTGACTATTTTATAATATGTTTGGATCTTATGTTTATATATGCTGTGTATATTTATGATGTTTATAATATATAATTTTGTGCTTCTATTGATTGTTTCACAATACATTAAGCCATATGACTTGTTACAGAATTTCTAGTGGTTATCAATTTCTTAGCTTTCAATTTCTCCTTAAGTTTTAAAGGAGTACATTTTTAATATAGAGTTTTCTTGGCTGTCAAATTTCTCTACCAGTGCTTCAAATATATCATCCCATTAACTTCTAGCCAGAAGGTTTCTAGTGATAAATCAGCTGGTGGTCTAATAAAACCTTCCTTGACTGTGAAAAGTCTCTTTTCTGTTGCTTCCTCCATGATTCTGTATGTTAGTGGCAGGTGAAGTTTCTGTGTAATGTATTTAAGTGTAATTCTTTTAGATTTATTTTTGTTGGAGTTATTTAATCATCTTGGACTTATGTGTGTATTTCTATAATCAGATTTTGAAACTTCCAATCATTATTTCTTCAAGTAGATGCTCTATCGTTTTCACTTTTTTCTCCTTTGTGAACTCTCACCATATATGTTTTGCTTAATAGTGACCCACATGTCCCTTAGGTTACCCTCTTTTTCTTCCTGATTTTTCTTTTCCTCTTTTATTTTAGTAATATCAAAAATCCTATGAAAAGTCCCATTTTAATGATTTTTTTCTGATTGGTCATCTACTATTGAATCAGATCAGTACAGTTAATTTTCAATTCAATATTATATTCTTAATTTCCAGATTTTCTTCAGATTCCTATTCATAATTTCTATTGATAGACTTACTTTGTCATATCTCATATTTATATTATTTTCTTTAATACCAGTGTGCTATATCTTAATTCAATAAATATCTTAGTTTGATGTTGTTTCCTTTAAGTAATAGTACAAAAGAGATTTCAACTTCAGATATCACAGTTTTACCACGAGGAATCATGATCAACATCACTCTCCTAAACATTCTTCCTCTCTCTCCCAAGCCACTAAACCCCTTAATTTACCTAGTTTTTCTGGAATGAATTCATATATTGCTACTGCCTTAGAATCAGTATCTGGAGACCAAATTGATTACAGTATGTCATGGTTGCCTTATCTGTACTGTGCTTTTTTGGTTTTGGTTATTAATTTGTTTGATTAATTTTTATTATTTTTCTAAGATTGAAGTCACTGATTATGACAATCTGAGACATTTCAGAGTAGTTCATACAACATTTGCCCCACAGCCTGGATACAGCTTTTGGTGCTCTCAAACTTTTGCTTGGCTTGTCCTCTGTAAGATTGTGTGTGCACGTTTTTGATTCGTTTCCCCATTTCCTATTCAAATGCTGCCTTTTGGCAGCTGCCTGGAAGATCATAGCTTCTATGTTGCTATCTTAAAAATGAGAATGATTATAGGAATGAATATGAAAGGGATATTCACCCAGTATTTATTTGTTGTAAATATGCTTCCAGGTGCAAGATGAGATTCTCAACATACACCCTTAATATAAGGACTTAGAAAGAAGGTCAGAAATGGGTCCTTTAAGTAATTTCCAATTATAAGAAATATTCCCTCCAGTGCCTGTGAATTAACAGGAATAATATTTGATAATGATCTTAATAATAATAAAATTTTCTAGTCTTATGAACAGCAAGTTCAAATAATATGTGTTTTCAATTATAATTGACCAAAGAGGGAAAATCATAACATGATGGCTTATATGGTTATTTTCTGAAATTTGCTAGTGGTATTCAACATATAGGTAATCCTATATCTGTTTTAATGACAACACTATTGTATGTCCATTGTTTATAATAAATCTGGGCAAAAAAATACTATAAAAATATATATCGACACAAATGTAGTTTACGTCTTAAACTACATATGTATTTCAATGACTCATCACTGGAGGTCATATAGATGCATATATATTTTTCATAGAAGGTAATATATATGACATCATATATGCTAATGTTTCTATTTATTAAGGAAGTTTATCACAATGGCAAAGGAAGATGAAAGAATTACACCATGTCAATTTAAAGTCTGAAAAAGAAGCTGGTGATTTTGAAATTCCAATCTAAATATCAAAAAGCTGTTAAGTGAGACAAGCCAAGTACACAAAGTCAAATACTACACGTATTTCATCCATAAGTAGACTCCATACATGTACAGTATACATGTATTTGAAAAAAGACTATCTGCAAGTAAAACAACACGTAGGGTAGACAGGAGGGAAAATGAGAGGGTCTTCCAGGATAACTACTATAAAGGTACATTATACAAATGCATGAAAATAGCACAGGGAAAACCACCAAAAACTGTTAGAAAGGCTAGGCTAAGAAGGAGGATTTCTAAGGTAGCAGGTGGGGGTAGATCAATATATATGGTGCACATGTCTTAATATTGCAATGTAACTGGTGCAGTTACATTTGCAAATAAAAATGTTAGAAAATAGATTTAGAAAATTTATATAGTTGAGGTATAAATGAGTACTTATTATATGTGGAAATACATACTTTCAGGGAAATAAAAAATGAGAATGCAAAATGTAAGAGGCCACAGTAAAAAGTCATGACAGAAATAAGAGTTAAGTAATTAATGTGAAATTTTCTTGATATAATTAACATTCAGGTGATTGCAGATCAACTGCTTTTTGGAAGTCCAAACATTATTAAATAAGGAATATTTTAATATCTAGTGGAAAATATTTGCATAGAATATTTCACATGAATGTTATAATTAACCAATATGATACAGAAATTAAACTAATGTCTTCATTTATAACATCTTTTCTTTTTCTGAATTAATAATCATACATATCTTAAACAAGCTTGATTAATAAGGTTGTATGCTTCCTATTTAAGTCACAACTTGTCTAACTCAGAGTAAATAATAGCACTAAGCAATAATAAAATATGACAAATGGCCTTGCTTATTTTGAACAAAAGAGGCAAAATCACTCCCAGAAAATCATGATTGATGGAGTGAATAGTGGTAATTGCTTCATATTAAATAAACAAAAGACAGTATCATATATTATTACATTTTGTTAGTGAATTTCATTTAGACAGATATTCTAATCAACAGTAGCAGGAATTGAATAGATTAGTTGCACCCAAAGGTGTTGTTTGTTAATATATCTGACCAAATAATGATGTTTGTATCATGGTAAATTACCTTCTTTATGCTGCAGGGAACATAAGAAACTTTTCTGAAACTTGAATCATGTTGGAGGCTTTTTTGCAGATTTTACATACAAAATTATTTTACATCAACATTTTACTGTATTTTGAAAGAAATATGAGATTGTCTATTTTTCAATGACTTACAATATCATAATAGAGAATAACATTTGACCTATTAATCAGATTTTCAGAGATTTTCACTGAATTCTGTATTTCTAGAAATAATAAAATTTGTACATGATTTTTAGGGTTCTTTAACCTATTTAATATGGTAAAAGAAATGGCATACTTGAAATTGAAAAATCATAATGAATAACAATCATAAAGAGTTACAGTTTTGTTTAAAAAGAATTATTTTCAAAATGTAAGCAAGAAAGTCCACTCCATTTACAGAAACAATTACCTAGAATGAGAACCATGCCAGTTATATTCAAATACCTTTTCAACCATTGGCTTTAATCACTTTCATCTGCTGCTCAGAATAACTCCTTGTTTATACTTTTACCTAAGCAACTAATACATTTACTTCAAGATGCAACTACCATTTTACTATACATGTATTTTGAATTTTTGGTGTTCTCATTATATTTCTTGATCTTTGAATTTACAGTACTATGGTCATCAATGCTATTTCAATTGTGGGTTTCTCTCACACAAGAAAAAAAGAAAAGAAGAATAATTTAATATGAACCATGTTATTCCTTTTATTTACAAGTGTTTTATTATATGTACTTTTATGTCAAATACTACATTATTAAAATAATGTTATAAATCTAATAGAATCTCAACTATGGGATATACTTTTCATATAATCTATAGGAATATAAACACTGTTTGCACATCTGTATAACATACATATTTGTATCATTTCTCCCTCTGGTCCTTGTTGTCTTTTTCTCTTAATGTGCATCCTTCCATATACATATAAACAGGCAACATAAATACATATGCATATATATGTGCATTTTCCTCAGAGAAAGAAATTTTAAGAGCATTCTATGTCAAAACCATCATTAGGTTTTGATTCTAATTTTCTAATCAAGCAGAAATAATGCAACCTGACTTAATTTTTTTTCTATGTGAAAGATGGGATTCTATTGATTAAGGAAGGGTAAGATTCCTTTCAGAAACAGTGCCCACACCCTGAATTCAAGCCTCAGGACCAGTTCATGTACACGTGCCCTCACACACACACACACACACACACACACACACACACACACACACACACACACACACACATATCTCTGATTTATTAAAATTTTTAATTTTTCAGGATAAAATTCAGAGTGCTTAATGTGACCAAGAAAGACCTGACTTATCTAGTACTTATCTTTCTTAAAATCTATTCTCCTCTTACAATTTTCATTAAGTCATTTATGTTCATTAGGGTTCATTTTCAATTCTGTCAGCTTTGTATACATTTTTATTTTTTTAACACAATGAATTTCATTCTATAATAATTATTTCAAGAGTCTTAAAAGCAGCCTACAAATCATGGCTTTCTTTTTCAGCTTATTCATTTTTGTGTTTTCATGATCTACCATAATAAGTAACAGGTATTCAAAAATTATTTGACAGATGAACAAATGAATTGGCGCATTCTGTCCTAGTATTCATAGGACACTAGGGGTTAATAGTTAATGAATGGGCAAGATGACATTATTCTAATCACATTTTTATTCCTACGTTCCTTTTATGGCTGTAGAGTGGGAGCATTCAAGGCAAGAGCTTTCAGTCAGATTTCTATCTTTCCAATCAAAGCATCAGTCTTTTATTATTACTCATCTTATTCTGACATTAATTCACTGGCAATATTTTCTTCCATGATGAATATACTAATTATAAATATTATTTATTTCATATTGAGACCTCACGATCAAATTGTTTGAGCATTTGTGGAATTTTAGGAGAGAATTTACTCTTACAAGATGACGGTACATTTTGATAAGTAGATTATAAAACAAAGCACAACCATGATTCTGAATATTGTAAAAAACCTTTCGCATTCAAACCTGTTACTCTGACTATGATGATACACTTGTCAAAACAGAGTACAATTATGCTATGAATAGGAGGGTGATTTCCTGTTTTAATTTTAATGGAAATTGGATATTTGAATTCGGTAGACATGTGTCTGATTTTAATAACCATCAAACATATGTTCAGATTGAATGACCTAGTCAATTACTTTTCCAAAACTAGTAATTAACAGAGTTTTACATACATAAGAATGGCAATGGAATAACTCATGAATATTCTATGTTTCCAAAGTTAATCACAAGCCAATGTCTAGTTTATTTTTGGAAAGTCATTATTGATGATTTGTAGATGCTGATGAATTACAAAGTAGTAGAATGCTAATAAACAAGGAGAGTATTATAGAAAACACACAATAGTAGAAATAAGAACTTATATTTTAAATTTTATTGTAATATGTAACTGTTGCTTTTTCATTAATATAAAATTGTCTATAATTTGATGTAGATGCATTCCAAGTTATTCATATATATATGATATTCATATATATGTATAAACAGAACATGTTTATAAAATAGTAAATACCTTTGTAAAAAGTCTAAATATCTTTGTTTACTAGCCTCTCCAGTCAGTCATACCATCATCCCTCAATATGCCAATAAATTAAGATGTCATCACTAACAGTAACTAAGGAATGGGTAGAAGAAATGGAAAGAAGGAAGAATGATTTATTATAGTTCATTATAGTCCAAAACTAAAGAAGCAGACTAATTGGTGAGAGAAGACTCTATTTTAATATATCAAAGAACATAAATATAAAATTTACTTTTTTGTGTTGGAGAGAAGTATTTGTGTTTGTGCATGTGTATGTGCATATGCCAGTTCTGGGATTTAAACTCAAGGCCTCGATGCTGTTCCTTAGCTTTTTTGCTTGTGGCTGGTGCTCTATCAGGTGAGCACGATCACCACTTTTGACTTTTTGGTGGTTACTTAGATATAATAGTCTTACTGTCAGCTTTCAAACAGTGACAGAGCTGTCTTCTGCATAGACAGGATTGTAGACATGAGTCATTGGTATCCAACCCAATATGTTATTTCCTTCATAGAATCAAAAAATTCTGTCCAATCATAAGAGTCTGGTGGCTTCTTGTATTAATCAGAGTATTTCAGATAGCAAAACAAACATTATATATATAATGTATGTATATTTATTTATGAAAGGCTCATATAATTTTTGATCCTAGAAGTATCCTCACCTCTATACTGAGGACCCCGAAAAATGGGGGTTGTTAATTTAATCACATCCCAAATCCTTAAGAAAAAGGAATGCCAACATAATAATTCTAAGCCCAATTGCATAAGAAAACTGATCTTTCAGCTGAAATACAAAACTGAGATTTCCACAGTATTTTGTTCTATTCTGATGCAGAATGGGTGGATGCTGTCTGTCCACACTAAGGAGGGTGATTTACATCATTCAACCCACCAATTCAATCCACTAGTTTCTCCTAGAAATGCCTGGTATTAACAAAATATTATTTCAAATCCATTCCTTCATTTCTTAGGAACTGTGTCAATTTCCATCAATCATGATACTCACATAAATAAAAAGATCATAATTCTATCTAATATGATACAATTATCCTAGCGATAATAAAACACAAACTATCCCTCCAAAAGAACAAGGTAAATTACTTTTTTACTTTTTTCCTTCCTGTCATAGTCTGAACTGCTATAAAAATAGCAATTGTACAGGGTATTAATAGCTTGAGTATGTTTAACACAGGTCTGGATACCAAGAAATCCAAGATTAAAGCACTGGTATACTAAGAGTCTGGTGAGGCCTAATGCTCTCCATTTCCCGTTCCCTTTTCTTTTGTGGTATATCAGCATGACTCCCTCATCAGAGGCCAAGCAGATGCTGGTAACAACATTATGGACTCTGCCTCTCCACAAAAAGAAGTGAGAGAAGTAAACTTCTTTCCATTTTAAATTATCCAGTATCCAGGATTTTGTTATAGCCACAGAAAAAAAATATATCTTTCTCTATTGCAAGCAGATTGAGCATTTACAGATGGCCAACGTCAGGTCAGTTTGATGAGTAAACGCTTAGATTGCCAAGTTCAGATATAACCTTTCTTCTGCTTCAATGCCCATTTTGTAAGAGCTCTTTGGGTAAGAAGAATGGTAGCTAATGAAAGAGGAGGATGCCTGATATCCACAAAGGAGGCCATCCTGTCTGCTTGACTAATAAAATCTTCCTCTCTTGCAATATGTTTTTATTGATAATTCACTAGGAACACTAATATTTTATCCTGTCTCCAATCCAGACAGCCAATTTTTTTCTCTACATTTTCTTGTCTCTAACTTTTTTGTTCGTATGATAATTCCTTCCAAATCCCTGATTATTCACCCAAAGTACAGGTTACAGATCATGAACAATTATGAATTTTTTGTAATCATATGCCTCACCATTTCTTGTAAATGAAGTGCACATGACCAACTGAAATGCATAAAGTTCTATTAAATCAAAGACTTTCACTTGCCACCATCATTGAATCACCTGTCACCTTTTAGATGGTGCTTCATATCATAAAGAACTCTGACATGAATTGATCATAAGAAACCCAGAGTGGTATGGTTGTGTAAAGACTTAAAAAGAAAGCAGTAGGGAGTCTATTGAGGAACCCCCATGCTACGTTCCAAAGTGGTTGAAAAAATTTACACTCCCACCAACAATGAAGTAAGGTTCCCTTCTGTCCACATCCCCTCCATCATCTGTTGTTGTTAGAGTTCTTGATTTTTGCCATTCTAACTGGGGTGAGGTGGTATCTCAATGTTGTTTTGATTTGCATTTCTTTTATGGCTAGGGAGGTTGAGCATTTCTTCATGTGTCTATTGGCCATCCTTCTTTCTTCTTCACAGAAGTTTCTCTTTAAGTCTTTCACCCACTTATTTATTGGGTAGTTGTTTCTTTGAGCATTTGTTGTTGGGGGATTTAGTTTTTTGAGCTCCAATTATATTTTAGATATGAGACCATTGTCCGTTGTATGGCTAGTGAAGATCTTCTTCCAATCCGTGGGCTTTCTATTGATCTTGCTAGCTATGTCATTTGCCATGCAGAAGCTCTGCAACTTCATGCAATATCATTTGTCCAACTTTTCTTTGATTTGTTGTGTTTCCAGGTCTCCATTTAAAAAATTTCGGCCTGAGCCAAGGAGACCTAGGGTTTCTCCTATTCCATCCTGTAATGTTTTCAGAGTGTCTGCTTTGACTCCGAGGTTTTTGATCCATTTGGAGTTGATTCTGGTGCAGGGTGATATAGAAGGATTTAGCTTTAGTTTTCTACAAGTAGTTAACCAATTTTGCCAGCACCATTTACTGAAAAGGCTGTCTTTCTTCCATTCTATTTTTTTAGCTCCCTTATCAAAGATTAGATGGCTATAGGTCTGTAGGTTCAAAGACTCCACATAGAGCTCCCCTATGATCAAGCAGTCCCACTTTGGGGCATTTACCCAAATGTTTACAAACAAGACCACACTAAAGCTACCAGCACAACTATGTTTATTGCAGCATTATTTACCATAGCTAAGATCTGAAACCAACCGAGATGCCCTTCAGTATATGAATGGATAAAGAAAATGTGGGATATATACACAATGGAATTCTATGCCTCAATCAGAAAGAGTGACATTGCCCCATTTGTTAGGAAATCAAAAGTCGTGGAAAAAAATTATATTAAGTGAAGTAAGCCAAGCCCAAAGAACATAGGCCCCATGATTTCCCTTATTTGCAATATCTAGTATATGTATGAGTCAAGCAGAAAAGGCCAGATAAGGTGATGTTAGGAAAACGAACCCTAAGGTATGTATTTTAAAAGTTTTTTTTCTTTCATGCATTTGTTTCTAAAGCAATTATAAGATTATTTCTTTGTTGCTTTGTATGTATCTCCCCCACAATATAACCCCTGCTTTCATTGTATTTGATGTCGGTATAATTTGTGGAAGGGAAGGGGAAAAACAAGTAGTTTAAATAAGGATACATGTGGACCTGTTGCAACAATGTAAAGTACAATTTGTCATGTCGAAAACGAACTTTACAACTTGCGGAGGGGGGAGAATTGGGGGGGTAGGATAGGAAGGGATGGGAAGGGTAAACAAAGGAGGAGGCTACAATGCTTGATAAGAAATGTACTCACTATCTTGCCCATGTAATGGTAACCCCTCTGTACAGTATTTTCACCATAAACAAAAAAAGAAAAAAAAAAGAAAGCAGTATGGGATTAGTTTAGGCCCACACTCAGACAACTTCTCCATATAGCATCTTTGTATCTTAAGGATATACTTGGGGCTTATAATGTCATACCACTCTCATTTGATGAAGTTGATCTCTGTGATTCCTATTGTATGGGAAGATCATTCAGTTCACATGAAAATTTAGTTGCCTGTAGTTAAACATTGACTGTCTCCTAAAGCTCAGTAGCATGCAAAGAACAGTTTCTCTTAAAGAGAGCTATTATGCAAAAACTCAACATAGAAACCCCAGACCAAAACGACTGCATAGATCAACTAGATTTAACAGACTTCTGCAGAATATTTCACCCACCAGCATCATAATACACATTTTTCTCAGCAGCACAAAGAATATCTGCCAAAATAGATCATATTTTAGGTCACAAAACAAATTTTTCCAAATTCAGAAACATTAAAATAATGCCCTTCATTCTTTCAGATCACAAGGGAATAAAATTCAAATTCAATACCAAAAGCCACCAAAGAAAGTCCTGTATCACATGGAGGCTGAACAACACACTGTTGAACCATCAGTGAGTCATGGAAGAGAATAGAAAGGAAATTCAAATGTTCATGATATCCAACAAAATGGACACACAAATTACCAGCTCCTCCGGGACACAGCAAAGGCAGTACTCAGAGGCAAGTTTATAGCTCTGAGTTCCCACATCAACAAATTGGAGAAATCTGAAACCAACAATTTAATGAGACACCTGAAGCTTCTTGAAAAAGAACAGTAAGCTAAACACCAACCCAGAAGATGGAAAAAATAATTAAAATTAAATCAGAATTAAACGAATTAGAATCCAATTAAAAAACATACAAAGAATCAACAAAACTAAGAATTGGTTCTTTGAAACAATTAACAAAATTGACATACCCTTAGCAACTCTTATCAGAAAAAGAAAAGAACACACACAAATAAACAAACTCAAAGATGAGAATGGAAAAACATCACCACAGAAACAACCAAGATTCAGAACAGTATAAGGGAACACCTGTCAAACCTTTATGCTAATAAGTTTGGGAATCTGGAAGAAATGGATGATTTTCCAGCAAATATCGACATGCTGAACCGTTTAGGTTCGTTTAGAACATGATTTAAAACTACTTAATAGACCCATGTCAATCAACAAAATAAGAAAAAGCAATGGGACCTCCTACCCAAGAAAATCCCAGGAGTGGATGGATTTACAACTGAATTCTTCAAGGCCTTCAATGCAGAATTCACAACAATACTCCTCCAACTATTCAATGAAATTGAAAGTGAAAGTTCACAACCAAACTCTTTCTATGAAGCCATCATAACCCTCGTCTCAAAACCACGCAGGAACTCACCAAAGTAAGAGTATTATAGACCCATTTCTTTAATGAACATCAATGCAAAACTTTTCAACAAAATTTTAGCCAATCCTCTTCAACAACTCATCAAAAAAAAAAAAAAACCGTACAACACGATCAAACAGGATTCATTTCAGGCATTCAAAGCTTGTTCATTATACACAAATCAATTAATATAATTCATCACATTAACAAGAGCAAGGATAAGAACTACATGATTATCTCAATATGTGCAGAAAAAGCATTTGACAAGATCCACTACCCCTTTATGATGAAAACTCTGGAAAAAGTAGGCATCCATGGAACATTCTTCAATATAATAAAGGCTTTGTATGACAAACCTATAGCCATTATTATATTTAATGGCGAAAAGCTAAAGCCATTTTCTCTAAACTCAGGAGCGACACAAGGATGTCCACTCTCTCAACTTCTCTTAAATTTAGTATTAGAATGCCTAGCTAGAGCACTTAAAACATGATCCAAAAATAAATGGTATCCAAATAGGGAAAGATGAAGTAAAATTCTCCCTCTTTGCAGACGACATGATCTTGTATTTAAAGAATCCCATGGATTACACTCCCAAATTACTCTAGCTGATTGAAAACTCTGGCAAAGTAGAAGGGTATAAAATTAACCCCCCAAAATCAATGGCTTTTCTGTATGCCAATACTGAGAAGAGTGTGGCTGAAATCAGGAAAACAACCCCTTTTGTAATAGCCCCACAAAAAATAAAATACCTAGGAGCTAACTTAACTAAAGAAGTGAAGGATTTCTATGATGAAAACTTTAAAAACCTGAAATAGAAAATTAGAGCAGAACTTAGGAAGTGGAAAAACCTACCAAGCTCCTGAATTGAGAGGATTAACATCGTGAAAATGGCAATAATTCCAAGGCCATCTACAAATTCAATATGATGTCTATCAATATGCCAACCTCATTCTTCAATAAAATAGAATAATAAATCCAAAAATTTATATGGAACAATAAAAGATGCTGTATAGAAAAAACAATCTTAACAGAAAGATCAGAGCTGGAGGAATATTAATACCAAATTTCAAACTCTACTACAAAGTCATAGCAATCAAAAGAGCTTAGTAGCAGCATAAGAGTAGAAGTCAGGACCAATGGAATAGAACTGAATACCCAGAAATTATTCCACAGAACTATAGCCACCTAATCTTTGATAAGGGAGCTAAAAAGAATAGAATGGAAGAAAGACAGCCTCTTCAGTAAATGGTGCTGGCAAAATCAGTTAACACCTGTCCTAAACTAAAGCTAGATCCTTATATATCACCCTGCACCAGAATCAACTCCAAATGGACCAAAGACCTCCAAGTCAAACAGATACCCTGAAAACATTACAGGAAAGAATATGAGAAACTCTAGGGCTCATTGGCACAGGCCAAATTTTCTTAATAAGACCCAAACACAACAAATCAAAGAAAGGTTGGACAAATGGGATTGAATGAAATTGCAGAGCTTCTGCATGACAAAGGAGATGGCTAGCAAGATCAATAGAAAGCCCAGTGATTGGGAGAGGATCTTCACTAGCCATACAATGGACAAGGGTATATCATCGAAATATACTTACAACTCAAAAAAAATAAATCCCCCAACAAAAGAGCCTCAAATAAACAACTGCCCAATAAATAAGTGGGGGAAAGACTTAAAGAGAAAATTCTCTGAACAGGAATGGCCAATACACACATGAAGAAATGCTCAAACTCTCTAGACATAAAAGAAATGCAAATCAAAACAACATTGAGATACCTCAACCCAGTTAGAATGGTTATAATCAAGAAATCTAATAACAACAGATGCTGGAGGGGATGTGGCCAGAATGACACTCTACTTCATTGTTGGTGGGAGTGTAAACTTGTTCAACAACTTTGGAAAGCAGTATGGAGAAGACTCCACGTAGAGTTCCCCTATGACCCAGCAATCCCACTTTTGGGCATTTACCAAATGATCACAAACAAAAGGCTGTACTAAAGTTACCAACACAACTATGTTTATTGCAGCATGTTTAACCATTGCTATGATATGGAACCAATCCAGATGCTCCTCAGTATATGAATGGATGAAGAAAATATGGTAAACATATATACAATGGAATTCTATGCCTCCATCAGAAAGAATGACATTGTCCCATTTGTTAGGAAATAGAAAGATTTGGAAAAAATTATATTAAATGAAGTAAGCCAGACCCAAAGCAACATATGTCTGTCCCATGGTTTCCCTTACCTGCAATAACTAGTACATGTGTAGGACAAACAGAAAAGGTCAAATGCTATGTACATATGAACCTCAAAATAAGGACACACATTTTTTTTCCTTCTTTTTTCTTTTTTATTTTTTGGTCTGGTCGTGAGGCGCCTGAACTCTGGGCCTGGGTGCTGGCCTTCAGCTCTTCAGCTCAAGGATAGAGCTCTACTACTTGAGCCACAGCACCACTTCCAGCATTTATCTTTTTGCTTATGTGGTGAGGAGGAATCGAAGCCAGGGCCTCATGCATGCAAGGCAAGCGCTCTACCACTGAGCCACCTTCCCAGCCCTTTCTTTCTATTATTTTTAACACATTTATAATGTGCTATGTGATTTTTTTTTTGTTTCTTTGGTATCTTCTTACCCCATGGTATGTCCCTTGTTTTCACTCTATTTGATTTGGGTGTCTTGTATATAATTTTGGGAGAGGAAGGGAAATAATAAAATGCTGAAATAAGGATACAGGTTGACCCATTGTAACAATGAGTTGTACAAGGCACTATGTTGAAAATAAACTTTACCTCTTCAGTGGGGGAGGGAGTAAGTGGGGGGGTGAAGTAGGGAGGAGTTGGAGAGGTGGAGAGGGAAGGGATTGTAGGGGAAAAACAAAGAAGGATGTAAGAATGCTTGATAGGAAATGTCCTCATTACCTTACTCATGTAACTGTAATCCCTCTCTACAGTATTTTTACAATAAAAACATATAAAAATAGAATAAAACAATCAGAAAAAAGTGAGCCGTTATGCAGAGATATTCCAATGGAATGTTCTATGATTACCATAGAAGAACCTGTCAAAGGCCCGAGATCATTCTTTTTTGTATTATTAATTAACTTCATTGTTATTATAGAGGTGATGTATAGAGAGATTACAATTATAAATCAAGTAATGTGTACACTTCCTTTCATACAGTGTCTTCGGTTCCCTCATTCTCTCCCAGTCCCTCCTTCCCATCTCCACCCATGAATAGTATAGTTCACTTTCATCAGTGTCCAGTGAGCTCACTTGCTGCATTTTCACCCTTTTTCCTTTGAGTTTTGTACCCTTCCCTCAACTCTTCTGAAAATGTACAAGTGGATACACCATACATAATGTAAACATGACATCATGATTAAAAACTAATTGTAGAGCATTTGGATTCCAGGCAAAACTAGTAACCTTTCAGATCACTCACTAACTACACCAAACTGAGACATCAGAATATGGAATACATCGCCTCTAGAACATAAAGATGATCACTATGGCATGGCATATATCCTTTTTGTTCCTTTATCAACTATTTGAGAAGGGCTATATCTAATTCCTACACACCCTGTGCTCTTGTAATTTTAGTGAGTTTACAGAGTCTTAATCAGATCTGCATCCTACCCTATACCTAAAATACCAATATGTCTAAAATAGTTACTTTCCTAGTTTACTGGATCTTATTTTCATTTGTGATCAGTTTAACAGATTGAACAGATTTCATGAAACTGAAAGAGGATTCCCATACTTTTTTTTTTAACTGGAAGAGCAGTATCATTGAGCCAAAACAGATCAGGGACAGTGCCCAGGCCCTCAGCTCAAGGCCCACAACTGGGCAAAGATAAAAAGGTATTCACTCCTATCTCTAGCCATTTTTCATTTTGTTCATCTTTTGTCATAGTCAATATTTTTTCTTTTTTCTTTTCTTTCGTTTTTTTTTTTTTTTGGTCAGCCAGTGGGCTTGAACTCTCAATCAACTTTATTTCCTGTCTTGACATACTGATTGTTTTCCTTCTGTCCTTTAAAAAAAGCACAGTCATAAAATAAATAATAAATTTTTAAAAATCAAAAAAATAGTGTAGGGCTATTATAGGAGTTGTTAGACTCAAGAGCAGTACTACTAAAATGATATTGCTAGATGGGCACTGAAGATCATACCTTTAGTCCTAGCTACTCAGGAAGCTAAGAGCAGAGGATCTGATTAACTAGCAGAAGATGGAACTTGAGACATGCTCCAGTGGTACAGTGCCAAACAGTGAGCAGAAAAGGCCAAGTGAGAGTTTAAGCCCAGTACCATCACAATTTATTAAGTAATTAATGAAAAGTCTGTTGTTGGCTTTGTCATCTGAAAGCTACACTAGTTATAAGTTTTCACAAATAGGCATTGATATAAAAGGATTTACTAGATCAGTATATATATATATATATATATATATATATATATATATATATATATATATATATATACTGGTACTAGGATATGTATTAATTTTAGCAACATAGAAATTTTTGTTACATAAAAGTGAACACTTATTTTTATTTGAAATGTAGGATTTTTCAGCAAATGAGCTATGATATTAGAGAAGTTAAAGACACTTACTAAAATTAGTTTTACCTAAGTAAAAACAGGATAGAATAGCAACAATCATGATCTAATACAATGAAGCACAATAAATGTATCATAAACTTGCATGCTGGCCTTCTTTTGATCCTTGATGAGCATATTAAACTATCACTTTATAGATTCAATAGACAGTCAATATTACTTAGTATTACTATTTTCAAAAGAAGATAAAGAAAAATAATACAGAAGAAGAATAAAATTCTTATCTTCAAAAAATATCCATGGGTTTTGTATTGGTTAGGAGAATTGACAGTTCTACAGTAGCAAACATTTTGAATACAAACTGAATGTCAAAAGTTAAGGTTGTTTGAGATTTCAGAACAAATTTGAAAAAAACAAATAGAAGTGCACTGCTTAAGCCTAAGGTTTATAGGTGAATAACTTCAGTAATCAAGATCCAAAAGTGTTTAGAAATGATTGAGCATGTATGTCCTAGCTTTCACTTCTAGGACATATATATTTTATCTAATAATCCATGAAAAAGAAATCTAAGGGTTTCATGAAGGTAACATTAGAGATGGTGCAGAAAATGAGTTGTTACGAGACAATATTGCAAGATGATAGTTTAGTGAAATGGTACAACAATCCATGTAAGAAATATTGAGATTCTTTCATTTTTATTTTTTGTGAAAATACTGTACAGAGAGGTTACAATTACATGAGCAAGGTAATGAGTACCTTTCTTATCCAGCATTGTTGCCTCCTCCTTTGTTTTTCCCCTACCATCTGTCCCTCCCAAATCCTCAACTACATGCCCCCTCTTACCCCCCCCATCTTAATTGTGAAGTTCGGTTTTTCACGATAGCATCTTGTACATCTTATTGTTGCAATGGGTCAATCTGTATCCCTATTTGATTCTTTCTGAGAAATTGATCTACAATGTCATACAAAGAGAGGTATAATGCATGATTTATTGGGTTGGTATATTGATCTGGTAGGATTTGAGAGAAAAAGAAGTTATTCAGAATTTTTGTGAGATTCAGATGATTAGTAAAGTAAATATGTCACAAGCAAATCATGGAATCAAACCAAACCATAGCGAATTTTATACTCTTTGGTGGGGGGGCAGGTGTATTACAGTGACAGTAAACTCAAAGTTGTATATAACTTTATGTAAAAGTTTTAAAAGTTGAACAAATGGTCAAAATTAATTATAATTTAGTAGGAGTATAAGCACTCTGTATTAATATTTTATGTATTTTACTCAAATGTGTTCTACTATCCTCATTTTTGATGTGTTGTCAAAGGGAGAAAAAAGGACTTGGTTTTCCATGTGGAATTTATTTCCAGGAGTGATAGGGAGGAGCTAGCAGACAGCACACATGTGTGCAGCTAAAACAAGGAACATTCAGAAAACTCAATTTTATTATTTGCTGACATCACTTGAAAATGGAGCCTCAAAGACAAAACTGTGCTTTTGCTCCTTCAAGTCATTCTTGCTTTAAATAGAACTTAAATAGAAAGGATCAGGTAAAAGTAACCAGCTACGTTCGAAGAAGATGAATGCGAAAATTTTCTGTTGATATTTAGAAAGCATTCTTGTGTTGCGTCATCCATCATCGATGTTCAATATAGAAGAAAAATCATTAAAAAGCTGTTCATTATTTCATGTAAATTAATGCCCCATTATTTAGGAGAGTTGCTTAAAGGTTTTGTTTTCAAAATTGAATATATCTTAATGTGAATAAAAGAGGGCTTTATATTTAGTCATAACAACTATTTATTCTAGAAATCTGAGATCAATTGATTGAAACAATGAAGAAAGTAAATCATTGACTGTCCTACAGAAACAATGAACATTGGCTTATTTCTACTCATTTTCTCCAAAATTTTGGCTATCACATTTTATTATCATAGGAACTCATCAAAATACAAAGGATTGTCACAATTTTAAAATGGCTAAACTAACCTTAATGCAATTTATTTGCACTAGATCCTTCAGTTGATAAGTAGCAGATACAATTTGGACTTAGATAACCAATGCATATGTAAGTCCAAAAAGAAAAATATTTATTTAATTTTTTTATTGTCAAGGTGATATACAGAGGGGTTGCAGTTACATAAGTAAGATTATATGTACAATTCTTGAAGAACTTTTAAAAGCTAATTTTCCTTTAAGATTTTTGTGTGCATGTACCTTCACATTTATCTATTTCCATTCTATTTTAGGTTATGAATTGTTTATTACGAACTGATTCTAACAGATTCTAAGATTTTTGTCAAGTATCTGTCTCTTCTCTTTCATATTTGTAATCTCACCGTAACCATTTCTGTGTACAGAAATGTGCCATACACACAAAGAAATCCTGTGCCACTTAACAATATTGAAGTAAGTCAATGACCTCCTTCTAGATACAAAATATACTGGGAATTGTTTAGTCTTTTTATTTTATTTTATTTTATTTTATTTGTGAACATACTGTGTAGAGGGGTTACAATTACATGGGCAGGATAATGCATACATTTCTTACCAAGCATTGCAGCCTCCTCCTTTGTTTATCCTTCACATCCCTTCCCAGCCTCCCCCTCTCCCCCAGTCCCAATCCTTCTCCTCCCCCCCCCCGCACCGCCCCCCCGCACAGACATTGTAAAGCTCATTATGGACATGAAAACTTGTACTTCTCATGGTTGCAACAGGTCAACCTGTATCCTTAATTGACTTGTTTTTCCCCATCTCCTCCACAAGTTATACTGACATCAAATATAGTGAAAGCAGGGCTTATACTGTGGGGGAGGGACATACAAGGCAACAAAGAAATAATCTTATAAATGCGTGAGAAACACATGCATGAATGAAAAAAACATTAAAATACAAATCTAAGGGTTCATTTTCCTAACATCACATGATCTGACCTTTTCCGCTTGACTCATACATATACTAGATATTGCAAATAAGGGAAACCATGGGGCCTATGATTCTTTGGTCCTGGAATACTTCGCTTAATATAATTTTTTCCAAGTCTTTCCATTTCCTAACAAATGGGGCAATGTCATTCTTTCTGATGGAGGCATAGAATTCCATTGTGTTTATATACCACATTTTCTTGATCCATTCATCTACTGAGGGGCATCTGTGTTGGTTCCAGATCTTAGCTATAGTGAATAATGCTGCAATAAACATAGTTGTGCTGGTAGCTTTAATGTGGTCTTGTTGGTAAACATTTGGGTAAATGCCCAAAAGTGGGATTGCTGGGTCATAGGGGAGCTCTATGTGAAGTCTTTTGAGGAACCTCCATACTGCTTTCCAAAGTGGTTGAACAAGTTTATATTCCCACCAACAATGAAGTAAGGTTCCCTTCTGTCCACATCCCCTCCATCATCTGTTATTGTTAGAGTTCTTGATTTTTGCCATTCTAACTGGAGTGAGGTGGTATCTCAATGTTGTTTTGATTTGCATTTCTTTTATGGCTAGAGAGGTTGAACATTTCTTCATGTGTTTTTGGCCATCCTTCTTTCTTCTTCAGAGAAGTTTCTCTTTAAGTTTTGGACCACTTGTTTATTGGGCAGTTGTTTCTTTGAGGATTTGTTGTTGGGGGATTTAATTTTTTGAGCTCCAATTATATTTTAGATATGAGACCCTTGTCCGTTGTATGGCTAGTGAAGATCTTCTCCCAATCCTTGGGCTTTCTATTGATCTTGCTAGCTATGTCCATTGCCATGTAGAAGCTCTGCAACTTCATGCAATCCCATTTGTCCAACCTTTTTTTGATTTGTTGGGTTTCCGGGTCTCTATTCAGAAAATTTCGGCCTGATCCAAGGAGACCTAGGGTTTCTAGTACTCCATCCTGTAATGTTTTCAGAGTGTCTGCTTTGACTTCGAGGTCTTTGATCCATTTGGAGTTGATTCTGGTGCAGGGTGATATATAAGGATCTAGCTATAGTTTTCTACAAGTAGTTAACCAATTTTGCCAGCACCATTTACTGAAGGGACTGTCTTTGTTCCATTCTATTGTTTTAGCTCCCTTATCGAAGATTAGATGGCTATAGGTCTGTAGGTTCATTTCTGGGTTTTGAATTCTATGCCAATACCAATACCAAGCTTTTTTGATTACTATGGCTTTATAGTAGAGTTTGAAATTTGGTATTGATATTCCTCTAGCAGTGTTCTTTCCGTTGAGGAGCGTTTTTGCTATTCGGGGTCTTTCATTGTTCCATATGAATTTTTGGATTGCTTCTTCTACTTCCTTGAAGAATGAGCTTGGAATTTTGATAGGTATCATGTTGAATTTGTAGATAGCCTTGGGAAGTATTGCCATTTTCACGATGTTAATCTTTCCAACACAGGAGCATGGGAGGTTTTGCCATTTTTTAAGTTCTGTGTTGATTTCCTTTTTCAAGATTTTAAAGTTTTCATTATAGAGGTCCTTCACTACTTTGGTTAAGTTAATTCCTGGGTATTTTATTTTTGTGGGGCTATTTCAAATGGAGTTGCTTTCCTAAATTCAGCCACACTTTTCTCATTGTTGGCATACAGAAAAGCCATTGATTTTGGGGGGTTAATTTTATATCCTGCTACTTTGCCAAAGTTTTCAATCAGCTTGAGTAATTTGGGAGTGGAATCTATGGGATTCTTTAAACACAAGATCATGTCGTCTGCAAAGAGGGAGAGTTTCATTTCTTCTTTACCTATTTGGAACCCCTTTATAAGTCTAGATCTTGTCTTATTGCTGTAGCTAGGCATTCTAATACTAGATTGAAGAAAAGTGGAGAGAGTGCACATCCTTGCCTTATTCCTGAGTTAAGAGGAAATGGCTTTAGTTTTTTTACCATTAACTCTAATGCTGGCTGTAGGTTTGTCATATACAGCTTTTATTGTATTGAGGAATGTTCCATGTTTTCCTAATTTTTCCAATACCTTCATCATAAAGGGGTGTTGGATCATGTCAAATGCTTTTTCTGCATCTATTGAGATAACCATGTGGTTCTTATTCTTGCTCCTGTTGATGTGATGAATAATATTAATTGATATGTGTATATTGAACCAGCTTTGCATCCCTGAAATGAATCCTGTTTGATCGTGTTGTATGATTTTTTGGATGAATTGTTGAAGTCGATTGGCCAAAATTTTGTTGAGAAGTTTTGCATCAATGTTCTTCAAAGAATTGGGTCTAAAGTTCTCTTTCTTTGATGAGTCCCTGCCTGGTTTTGGGATGAAGGTTATCATGGCTTCATAGAATATGTTCGGTAGTGAACTTTCTCTTTCAATTTCATTGAAAAGTTGGAGGAGTATTGATGTGAGCTCTGCTTTGAAGGCCTTGTAGAATTCCACTGTAAAACCATCTGGTCCTGGACTTATCTTAGCTAGGAGGTCTCTTTTTGCTGTTTCTATTTCAATGCTTGATATGGGACTGTTAAGATGGTTTAACTCATCTTGGTTTAGTTTTGACATGTCAATATTTGCTAGGAAAAGGTAGATTTCTGTCAAGTTCTCAAACTTATTAGCATAAAGTTTTGAGAAGTATTCCCTTATAATGTTCTGAATCTTGGTTGTTTCCGTGGTGATGTTTGCATTCTCATCTCAGAGTTTATTAATTTGGGTGTGTTCTCTTCTTTTTCTGATAAGATTTGCTAAGGGCCTGTCAATATTGTTAATTTTTTCGAAGAACCAACACTGTATTTTCTTGATTATTTCTATCGTTTTCTGGATTCTAATTCATTTAATTGTGATTTAATTTTAATTATTTCTTTCAGTCTACTGGATTAGGGTTTATCTTGCTGCTCTTATTCAAGGAGGTTTAGATGTGTCATTAAATTGTTGTTTTCCGATCTCTCCAATTTGTTGATGTAGGAGATCAGTGCTATAAACTTGCCTCTGAGTAATGCCTTTGCTGTGTCCCAGAGGAGCTGGTAATTTGTGTGTTCATTTTTGTTGAATAGCATGAACATTTGAATTTCCTTTCTAATCTCTTCCATAACCCACTCATGATTCAGTAGTGTGTTGTTCAGCCTCCATTTGATACCGGACTTTCTTTGGTGGCTTTTGGTGTTGAGTTCTAATTTTATTCCCTTGTGGTCAGAGAGGATGCAAGGTATAACCTTAATGTTTCTGAATTTAGACAAGTTTGCTTTGTGGTCTAAAATGTGGTCTATTTTAGAAAATGTTCCATGTGCTGCTGAGAAAAACGTGTATTCTGATGCTGCTGGGTGAAATGTTCGGTAGGTGTCTGTTAAGTCTAGTAGATATATGCAGCTGTTTACATCTGAGGGTTCTCTGCTGAGTTTTTGCCGAGTTGATCTATCTAGTGTGGAGAGTGGTGTGTTAAAATCCCCCACAATTAATATCCTTGGATCTATGTGGGATTTGAGGGAAAATAGTGTTTCTTGGATAAATTTGGTTGCTCCATTTTTGGCAAATAGATATTTGGAATTGTAATATCCTCCAGAAGGAGAGATCCCTTAATTAGTAGTTAGCAACCTTCTTTATCTCTTCTCATGAATTTTAATTTGAAGTCTATTTTATCTGATATTAGTATTTCAACACCCGCCTGCTTATGGTATTTTGGTTTGCCTCCTCTCTCTCCCTATCATGCTCATACAGAGTCCTTTGTAGGTTTTCTAATTTTCCATTTATCATCTTTGCCAGCAGTGTTTCTAGAGTTATTTGGGAACTCTCCTATGGATTATTCATTGTCTGTTGTGTCCCCTGATTATCAAGGTTGGGATTTGAGATACCCGGATTTGCTGTTTTTCTTGTGTTTTTCTGGCTTACTCTGCCCATTTGAGATGAAAATAGCACCAGTTTTGTGCTCGAACACTATCTTAAGGCAACCATCAACCAAAGTCTGAATTTGTACAGTCAATACTCTACAGATACAATCTAGTTCAACAGATACATCTATTCAACATCAAACAACTATATGTTAATGGGCTTCGAACGGCAAAGAAGAATTTGGAAAACCAGAAATTATTAGGGTTAGGGAGAGAGGTGGGTAAATAATAGGTATAGACTGGTGTGGGGAGGCACAGGTAGAGTTAACTAAGTCCTAATCTCAATGCAGGAAATAGGTTGGGTAGGATGAAAGTAGAGAGAGAGAAAAAAAGAAGAAAGGGAAAGGGAAAAGAAATGAGACCCCAAAAAATAGAAAAATAAAAATTAATAATATTATGGAGATCGGAAAACAATCTATTTAGAGAAGAACGTGAATATATGGAGAGAAGGGGAGGGACATAGAGGAGATGTGAAAAACTTAAAAATAAAAATACTTAAAATATTATATAAGTTTAAAGAGGTAATACTGATATTAAGGAATTTAAGTCTCAGTGGTTTTGAATTGAGTAATAAATTTGTGGATTAAGTGTGTACACAATGGGGGATAGTGTCTACTAGTTAACTACAGGTTTATCTGAGAATGTGCAGGACAAGAGTTAAGTCACATAAAGAAGAGCAAAAGAGAGGAAACGGTGCAAAGGATAAGAAAGGATGAAAAAAAGATCAGATGTTCAGTAAAGCTAAAGAAAAAACAAAAAGGTAAATAAAAAGAAAAAAAGAGAAAGAAGACAAAAAAAGAAAGAAAAACGCACATTCACATATCCCTAAAATAAAAATCATAAGAGGAAAGAAAAAAGTTACTGGAAAACAATTTTTTTTCAAAAAAGGCCAAAATTAAAGATTAAAAAAAGTTTTAGAAAAGAAAGAAAATTTTTTATATAAGGTACCAAAAGAAGAAGAAGAAGAAGAAGAAGAAGAAGAAGAAGAAGAAGAAGAAGAAGAAGAAGAAGAAGAAGAAGAAGAAGAAGAAGAAGAAGAAGAAGAAGAAGAAGAAGAAGAAGAAGAAGAGGAAGAAGAAGAGACAGAAAAAAAAAACTACTTTGATTTTTTTGGGAGGAGTGGGAAAAATCCTGTATCTCCCTTGTGTCCATAACCAGCCTCTTGTCTGGTCTGCTTGTGGTCCTGTGGCTTGATTGGTTTCTTAAGTCAGTTTGTTTGAACAGGCAGAAAAATGCTCTGCTTTACCCAGGATTTTGAGATCCTCCTCCCAGGTTAGTTTAATGGGAGGCTAATCTGCTTTGAGAATCACAAAAGAGGGGGATGCAGTGATGGTGCTAGGTTCTGGGTAGAGTTGAGGCCTTTCAACAAACAGTAGTTTTTCCCTGGGCCTATTTTGTGAAAAACTCACAGCGCCCAGCCTGGAGCCATTCTCAGGGTTTCTGTTTACTGAATTTCAATTGATTGTTGAGGCTGCTAGAGGGAGGGGCAACCTCTGGCTCTGATTACTCAGTGAAGAAAGCCACTCCAATGGCTGGCGCCTGAGCTGGGTGACTTTTCCCTGGGTGGAGCTGAGTCTGGCAGGTCACGCCGCCGTTAAATTCTTGTCACCTGCTAAATGACTTGTTTATTCCAAGGTCTGAGTTGGAGCTAGCAGTTCCACCGAGCTTTGTCGGTATCCAAGATGGACATCTCTGGTACTGGGGGGGAGGGGTGGCCTTCCCTTCTCTGCTTCTTGAGAAGGAGTGAGGGTGTCGGGCTTCTACTCACGCCGAGTCTTGGTTCCTGGGTCGTTTGTGGTCTGCGAACTGCAGGATGAAGATGTCTGCTCCTTGTCGGTTCTTGCTGGTGTTGAGTAGAATCCGCTCACCTGCTGCATCTGGCTCATTTGTCCCAGACTCTCTGTGGCTCAGTTATGGTGCCCTGTGGTTGCCGCTGCCACTGCTGCCGCCGCCGCAGCGGCTGCTGGCAAGCACTCAGATGTGTCTCCTTGCCTAGGTTTCCCCTCTCTGGCCTAACTCTCTGTCCTGTGATGGCACACTTCGTGTGATTCTCTGGCTTAGGACTGTTCACTGGAACTCTAAAACTGCTTTCTATGGGAGAGCTTTTTCAGATTCCAGCTTCCCCGCCCCCCCGCCATCTTCAATGAGTATAATTCTTATCAAGCATTGTTGCTGCTGCCCCCCCATATCTTCTCTCCTCGCCTCCACCTCCCCCCACCAAAGTTGTAAAGTTCGTTTTTCCACATAACAACTTGTACATCTCATTGTTGCAAAGGGTCCAACTGTATCCCTAGTTAAACGATTTGTTTTTTCCCTTCCCCTCCACAAATTATATCAACATCAAATACAGTGAAAGCAAGGGTTATACCATGGGGGAGGGACATACAAAGCAACAAAGAAGTCATCTTCTAAATATGTTAGAAAAAATCGAACAACAAAACTCATTAATTAAGATATCATTAAACCAACAAGGAGTAAGTTTAATGAAAAGCACTGGGCAAGGATAAAATGTAAGCTAGGATTAGGAAAGTACAACATAAACACATATACATGTACATATACATATACCCACATGTATGTGCATATATATATATGTACTTCTCATAAATGATTACTTATGTAAATAAGGTTTAGATTAAAATTGAAATTGCAGCACTTGCAATAAATATGCAATGATAATCTCTAATTAGATATTAGAGCATACAGTTATTGACTAATCCACTCTTTATTCATACAGATAATTGTATTGAGTATAGTATGAAAATTGTATGTTTTGGAAGTGTTATTCAGGTCTCCATCATTTTATTATATATATGCTTATATATATATTTGCTCATAACTATTATCTGTAACATGAATTAGAGGGGGAAAGATAATCAATATCTAAAATGGTGAGAATTAAGACTAGCAGTTTGGGAAGGAATTTATTGTAAAAGGATATTTTTATTTGAGATTAGAAGATATCTCTGGGAGAGAGTCAAGGCAAATGATCTATTATGAACTGAGTCATCAGATTATGTCAGTTATGTCCTCACTAGCATACACCTGCCTCCAATAAATGATACAAGTGAAGTGTTAAGAAGCTAGCATAAATCAGGCATAAAATAAAGTAGAAGTAAAACTGCTTTCTCATTCCTCATCAGGAATCGTGGAATTTTTTCCTTATTAAAATCACTACATATAATTGAAAAATGAAATATGAATTTAATACAATTATTTGTTAGGGGTTGGTTTTACAACAGTTTTCCTTCAAAGTAAGAAAATTAAAACATTTTTATTGAGATTCAAATATCTAAAATTAACAGTTGTTTTAAAAAGTGAAATATATGGGGCTTGAAAGTTGACTCAGTTGTAGAATACATGCTTTGCATATATGAGGCACTGGGTTTGATTCCTCAGCACCACATGAATAGAAATAGCTGGAAGTGGCTCAAGTGTTAGAACTCTAGTCTTGAGCTGAGGAGCTGACCCAGAGTTAAAGCTCCAATAAAAACAACAACAACAAAAAAGTGAAATATATATAAATAATGGATAGTATGAATGAGAGATAATGGAAATACGCATATCTGACATCTCTAAATGAAGTCAGACTAAAGGAGGGAAAAAAGGAGAAAGAGATGGAAAGATGCAGAAATGGAGAAAGACAGAAAGAAGATCTGATTGGGCACAATAATACTTGACACTAAAATACCTGAAACAAAACACTGGAAAAGATATTCAATGAATGTTTTGGTACACAGGCAAGAGAGATACAAGGAAATCTACTTTTAGTAGACTTGTTATAGTAGAGTAAAAATCTAAAGCAAAGCAAAAATATTTCTGTACCAGAACAGGATTTGCTGTATTGGCAGCAGTGAAATGTCAGGTACACTCTGAACTCTGAAACAAAAACAGCATGCACACAAAAAGACTAGCAAAAATCAGAAAAGTTATACAAAAAAACACAACAATTTTTGAGACAATTAGACATCAACCAATGAAGGGCAGTGATTCTTAAAAGATGGTAAAATCACTTTAAAACCCACAAAAGCACAAATTTATTGCATCCAGAATTTGCTAATGTCATGATATCATGACAAAGAAAGCCCTGTATACTTAATCCTTGACCAATGGCATGAGACAGGCAAGAAATAGAAGGAAAAGTCTCTAAATGCAGAAATAGAACCAGACATCCTCCTGTTTCCAGGGCTCAGGTTAGAAATCTTGTGAGTCACAAAATACTATGAGGATATCAACATGTTTTTTTCTTAATAATAAAATGTATTTATGCTGAAAGCTACATAATGTTCTGGTTGAAAGTAACAAAAGTTCAATAGGCCATATACATCAAAAGATTCAGTATTCTCCCAGTAGCAGTCAGGTTGGAACTTGGTTGGACCTCTGGTGTGGCTTTCTTGCTAACAACTGGCACTTTACATGCTTAAGTAATTCTTTAATTCTTTCCTTTTTATGGTTATACTGGAAATGGAGTCTCAAAGACTATTCTGCATTAGACCACAATCCTCTAGATATCAGATGTCACTATCCTAAGTAATAAAAACTACAGGTATGAGCTAATATCATTACTTGCCTAAGAAAAAGTATGTATAACAAATGTAGCTGTACCAAAGAAAATATTTTTATTTTATTGTAAAATAAAGAGAGGTTACATTTACATGAATAAGGTAATCAGTACATTTCTTGTGGAGCATTGTTTTTTTAAGTCTAAGAATTTTTTTAAAGGTCAGAAATCTTGAAGATAAAAATATTATGTCTGAATTTCAACCAGAAATGTCTAGGTTCTGGAAATTATGATTGTATTCCAATGATATTAGATGATAATTGAATTTAGTTTTCTTTCTTTCTTTCTTTCTTTCTTTCTTTCTTTCTTTCTTTCTTTCTTTCTTTCTTTCTTTCTTTCTTTCTTTCTTTCTTTCTTTCTTTCTTTCTTTCTTTCTTCCTTTCTTCCTTTCTGTCATGTTGCTTGGACTCAGGGCCTAGGAGACTGTCCCTAAGCTCTGTTGTTCAAGCTGTCACTCTCCTATGTTGAGCCACAGCACCACTTCTTGAATTTTTTCACTGTAATATTTATAGAGAGAGCAGAAGAGGAATAAAAGTAGATGAAGCTGAAAAATTCTTATATAAGAGGAAAAAATCGATCATAATCAATTAAAATTCATGTAGGTTTTGCAATTAGAAGTGAATATTAAGATATTTACCACAATGTTATTCTATCTGGTAAAAATTTGTTAACATCATCTGATATATATATATATATATATATATATATATATATATATATATAGGTATATATAGGTATATTATTTTTTGTGGGGTATTATGAATGGAGTTGCTTTCCTGATTTCAGCTACACTTTTCTCATTGTTGACACACAGAGAAGTCATTGATTTTTGAGGGTTAATTGTATACCCTGCTCCTCTGCCAAATTTTTTAATCAGCTTGAGTAATTTGAGAGTGGAGTATATGGGATTCTTTAAATACAAGATCAGGTCATCTGCAAAGAGGGAGAGTTTTATTTCAGGTTTACCTATTTGGATTCCTTTTATGTTTACATCTTATTGCTGTGGCTAGGTATTCTAATACTAAATTGAAGAGAAGTGGAGAGAGTGGACATTCTTGTCTCATTCCTGAGTTTATAGGAAATGGTGTTGGTTTTTCACCACTGAGTATAATGCTGGCTGTAAGTTTGTCATTTACAGCCTTTATTGTATTGCGGAATGTTTCATGGATTCGTAGTTTTTCCAGAACCTTCATCATAAAGGGGTGTTGGATCTTGCCCAATGCCTTTTCTGCATCTATTGAGATAATCATATGGTTCTTATCCTTGCTTTTGCTGATGTGATGAATTATATTAATTGATTCACGTTTATTGAACCAGCTTTGCATCCCTGAAATGAATTGTGTTTGATTGTGGTGTATGATTTTTGGGATGAATTATTAAAGTCGATTGGCCAGAATTTTGTTGAGAAGTTTTTCAGCCATGTTCATCATGAAATGGATCTATAGTTCTTTTTCTTTGATGAGTCCCTGCCTGGTTTTGGGATGAGGGTTATGATGGCTTCATAGAATGTGTTTCGTAGTGAACTTTCTCTTTCAATTTCAGTGAAGAGTTGGAGGAGTATTGGTATGAGTTCTGCTTTGAAGGCCTTATAGAATTCTGCTGTAAATCCATCCAGTCCTGGGCTTTTCTTAGATGGGAGATCTCTTATTGCTGCTTCTATTTCAGTGCTTGATATGGGCCTCTTATGTTGGTTCAACTCATCTTGGTTTAGGTTTGGCATGTCGATCTTTGCTAGGAAATCTTCTATTTCTTCCAGGTTCTCAAACTTATTAGTATAAAAGTTTGAGAAATATTCCCTTATAATTTCTGGATCTTGGTTGTTTCTCTGGTGATGTTTCTAATTCTCATCTCTGAGTTTGTTTATTTGTGTGTGTTCTCTTCTTTTTCTGATAAGATTTGCTAAAGGTCTGTCAATTTTGTTAATTTTTTGGAAGAACCAATTCTTTGTTTTGTTGATTATATGTTTTTTTGGATCCTAATTAATTTAATCCAGACTAAATTTTAACTATTTCTTTTCATCTGCCGGATTGGGGTTTAGCTTGCTGCTCTTTTCAAAGAGGTTCAGATGTCTCATTAAATTATTGGTTTCAGATTTCTCAATTTGTTGATGTAGGAACTCAGAGCTAAGTTTTGCCTGTGAATACTGCATTTGATGTGTCCCAGAGGAGCTGCTAATTTGTGTGTTAATTTTTGTTGAATGTCATGAAAATTTGAATTTCCTTACTAATCTCTTCCATGGCCCACTGTTGATTCAGCAGTGTGTTTTTCAGTCTCCTCATGTTACTGGGCTTGTTGTCTGAGAGAATGCAGGGAGATCTGCTTTGAGTATCACAAAAGAGGAAGATGGTTATTTCCTCTCATGTGGAGATGCTGTGTTGAGGCTAGATTCTGGGTAGTGTTGAGACCTTTCTGCAAATAGTAGCTTTTCCCTGAGAGGCTAGTTCATGAGACACACAGAGCCCAGTCTGGATCCATTCTCTGGGTTTATGTTTACTGAGTTTCAGTTCTTTGTCTAGGCTGCCTTAGGGAGGAGCAGCCTCTGGCTCTGTTTACCCAGTGAAGAAAGTCACTACTCTGGTGGTGGAGCCTGCTCTGCCTGGGCTGGATGACTTTCACCTGGGTGGAACTGAGCCTGGCAGGTTATGTCAGGTTCCTGTGACCTTCTAATGTCTCCAATTGTATTTTTCCAAGGCCTGTGTTGGAGCTAGCTTCTCTGCTGGCTTTGTCAGTAGCAAAGATGGAGATCTTCTCCAGTGGTTGGAGAGGAGCTGCCTTCCCACTGTGGTCTGTGAGAAGCAGTGAGGATGTCAGTGTTCTACTCAAGCCAGAGTCTTGGTTCCTTGGAAGTCCCTGGTCTGCAATCAGCAGGATGATGATTTCTGCTCCTTGCCAGTTCTTACTGGTGTTCAGTAGAATCCACTGGCAAGCTGCCTTTGGTGCCTTTGTCCCAGACTTTCTCTGTATGTACAGTGGCTGCAGCCACCACCTCAGCCGCCACCTCACCTGCCACATCCATGGCTACCGGCAAGTGCTCAGATCTGTGTCCTTGAACAAGCTGCCTGGATTTTCCTTCTCTGGCCAAACTCCTTGTACTGTGATGGCACACTTGTTGTGATTCTCTAGCCTAGGACTCTTCACTGAAGCACTAAAACTGCTTGTTTTAGTGAGCTTGTTTAGCCTCCAGCTTCTCCTCTGCCAAATCCTCTGGTCTCTTAATATAATTTTTATCTTCATAAAAGGTAAAAACAATCTATGCTAACCAGAAATGAAATAATTGTGTATACCTACAAATATATGTATATTCTCACAGAAAAGGACATATTTAGAATATAATGAAATAAAAATTCTGAAGACAACCAAAATCAATATCAAAATATAGGTTTAACAGAAAAGTGGACCAAACCAAATAAGATTAAGAACATCAGAATTCAGGTGAGAAGTATATGGATGAAAAATATTGAATAAAAGGAAAAATATTAAAGACATGTTGGTAAACTTAAAGTTTCTGAATATAGTTTTTTCTCAGTTTTCAATAAGGCCTTAAAATAAACATCTATGTCAAAAATATTGAGTCATTGTTTGTCCCGAGGCTCCTTGGCTTATTATGAGGTTTCCTGAAGATAAAGCTATCATCAAAATGAAGAACTATAAACTGAAATATTAGAATTCATTGATTATTAGTCTGCATACTAGGAATCCTATAAGAAATGGAAAAGAATAGATATGAAGCAATGTTTGAAGACACAAAATTTAATCATGGTCCCAAATCCATTTATATATCAATCATGTAATCATGTTATAAAGACAAAGTACAATTAAGACTAAATCAAAACAAAATAAAATTACTTCTCCTATAGGTTTCCTAGTTAAAATGCTTTAAAGTAAACATATGGGAAGAAAGAAAGTCATGTTCCCTTTAAAGACCAAATGATGTGCTAATAGTCCAGGATAGAGCTTGAACGTATGCTTTCTCAAAACTTTCTGGTGAATCTTAATCAAACTGTGATTGTGTTGAGAGGTGGAGATTAATGACGTACAAAAGGGCTAGAGAAAAGTGACTTACACACATTCTTTTATCCCCTATACTATGATTATGTGCACAATTCATATTTGTCCCCTTCAAGGACACAGTCTTATAGGTTCCTTTCGACAGCAGAGAGAGAGGGGGTGGGTAGAAAGAGAGAAAGAGAGAGAGGGAGGGGAGGAGAGAGAGAGAGACTCATCTGACACTAAAACAGCCAGCACTATGCTTTTGCTAGTCACCACTTCTAGAGCTGTGAGGATTAAATTTCTATTCTTCATAAATTATGTAGCCTCATATAACTTGTCATAGTAGCATAACCAGGCTGAAACATTCAATAATCCATTAGGAACTATGACTAGCAGAAGATAGTCTTTACTGAAAGTTACTAAAACCTAGGATTCTATTCAAAAGAGAAGCAAACCTTAGAAATGAATATACAATAAAAAGTTCAGATGAAAACAGAAAATTTGTCACTAGAAATATTACTCTAAAAGAATCAATAACATCAACTTCCTACCAAACAATTCACAAGGAAATCATAAGTCGATGTATAAAAAAGTAACTTTATTGCCCCATAGTCTCTGAATACATTCAACTATGGAACAGTCTTATCAAATCTCTAGGAGTTCACAGTTCAAAACAACTTCTCAGTTGTAATGCACTAAATTTAATCAATAAAAGTTCTCTATCCACTCATTTCCTCATGAAAATGTGTTTTTATTATTTTTACTTGGAGCTTGAACATTTTAAAACTTAAGTAGGATGCATATTTTAACTAAACAAGTTCATATTGTTTTGTTAAGGTTAATTTACAGTCTAATATTCTTCGTTGAGAGCTAAGTACAGATTTTTTTCAAAATTTTCTAGAACACTTAGTTCAAGTTCAATATTAATTCAACCGAAATTAGCATGACGACTTCTTGTAGAGTAAATGCTGTGATTTATCAGCCATGAATTATAATGTACACTAGAACTTGTTGCTAAGTACAAATACTTATTATCAAGAGCACGATATTACACCAATGGAACACAGACAGAGCGAGGAAATGATCTTGGAAGGAAGAGATCATTCTATCACAAGCCTCCCATTACAGACTACAAGAAAATTAATGGTTCAGGTTTTCTACCTTAATAGGTTTCAGTCCCTGTCTCCTGGAAAACATGCATTTCAATTTTATCTACTCTAAATCTCCATTGCACTTTAAAAGATTAATATGAGGTCTACAGCATAGCAGTTTAGAAAGAAAATATTCCTTTTGCAGGTGCAGCCTGTCAAGCTGCTAACATTTAGATATGCTTTCACAGTGCTCAGAAAACTTCCTGGGAAAATGAAGCCTGTAATTGTGGTAGTCACCTGAAGACATGCTTTGAATAATCTTCAGAGCCATGGCCAGTTTTGTTCCAGATTACTTATGATAACTAGTTCTAAGATAGATACATGATCAAATATCTACTGATATAAATAAGCAAGACTTATCTGAATCTCTTTTTCATGGAAGCTATTTTATGGTAGTAAGTTCAAATATATTTAAAATTCCTTTAATCTTATCGCTGTCTATGAAAATGTCTGACTTTTATATAAATTAATGATAAGCTGGCATGGTGGCTCAATCCTGTAATATTAGCCATTTGGAGGACAGAGAGTGGGAGATTACATTTCAAGCAACTTCAGGGAAAAAAATAGCTCACAAGAATCCATCTCAACCAATGTCTGGGTGTGGTTGTCTTGGCCATTATCCTGGAGGGAAATGTACAAAGGCTGGGCACAGTAAGTACTTGCACGCCTGTTATTTCTAGTTCCATGGAGACACAAGCAGGTTGTTTACAAAGCAAGTAGGACTGAGCATGAATTTAAGCCCTATCTTGAAAAATAGCCAAAACCTAAAAGAGTCTGAAGTGCCTTTCTAGCAAGGAAGAAGCCGTGTATTTAAATCTAAACTCACCTGAGCAGGGAGCGTAGATCATACTTACGTGTCCTGTAATACACCCTCAACATTGTTTTCACCCTAATGGCTTGTAAATCATCTACTCAATTGCTTGTTTCCCTAGTGATAAATATTGTGTGTCTCAATGCACAGACAGGAGTTTTATTTTTGTTGTGTGTTTTGTACCAAAATTAGGGCATGAAGTCAGGGCCTGGTGTTCTAACACTTGAGCCACAATTCCTCTTCCAACTTTTGCTGGGTAATTGGAGAGAAAATTGTCGGGACTTTCTTGTTCCTGCGGGCTTTCAGCTCTAATCTTCACATTCATTATCCTGAGTATCTAGAATTTCAGGCATAAGCCACTAGCACCCGCCAAGGCACAGGTTTTCTTTGTTTTGGTTTTGTTGGTTGTAGGGCTTGAACCCAGGGCTTGGGTGCTATTCTTGATTATGTTTGTGATCAAGGCTAGCACTCTACCACTCGAGCCACAGTGCTATTTCTGGTTTTTGAGTGGTAACTTGGAGATAAGTAAGAGTTTCACGGGGACTTTTTTGCCCAGGCTGGCTTCTAACTGTGATCCTCAGATTTCAGCCTCCTAAATAGCTAAGCTTATAAGCATGAGCCACTGTGTCTGACTAAAGGCACACTTTTTGAACATAAATGATAACAATATTCCTGCCACAAATGTGACTATTATTATTATTATTATTAATGTGGAAATAGAAATTTTCCTTAGGAATGCTAACAAAACTAAGTAACATTATTAGTTCTACTTAACATGATATTACAATTATTAGCCAGTGGAAAAAATGTCAGAACATGTCATCAACATATGAAGATGGAAAAGAAACTCAAATACGACTTAACACAACTGGTCAAATTAACACTAGGCAAACTGTCAGTTTAATCTCTGAATATTTATTAGAGATAATGGTAGCCCCAATAATAGTGTTTGCTATAAGTTCATCAAAAAAGAAACATACAAACCAAAAAGTTCAGAGACATAAATCTTAAAATATAATTTCATGATCATAAAGAATTAAAATATCAATGAATAAAAAATATAGTACATGCAATATATTTTTACAGAAAATATTAAATATTAAAAAGGGCTGAAGGAATTTCTACTTAAATATTATGATAAATTATGCACATGATGGATAGGTCCAATAATATACAGGTATAAATTGTGTCCAAATTAATAGGTAAAATCATTATTGTTTGAACTAGCCTCTTAAAGGGTTCCATGGGGATACCTACCAATAGTAATATTTATGACCATTAGTAATATTTATGTAAAAGGGGAAATGAAGTACTGAAATATTCTTGACTAAGAAATGCAGACAGAATCAGCACAAGTGGATCACACCTGTAATCCCAGCTACTTAGGCGTCAGATTTGAGGATCAAAGCAGTCCTGGCAGAATAGTCTAGCAGACTTCTGTCTCTAATTATCCAGAAAGAAAGAAATTAACATAAGCTGAAATATATCATCACAGAGATATTTGATTTATTTACTCCAAATCATGATAAACTTCCTGATAAGAAATGTGGTGGCTTTTGAGTAGGGAACAGTTTACCAGATTGTGATAATTCAGAGGCTAGAAATAATTCTTGAGTGCTCAGACCTCAGTATATTTGCAGTCCTCTATGGAAAAATAAATTGTTATTATAAAGGTAGAAGAATAATCAATCATTTTATGTGAACAAAAGGAAAAGAGAATGAAATAACCCCTCATCTGATATGTAGACATTAATTCATAAGAAATTGAATAAAAGCTGGGTGCTGGTGGCTCACACCTGTAATCCTAGCTACTCAGGAGGCTGAGTTCTGAGGATCACGGTTCAAAGCCAGCCCAGGCAAGAAAGTCATGCGACTTTTATCTCCAATAAATACCACCAGAAAACTGGAAGTGATGCTGTGGCTCAAGTGGTAGAACTCTCACCTTGACCGGAAGGGCACAGGGACAGCACCCAAGCCCAGAGTTCAAGCCCCAAAACCGACCAAAAAAATTTAAAAAAAGAAACTGAATACATAAATGGGATTTATAAAAAGTAAATCCCAGTTATCATAAAATTCTCTTGGTTTTCCTGTTATAGCCTGGTATGATTCAGATAGTACACATCAACATCAGTTTTGTTCTATACAGGTAACATAATGTTGCTTGTGGAAAGATAGTGATGCTACTCATCACATGATTGATGTGTGTAATTCTAAAATATTGATGAGACTGAAATCAGAGGCCTGAATGGTTAGACAAACATTATAGGCTCTCATCTCCAATTCACCAACAAAATATAGAGGTGGAAGCATTGAGTGATGATTAGAACACCAGCTGTGAGCAACAGTCCAAGGATCTGAGTTCAAGCCTCAATACTAGCACAAATAAAGGCGGGAAAGTATAGGTGTAGGTACCTAAGAGATGAGTAAGCTGAAAAAGGAAACTTACAAACATATATCACTAATAAATGATTAAGGGATTAGTCCCTAAAGTATGTATTTTTGTGTATATAGTATCTATAAACATGAAATATACAGACAAAGGCACTGAAAGGCATAATATATAAATATATTATAAAAGGAGACCTAAGATGCAGAAACATCTCTGGGAGACTCCAGAACTTGGACATATGCATGAGTATAAAATTTCAAGATTTTGTGTGACACTCCTTTGTAAACAGTAGGTTGCCCATAATGAACACGTTATTTATCAAAATTCCTACCTTACTTTGAAGGCTGTTTTTAAAGTTACCTTTCAGGAGACTATTTGGAACTCCAGAACTAGTATAATGATGACTAAGCAAAGAGCTGTTCTTTAAGCAAAAGACCTTTCTTCTTCTTTCCCTTTATTTCTTTAATTATGTATATATAACTTTAACCATTTGTTGAACTACACCTATTGCTAGTTTCAGTATATACATGCACCTATTTTACTCCTGTAGATCTGTCTTTCATCAGTATAACTGGTAGTCCCCCAATTACATACATATATAGGAAAAGAGAAATATTCTTACTGTGCCACATCTCATAAACTTACTATTACTTCCTTTTTCACCTGCCTCTAATACTTGTAAAATATCTGTTCATTATGCAATTACCATTCCACTTAAAAGAAATATATCTTCTACTCACTTATTTGCAACTATTTCTTCAAATTGGAGCTCAGTTAATTTCAGTTGGAACACAATTGGGTTTCTTCATTTATTAATGAATCATTCTTTTTCAGAAAGAGAAAGCATGGGATGTGCTTCATTTCTCTAGCTTTCTTTATTAAATTTCATGTTCTGGTATTCTTTCCTGTGTGGACTTCATCACCCATAATCGGGAACATATATATAGACTGTATGTACATCTTTATTTAGCAAGTGTTCTGGGTCTCATCTGTGAAGACAAGAATGTGTGGAGTTGGATAAAGCAATGTCCTTGTTTTGAGAAAAGCCATTGTGTAATCTTTTTTCAATTTTTCAGCAAATGGAATACATTTTTTAAATTTTATTTTATTTGTGAACATACTGTACAGAGGGGTTACAATTACATGGGCAAGATAATGCATACATTTTTTACCAAGCATTGCAGCCTCCTCTTTGTATACCCTGCACCTTCCTTCCCAGCCTCCCCTCTTCCCCGCACCCAATCCTTACCCCCCTCCACTCCCCCCCACCAACATTGTAAAGCTCCTTTTTGACATGATAATTTGTACTTCTCATTGTTGCAACAGGTCCAACTGAATCCTTAAATGACTTGTTTTTCCCCATCTCCTCCATAAGTTATACAGCCATCAAATATATTGAAAGCGGGGGTTATACTGTGGGGGAGGGACATACAAAGCAACAAAAATAAACTTATAAATGCATGAGAAAAACATGCATAAAAAAAAACATTAAAATGCCTATCTAAGAATTCATTTTTTTAACATCACATTATCTGATTTTTTTCGCTTGACTCATGCATATACTAGATATTGCAAATAAGGGAAACCATGGGACCTATGCTTCTTTGGGCCTGGCTTACTTCACTTAATATAATTTTTTCCAAGTTTTTCCATGTCCTAACAAATGGAGCAATGTCATTCTTTCTGATTGAGGCATTGAAATCCTTTGTGTATATAAACCACATTTTCTTGATCCATTCATCTACTGAAGGGCATTTGGGTTGGTTCCATATCTTAGCTATGGTAAATAATGCTGCAATAAACATAGTTGTGCTGGTAGTTTTAGTGTGGTCTTGTTTGTAAACATTTGGGTAAATGCCCAAAAGTGGGATTGCTGGGTCATAGGGGAGCTCTATGTGAAGTCTTTAGAGGAACCTCCATACTTCTTTCCAAAGTGGTTGAACAAGTTTATATTCCCACCAACAATGAAGTAAGGTTCCCTTCTGTCCACAACTCCTCCAGCATCTGTTGGTAGAATTTTTGATTTTTGACATTCTAACTGGGGTGAGGTGGTATCTCAATGTTGCTTTGATTTGCATTTCTTTTATGGCTAGGGATGTTGAGAATTTCTTCATGTTTCTATTGGCCATCCTTCTTTCTTCTTCACAGAAGTTTCTATTTAAGTCGTTAGCCCACTTATTTATTGGACATCTGTTTCTTTGAGGATTTGTTGTTGGGGGATTTAATTTTTTGAGTTCCTAGTATATTTTAGATATGAGACCCTTGTCCGTTGTATGGCTAGTAAAGATCTTCTCCCAATCTGTGGGCTTTCTATTGATCTTGCTAGCTATGTTCTTTGCCATACAGAAGCTCTGCAACTTTATGCAATCCCATTTGTCCAACCTTTCTTTGATTTGTTGTGTTTCCGGGTCTCTATTCAGAAAATTTCGGCCTGAGCCAAGGAGACCTAGAGTTTCTCCTATTCCATTCTGTAAAGGTTTCAGAGTGTCTGCTTTGACTTCGAGGTCTTTGATCCATTTGGAG